>NC_056629.2:72390573-72719948 GCF_002870075.4 Lactuca sativa
ATAAATAATAACTGCTTGGCTACCGGTCCAGAAATCTCACACTGTAAATATACAATATACCCCAATTAGAATTATGATACGAACCCACTCATGGGCCCAAAGTCCAAACTCTTCAAATAAGGCCCACAAGCATCTTCCCCTTTGATGGGCCCAATCATATTCGACCCAAAACAATAACGGCCCTAAGGCCCAACCCATGACACACAATGCCCACAACAAAATTAGGCCCACCTACCCTAACCAAGCCAAGGCCCAAATCAATATTTTGGAAGTGCAAAATGCAACACTAAACTCCTAGGGTCCAAAAATGAAGCCCACCACCGAAGGCCCAATATCACATTCCACTACTGAGTACACGGGGCGTACTCAACTTGTACGTTAGGCGTACACACTTAAGGGCCTGTACGTTGCGCATACAAGCTTGTACACCCATCATACTCCTCAGGTTTGGTAACTTTTGCATTTTAGCTCTTAATTGGTGAAGACGTGGTCCCAAAACTCAGATATGATCTCCTTGAAGTAGTTTATCACGTAAAGTTGCAAACTTTACGTTCATGCAAGGCTCAACAAGGTCCTAAAGCCCAAACGAGCTTAGTAAGAGGCTTAATACTTACATGGAGGTCACAAACACCAAAAAGTTTGTACCTTTAAGCTAAAGGAGTCCCCTACATGTCAAGATCTACAAGATTGGCATCTCAAATGGTCTTAACTCTTTAAGACTAACCAAAGGGACTAAAAAGGACCAAAACAAGCTTAAAGAGAGATCTAAGCAATAGACAAGCAAGGTATGAACTTTATATCTCCAGAAGCTCCCTAAGATGATGTAGATGCTAGATCTAGAAGTTCCACCACGTCCAAGACTTGCACCACAAGATCTTCTTCTTGTAAACACACCAAAAATGGCTCCTTTTTGTTACTTCAAGCTCAAAATCACCTCTAATGGCTATTTAGAGTTTCTAGGGACGTTTTAAGGCATGGTGCCTGATAAAGGCGAGGTCCAAAGGCCATAAATGGGTTTAAATAGGGAACAAGTATGAAGATTAGGGTTTTGGTCATAGACCACATACGCCCCGTGTACCTCCTCGTACGCCCTGCATACGAGGCTCAGCTGCCCGATGATGCATGCCTCAGTACGCTAAGCGTACTTGCACGTACACCCAGTGTACGAGGGGTACTCCTTTCCAACTAAAATTCAACAAAAGCTTAAGAAAAGAATTATCTGAATTCAGATGTTACAACTCTCGGTCTCTCCCCCACTTGGAGTAGACTTCATGCTTGCTAGTACAAAATATATACACTAAGACAACCATTTAAAGTTCGTTGGATATGTTTTCCCCATAACATATTCTACGTACTATTAGCTAATATGTCTTTCTAGAACTGACCAAACACTTTCTTGTTGGCTTGGTTATGATGTGGACGAAGCTATATGTTTGAGCAAGTGTAACTTTCTGATAATTTAGTGAGATAACATCAATTTGTTTTTTTGATTTTGTAGCCTCTAGCCTACATTTACATTTTTTTCACAAAATAAACAACTTCAAACATGTCTTTTATAGATTTGGCCGCTCTTATTTGAAAGCCCTTAGTAACACATTTGAGTCCCAAAATAAACATATTTGAGTCCCAAAATAAGCTTAAGGTCTTCTTTGTTTTTGAACATGTTAAATAACTTCACATACAAAGAATAATTGTGGACTAAAATATCTTTTATGTTTTTGTTATTATACTTATTATACTTCAGAATGGACGAGGATTGTTAGATTTCAGACAAAATAACTATCAACCACCTCTAACTCGGCAATGATAACAAGTACTTCGAAATTTGGTATTCTTAAATAAATGATTATTTTTTCAAAAAGTAAAATAAATAATATTTCCAAAAGTTATTTATAATTATTTTTAATGGTTATTTAATGGATTTTCCTATTTTATATTAGAATTTCAATTTTGAAAACGTAATTATTGAGACTCAGTCGGAAGTGTAAGAAGCTAGTGATTGAGGTGTCCATATTTAGCTCAGTACTACTCCCTTTCTGAAACGACTTTTCTTCCTTAACAAAGACCAAAACACTAGGAACAAAATCCTCAAAATCTCCATTCAAACTCGCTTCATCACACTCCAATTCTGCAGATTCAGCCATGGATGACGACAGTGATCGGAGTTCTGAAGCAACTGAATTGGAAAATTTAACAACACAAAGAAAGAGGCACAGTGACACCGACGATGCTGAAGATTCCGGCACCGTAAATGAAGACGAATTCGATGACGATGAGACTGATGATCAGAGAGAGGTTAGTGAATTGGACACTTCGCCCATGGAAATCGACGCATATTCTCGAACTTGTCAATCTGAAACCCTAGTATCTGGTATGTTGTACGATCGGTTCTTCCTAAATCGAATTGCGTTTTTCTTCCTGTCGTTGCACATAATTCGACTAGTCTGTAACTTTCTATGTGTTTAGGCTTGGCGGAGGTCCCGATACAGTATGAGATGCGACGGGATGAGTTGGAGCACTTGAAGGTACACCTTTGTTCTTCAATGTTCTTGCTGTTTTCCAGTTTTCTTTGAATAAGAACATATAATTGAGATGATAAAGGTTTATTTACTTTGGTTCATTGGTTGTATCCATCTTCATAAGTAAACATAAGTTTTGACTACATTTTTTGTTCTTCTACTCAACTTAACCCATTTTTGAAGTAGTATTTGTGAAATATAGTATTCTTTTATGAATTCTTGTTCCAAATATATCATCTAAGTCTTGTTTTTTATAGGATTTGTTACAAAGTTTGATCTGGTTGTCAATTTTTTCAAAGAGGGTTTAGATTTTAGAATCTGCAACTTGAAAAGCAACCTAATTTAAAGTGTAATGTAACTCTTCTATGTATTCAAACTTGTTTCTTTAAAAAGGAATCCTATGCTGTATTGAAAATTTGGCTTTGGGCTTGTGTATGAAAGAGGTACACAAGTAAACAATAGTTCTTGATAGATACTTTTAGCTTACTTTTCACTGATCTGATAGTTTGCTAATTCTCTTACAGTTGTTTGTTAAGTGGAAAAGAATATGATCTGTAAATAGATTATTTGAACTTTTGCTTTTTTATTGGCTTTTGTTTGAAGCAAAGTATAAATATGCTGTGAAGTTTATAAGAAAAATGCTTTGTTCTAATCTATGTTCCAATTGTACCCTTTTTCACTTAGAATCAACTTCAAGGGAGTCACCAAGAAGCCCTTGCAATTGTTATAGCCAAAGCTGCTCAATCTCAATCAGGAAGCAAAATCCAAATACCCATAATTCCATCTTTACCCTCAGAACTATCACCAATTTCAAATATTCCAAAATCAAATTCACAAGGAGAGATTCTCTCAATAGAAGGGAACCCTATTAAATCAGACCACAAAACCATATCAACTTCAAGAACTGTGAGAACACCAATTGATGGGTACAACTGGCGAAAATATGGTCAGAAACAAGTGAAGAGTCCGGAAGGTTCTAGAAGCTATTACAAGTGCACATACAATGAATGTGAAGCTAAAAAGATTGAATCTTGTGATCAATACAATTCCATCACGAAAATAGTTTATAAAGGTCAACACAAACATGAACAACCTAAGAAAGTGTTCACAAGGCGAGGTAAAGTCTTATCATCTTCTAAAGGGCAAGAACGTAAATTTACATCCAAGCTATGTAAATCAAGTGGGCCCGTTAGTAATGGTCCGATTTTAGTTGAAGAGATGGATGCACCACCACCAAAAAGGAGGCAAGTTATACACATTTTTACTAAATTACATTTTTGGCCCTTATTTGAGGTTTTTATAACGCTTTTGGTCCATGTTCCAAGTCAAATGACTGTTTTTTGGACCAAAATTGCAAAATTCAGCTATACTTAGGGATCAAAAATAGACATTATAAATGGAAAAAGGACCAAAAATGTTACAAGAAACTCAACTAAGGACCAAAACCGTAAGAGAACTTTTTTGGACTAGATTTGCAAAAATCAGTTATTCTCAGGGACCAAAAATGTAAATTGATTTAATTTCTACTAAATTACATTTTTGGCTCTTATTTAAGGTTTTTGTAATGCTTTTGATCTGTGTTCCAAGTAAAATGACTATATTTTTGGGACCAAAAATGTTACAAGAACCTCAACTGAGGACCAAAACCGTAAGAGAACTTTTTTGGACTAGATTTGCAAAAATCAGTTATTCTCAGGGACCAAAAATGTAAATTGATTTAATTTTTACTAAATTACATTTTTGGCTCTTATCTAAGGTTTTGTAACGCTTTTGGTTCATGTTCCAAGTAAAATGACTATTTTTGGGGCCAAAATTGCAAAATCAGCTATACTCGGGGACCAAAAATAGACATTATACATGGAACAGGGACCAAAAATGTTACAAGAAACTCATCTAAGGACCAAAACTGTACAAGAACTTTTTGGGACTAGATTTGCAAAAATGAGCTATACTCGGGGACCAAAAATGTTACAAGAAACTCAACTAAGGACCAAAAATGTTACGAGAACTTTTCGGGACCAGATTTACAAAAATGAGCTATATTGAGGGACCAAAAGTGTAAAATGATGTGAATTTTGTTGGATTATTAGAGTGAAGAAAAACAGCATGGTGAGTCCTGGATCGGTTTTGAAGGCGGCAAAAAAACCAAAATTTGTTGTGCATGCAGCTGGTGATGTGGGAATATCGGCCGATGGTTATAGATGGAGGAAATATGGACAAAAGATGGTCAAAGGAAATCCTCATCCAAGGTCTCTCTCTCTCTCTCTCTCTCTCTCTCTCTCTCTCTCTATATATATATATATATATATATATATATATATATATATATAATATGATTCCTTCCATTTTCTTAATTTCCATACCTCTTGTATTTTTAAATATAATAATAATAATAATAATTCAGGAATTACTACAAGTGCACATCTGCGGGGTGTCCAGTTAGGAAACACATAGAGATGGCAGTTGATGGTTCATCTGAAGTAATTCTAACATACAAAGGAGTCCATGATCATGACATTCCAAATATTCACACAAAACACATCAATATCAATTCCCCTAATGCTAATGCTCTTCTTCTCACTGCTGTTTCTTCCCCTAATCCCGACATTCTTACTTAACTTTTACTTTAATTTCTCCTTTCTTTGTTTAATAAGATCTATATTTATATATTTCGTTTTAATTAAATAAATCATAAATGTAAATGACTAAATCCCCCGTAGGTCTAGTGGGTTTGAGGAAATTGTAGCCTAGGGTATATTTTTTAAGGTAAGATTTGTTTACAAGTTTGCTATCTAATCTAAGATATAATGACTTAATGGGTTAACCCATAAAACATGGCTTAATGTATTAAGACCACTTAACTCTTAAACTATTATGAATATTGTGAAATTTGTTTTTTTGGAATGAAAAGAAAAAGATGTGTACAACAATTATGTGGAAAGACTTAATCATTTTAACATCGTGGGATCTCTATATCGAAATCAAAATGGATCATAAAAATCATCTGACCATGTATAGAGGTGGTACGTGAATCAAAAGTGGCTTTCATTTACATAATCCGTCAATCAGAAGAGATATTAAATGGATTTTGTTATTAACTTTTTATTTTGAGATAATTACAAATTTAACCAAATACATTAATTATTTTGTGGAAAATAACCAAAAAAATCCAAATTACAAAATTAGCCCTTAAAATTGCAGATGGATTAAACCCATTTGCGATTTCACATTTCCATATGCGAACGTACAAGTGTTTAAAACACATCTGTGTTTTATGCACTTGTACGTTCGCAGATGGAACAGTCCATCTGCGATTTTGTACATTCCATATGCGATTTCGTAGCTATTTTGTATAAAAACGTTTTTTTGTACTATCTTTTTTAGAGAAATTCTCTCTCTTATACATGAGTTGACAATTATATTCTATTTTGTGTAGCCTGTTTGGTTGGACTTGGACTTTACTTGATGCATGTTTAATTAGATTGTACATTCTACTTATACTACTTATACTACGGGCAATACCACTTAGGTTTTGTTTGGCGCGTCACAGCTAGCTTATTTTTCGAGTTTTTTTTATGTTGTCGTATTTGGTAAACAAAAAAGTAGCTTATAAGCTAGCTTTTTGAAAAGCTACTTAGAGTAGCTTTTTAAAATTTTTCCAAATACACCCCTTAATTAATTATAGAAACACATACTCTTTTATGTAATTTTATATATTTCAGCTAGTTTTACCAAACGTTATTTTTTATCAGCTAACTTTTTATTTAACAGCTAGCTTTTCAGCTATCAGCTAACTTTTCAACTAACAACTAGCTTTTCAGCTAATACGCCAAACATAGCCTTAAAGTGAATGCAACTCCCTTCCTTTTTTTTTTCTATAAATTACAATTAAAAGCTAATAAATTATTATTAGCTATCATATTTATAACATATTCAATAAACACAAAATAATAGTCCAGATTAACAAGAAAGTTAACAGTTCATTAGAGATTAATTTTAAACGGAAGGAAGGGTTTAACTAATAATTAGATTAAGAATTAAGTAAAAAACGAGTGAGGTCGGTCGACAAGTCGTAACTCAACTGGGATGAGACTGGATTCAACATTTTGTGGCCGTGATTGTTGACATCGCAACTACTTGGCTGCTTGCAATTACAAACAAACTTATACTTTTCTTTTTCTACACGATAAAGATAAAAATAAAAAGAATAACATGTCTTTTAACAAAATTTCCAAAGAAATAACAACAAAAATTATAATTTTTTGAAAAAGTTTATATATAATAAGGTTGTTTCGTAGTTAAACCTTATCAATTTCGTAGTCAAAAATATAAAAAAAAAAATTAAAAAAAAAAACAAAAAAAATCACTAAATCGCAGGTGAATATAGAGGAAATCGTTATGTCCATCTGCAATTTTAGGCTAGAAAAAGGGGTATATATATACAGCAAAAAAAAACCACATAAGAACGTACAAGTGGCTAAAGCACGTCTATGCTTTAGCTACTTGTACGTTCGCAGATGGCATGACGAAATCGTAGATGGATTATACCTATCTGCAATTTTAGTGGCTAAAAATGTAATTTTGGTTTTTTTGGGCTATTTTCCACAAAGTAAATAATGTATTTGGCTACATTTATAATTTTCTCTTTTATTTTTAATTATAGAATTAAATACATGATTGGTTCTTTAGACCGAGTTATATCTATAAATAAGATTTCAATTTTGCGTTTAATCACCTTAATAATCAATGAGTTTCCATTTTGTATGTGACAGTCTCAAAGAACCGTTCTTGGTTATTGTATTATGAAAAGCAAATGTTCGATAGCGAGATAAATTTGATTTAAGAAATCATGTAAAAAACATGTTTAGATCTTAAATCATTTATGTTTGTCTTTTTCATAGATTACATCAATATTTTACTATAAACAAAATTTTGTACAAATACGAACACAAACATAGAGGGAAAAAAATGTGTTTCTATAAAAGAAATTGTTTATGTAGTTTTGACAAACCACTTCTTCAATTTTTCATATATCAAAGTGTATGTGTAGCTTTTTAAGGATTAATTTCACAAATTGATGATACTTAAGCCTGTTTGATATGTTTTTTTGTTGAGTGGTAAAAAGTTCCAGTCAGATTCAAATTGTTTGATATTATAATTATATTATAGTTTATGATATGCCTCTAACCGGGTCTATAAGAAGTTGATTCTGATACAATCAAACAATGATACCCCTTGTTTTCTCCCAACAATTGAAAAAAAAATAGATTTTGTTAATATATGGTGCACCTCCTAGAAAAAAAATTGTGCAACTAGTATTAGGGATGAGCATCGGAACCGGGTACCCGCTTTTGGAACCGGAACCGCCTCGGAACTGCCGGTTTTGGAACTAGGCGGTTCCGGTTCCGGTTCTCGTTTTTTCGGAACCGCTACCCGCTGGGTACCCGCCGGAACCGGTTTATATATATATATATACATATATATATATATATATATATATATATATATATATATATATATATATATATATATATATAATTTCATATAAATGTGTGTTACTTAGACCAGTTTAGAATATATTGGTCCGATTTTGTCCGTCTTTGGTCCGAATTGATTTAATTTGGATCGAACTAAATTACGGGAACCCTAGATGCTGTCGGAGTAAAGGATCGTCAACAAGGGCGTTCTAGTGCGTTGTAGATTCTTATCCAAGACTTGTGTCCCTTCTTTCATTTCACATAAAATGGAGAGGTGAATTGATGTACTTATTGGATCCGTCGGGACTTTTTTATCGAAAAAATTTAACAAAATTAATGCGACCGGGTTACCCGCTCCCGGAACCGGAACCGCCGGTTCCGGGACTGGTTCCAAATATTTAAGAATTGCCTAGAGCGGTTCCGGTTCCGGTTCTAACTTTCTAGGAACCGCCGGTTTCGGTTCTGGTTCCGGTTCTCGCCAAATGAGGCGGGTACCCGCCTACGCTCATCCCTAACTATTATCCCAAGCCAATGTGTAAACTAAGGAAGAAGCGGTGGACATTGGAAAACGCATTGTGTGACAACAATTCAAAAAAAAAACTATTATTCATTTTGTTGCTTACTGCTTCACAACGACAGCTATGACTTCTCTTTCAGTTTCAAGATAAGAACAAGTATTATTTATTTATTTACTTTAATCTTTTAATATTTTATTAGTTTAGTTTGATTTAGTAATTAACATTGATAAATTGTTAATCTAAAATTAGCCATTTAGTTGTTTACTCTTTAATTTGTTATGTTGTTTGTGAAATTAAGTTTAAATCTTCAGTTGAGAATTTTAAATCTTTAATTATCTTATGATTTTTAACCAAAATTCTTTTTATGCTATCCTTTGCCAACACAAAAGTAATTAATTTTTTTCTTTTTGATTTTTACACCGTATTTGTTTATTATAGTTAAGACACTATGTTTTCAGTTCGTTATAATTCTGACAGTTTGATCGGTATGTTTTAGGCCATCTGGTTGCTAAAGTGCCCAAAAGACACTATGTTATTACTTTTTGTGATTTTGACACTAAGTTTTTAATTTTTTTTTTTTAAATTTTGACACTAAATTTTTTATTTTATTCAATTTGTGATATAATTGCTCCATTTACCCTATAATATAATAAAATATATTTACAATGGATTAAAAAAATATAAATGAAATAAACAAATGTAGAGACATAATTGCTCAATTTTTTGTACTTGGATTGGGTTAATGTCATAAAAACCCTTAAGTTTTCAGGGTTTTGTCGGTTTTTCCCAAAGTTGAATTTTATGTTCGTTTTTATCCTAACATTTTCGAAAAAATGTTTGGTTTTACCTTTTTACCGGTGATAACAGGTTTTCCAGGTTACCATTAAATTAAATTTGCAAAAAACCCTTAATTTTACCCTTTTTTGCCTTTTTAACCTTAAGTTTATAATTTTTTTACACTTTTACCCTAAATATTTTTTTCAAAATATACGTATTCACGTAGAAAAAATCGTATTTATATACAAAAAAATGTTTAATTAAATATTGTATTTATATATTTTTTAATGTTATATATATATATATATATATGTGTGTGTGTGTGTGTGTGTTTGTTTGTTTGTGTGTGTGTTTGCAAGGTTATACTATTTAAAAAGATAAATAATATTTTTAGAATTATGAATACGTGTTTTATAGATATAGTTTTTAGAAGTATAAATACATATTTTTACATTATTATATATAAATATGTATCTATACTTCTAAAAATATATTTATACTTAAAAAAAACATATATCAAAATACATATTTACACTTCTAAGAATATATGTATATACTTATATAAACATGTTTATGATTCAGCAAGTTTTTTTTTATTGATATGTATATTTTTAAATGCATAAAAATATGTACTTGTAGTTCTAAAAACATATTAATTTGTGTTTTTTTACATCTTAAATGGTTTATCCAAGAAATAACATTAAAAAAATGTAAATACAATATCTAATTAAAAAATTTTTGTATATAAATATAATTTTTCTGCATGAATACATATAATATGAAAAAAAAATACAAAGGGTAAAAGTGTAAAAAAATATATAAACTTAAGGGTAAAAACGTAAAAAACTATAAACTTAAGGGTTTTTTGTGAAGCTAATATAATTGTAACCTGTTATCACCGGTAAAAGGGTAAAACCGAACATTTTTTGGAAAATGTTAGGGTAAAAACGGACATAAAATTCAACTTTGGGTAAAACCGACAAAACCCTGAAAACTTGAGAGTTTTTATGACATTAGCCCACTTGGATTTCTTTCTCTTTTTAAACACATTACACTATCCTCAAATGGGGTTTTATCACTTTCTTCCCACCACCCAAGAACTTCAAAAACTATGACTTATGGGTTATCATCACCGAAGAAACTGAAGAAACTGACGACATCGGCACAACGTTTGTCTTACAACTAGCTCAAAAGGGTTTTCACAAAATCTTGGTTGCAAAACATTTGCCTTACAACTAGCTCAAAAGGGTCTTCACCAAATCTTGGTTGATAAAAACCTACCCAAGCTTAAAGAAGTTTCTGATGAGATTGTATCGGTGCACCCAACCACCAAGATCAAGATTTGCACTGTGGATTTTTCCAATGAGAATATGGTAACCGAAGTTAGGGAGATGCAGAAGTTGATTTAAGGCGAACAACTGGATGTGGGTATTTTGGTGAATAATGTCAGGGGTGACTTATCATGCAACTAGGTTTTTCCATAAGGTTGAAGAAGTTTGATGAATATGATGAAAGTGAATGTAATAAGTACGAGTTTGGTAACAAGAGTTGTGATTGAAGGAATGGTTGAGAGGAAAAGAGGTGTCATTGTTAATATTGGTTCGGGCGTTGCCAATAATGTACCTTCATGTCCTCTTTATGTGATCTATGCTGCTAGCAAAACATAAGTTAGTCGTTAATTGTCTCTTTCTTTCTTTTAATTTGATATGTGGTTCTTTGTTTCTGTTTTAATATCAAATTAAAGGCATATATTGATTAATTTTGAGTCAAGAAACATGCACTAGGAATGATTTTACGACCAAAAGGCAGGCATGGTTTTGAGTTATGAAAACAAGTTATTTACATACACGAGGCAAGGTCGAAGGAACGAGGGAAAAAGGACAAAAAATCCAGTAAAAGTATTGCATCAATGAATAAGTGAACCCTAAAGGGTATACATTGTGACAAATTAAGGTTTTATAGTTCAAATCTTATTTACAAACATAGAATAAGCAAAAAAAAACTATATACAAACGAATATTTTCATTAATGGGGGTGGAAATTAGATTGAAAATTTAGTGTCAAAATCGTAAAAAGATGAAAACATAGTGATTTTTGTGCAACTTTTTTTTCGCTTCTGACATACAATCATGTCACGTCGGCAGTGGCAACCGGATGACCTGAAGCAAACTGGTCAACTGGTCAGAATTGCAACCAATTGAAAATATAATGACTTAAATGTATCAGAAAAAATACGGTGTCAAAATAAAAAAAATGAAAAGTTAATTACTTTTATGTCATTACCACTTACCTATTTGATATTGATTCATATGCGTCATCTATCCCACATGGCATACAATGACATTCAAAAATTTAAATCCTACAAAAGATAATAATAATAATAATAATAATAATAATAATAATAATAATAATAATATTATGTTATTATTATTTGCTCGTAAAACAAAATAATCTTATTGACTCATTAAAAAAAATAGTTAACAATTAACTCATTTATCATATAATAAATTTCAAAGATGCTTATATACAATATTAAGTTTTGAGCCGACTCATACTGCTTTTCCATTGAGAAACGAGTTTTCTTTTTCTTGGCTAATTTTCCCCTAGCTCTTTCAAATCGGTATCCCCTTTGATTTTAGCCGTTCATACACGTTCTTCCAACACCTTTCTGACCATCGTTGTTATTTTCCAAAGATATCAATCGATTTTCTGAAACGCGTCGTCAAGAACGTCACCCCTCACTCTCTAGCAAATCGATTGTGTGAGTTTTGAGCGAACTACTGTTGGAGGTGATTATTCCAGTTTCTTCTCGCCATCGAACCTATAGTACACCATCGTGTACCGGTCTATTAGGAACAAAGAAGGCTTTCCACATGGATTTGCAGGTAATATGTGTTGTTGGGCTCTCTCTCTATATCTATCTATCTATCTATATATCTCTCTCGGACTCTCACCCGATCACGAGGTGTCCGATGCTATTTCCAGCAGTCCAACACCACTTAGAATTGACTGAGAGAGGGGCGAAAAGAGGTGGATCGTCCGTAATTAGGGCTATCAAAATCCATCGTTTGCTATTTTATCTTAAGTTCTTTTCATTTTTTATTTGATATTTTTTGAAAGATTTGTGTTTCTGTATCTTCATGGTCTTTAAATCTCCGTCTGATTGAAGCGGTTTGGTCAATTTCATTGTAACATCCCGAGTTCAGGAGTGCAAGTTCAGGGTTCAAAGTGTAAATGTGGAAGGGCAACTCGGCGAGTCCATGGGTGGACTCGACGAGTAGGGTCGCGACTCTAGTCGCGTGTTAAGTGGCCAACTCGGCGAGTCGGAGGCTGGACTCGGCGAGTAGGTGCTGAGTGGAGAAAACCCTAATTTCGGAGGATGAGCCCTATTTAAAGGACATTATACCCTCTCCCCAACCTCTTTACCCTCTCTTGAAGTCCAGAAAACCCTAAGGCGTGTTTATGAGGGATTTGAGAGCATTTGAACCTTGGAGAAGAGATTTTGTAGGAGATCTTGGAGAGTTAAGAGGCTTGGAGCAAGGGGCTTTGTTAAGATACCGATTTCTCTTCTGTTGGAGCTTCCTTTTGAGGTATTATTTCGTTGCTTGGGCTGTTATTCATCTAGATTCATCATTTTGGAGTATTTGGAAAGATTAGCTTGTGGTATTTTGAGTTTGGAGGTTGGATCTGAGGTTGCTACCTCAGATCTGGAATGGAGAAGGTCTAGAGTGCATTAAAGTCCCTGTTCTTGAGTGTTTGGTGAAGCCATCTTGACCCAAACCCTAGCCCTAGAGTGTAAAATGCCTAGATATCTTTGGATTCACGTAAAGTTTGCCACATTACGTGATGGATGGGTTGTAGAAGGATAGATCTATGGTTTGGATCAACTGCATGGCCTGGAAGGATTCTGTATGGGTTAAGATCTAGAGGCATTCGACGAGTCACAAAGGTTTACTCGGTGAGTTGTTTGAAGATGGGCAGGAACTCGACGAGTTGGAAGAACAACTCGGCGAGTAGGTTGAAGATAGCCTTGGACTCGACGAGTCTGTTCTTGGACTCGGCGAGTCTGGCCGTGAGGTCCTAACTTTCTTCTGGTTGAGCCATGAATCGGTGAGTCAAGGGAGGACTCGGTGAGTTGAGAGCGAGGGGACTCAGAGTTGTGAGACTCGGCGAGTCTCGGGGTGACTCGGCGAGTTGAGTCGTGGATTGGGGAAGTTTTGAGCATGGGGACTCGACGAGTCATCGGGTTGACTCGGCGAGTAGAGTCAGTCAGGAGGTTGACTTTGACTTTGACTTTGACCAAGGGTTGACCAGTTGACTTCCAGGGACATTTTGGTAATTGTTGGCATTTGTTTTGAGTTTAGTGTTGGTGTTGGCTAGTGGTGGAGATCGTATCAGTGGTCGGAGCATCTTGGTCTTATCTTTCAGTCGACAGTTGCAAGGTGAGTTATCCTCACTATATCAACAGGGTCTAAGGCAACAAGGCCGGCCCTTTATCGGATTGTGATCCATGTATCGATGTTATGTTATTGCTTTGCTATGTTTGCATCCTAGTAGTTAGGATGGTATTATGCTAGTGACCGGTTAGGTCGGCATCCTGGTTAGGATGATGTTATGTTATGTGATCTGCTAGATCGGCTTGATTGAATGTGAATTGTTATATGATTGAATGTTTATGTGCACATGGTTGTTGGACTGGGGTTGGGTTGAGGTAGGTCTTGCTTTGTGCTGTAGGCCAACATACCCAGGGCGGATCGGTTGTCCCGAAGGCCCAGCGAGCAGTCCGGATAGGCTGTAGGTCCCAAGAGGGCGGACCAGACGTGACGAGGCTCGGAGAGTGGACCAGGCCGACTAAAGGCCCAGTGCGGGCGGACCAGTCATACTGTAGACTCAGAGAGTGGACTAGGTGGATTGAAGGCCCGGTGCGGACGGACTAATCACACTGTAGACTCGATATGTATGGCTAGACTCGGAGGGTGGACCAGGTGGACTGAAGGCCGGTGCATCGGACCAGTCACACAGTAGACCCGAAGTGCATGGCTGTTCCGTGTTCTGTTATGTTATGGCATGTTGTGCGTGTATGGTATATGTGGTTGGTATTTTAGGGGTATCTCACTAAGCTTTCGGGCTTACAGTTGTGGTTTAATGTTTTTTTCAGGTTCTTCAGGAGACCGTGGCAAGGTAAAGGCGTGATCGTACCGCTCCTCATGATTTTGTTTTATGATATGGTTCTGGGAAGACTCTGATAATAATTGTATTGAAAACCTTTTTGTATTAACTTTGTGAAATTGGGTTGTTTTCGAAAAGTTTAAATTGGTTGAAAGTTTTAAAGCGTTACATTCATAATAACCAAATGCCCTTCAGATATCGTTTGTGGTTATGTGTAACATAGTACGTCTCATTATATTATCCGTGTTTCAAAATCCAGTCGGATGAAGGCAAGGCTGAACCAATTGGTCATCTTTATTCATAGTTCGTGAGGTTGTGATTTTTTTTTCGAGATTTACCAGTGTATACTCACTTATGAAACTTATTTGGAAATGTTTTTTTCACTAAAATTGTTTTTCTTTTGTTTTGAGCCCAAATAAATTTATAGTTCTATCAAACTTTGGCGAGTCTGTTAGGAGAGTATCACCCAAAACTACACAAAAGAACAAAACAGAAAGAAAATTAGTTGAGTCCTGTGTTAAATATAATTTCCTTAAAACAAATTTGCTCTATATGTGTGTTTGTTTCCCATGATACAACAGTAGTATCTGACTCTTCTAGGTCACCCGAACCCTCACTTAGCCCAAAAATACCTTGGTTGCAGCAAGAAGTAGAAGAAGAAGCAGAAACGTAAGATTCACAATTAAATAAGACAATTAATGAAGAAATCAAAATCGAAATATATGATTAATGGCTCTTAATTCGGGTTTGTAACTATTAAACAAAAAGAAAATTATTGAAAAAGGGTCCTTGACCTTTTCTGGTCGACCGGTGGTGTATTCGTACCCACAGGACACACGCTCGCACACAAGTTCAGTAAACCCAAGATAAACTGGCTCGCATTTTTCACCCCTTGCGTACGTAAGAGAGAGAGAGAGAGAGAAAGAGAGAGAGAGAGAGCCTTGGTTCTATAAGTCTTACAAAGCTAGCTAGTCTTTATAGTTATAAACTCATTTTCTTTTCATACTCCCACTAATGTGGGATGAGTTAAAAACCACATAACCCACTTATTATTCTCTTCCAATTATCTTATTTTGATAAGTAATTTCTCATTCATTTTTAATCCGTTTTTGATGTGTGATATATCAAAATGAATATATCACAAAGGAGAACACGAATATATAGTCATTTGTCTATTTTGATTATAAAATGGGTAAAATTCCATTTTTGGAAGTTAGTAAAATTAATTTTCCAACAATCCCCCACATGAATGAAAATTGCTTCAACAATTTCAAGTTGCTTAGGTAAAATCTAACAGTTGAATCCTTCGTAGGATATGTAGTGGTTACCGTTTGAACCTTCCCTTAAGATACATATTTATTTTTCTAGTAGACCATTAGACTCAATGTCCTAGAACTGTTTTCCCATTTGTGTAAATAATCAATACATATCTCAAATGATTCTCCCTGACCTAGTTATTTTCTCATTGATGTGTATGTTATGGTCACTGACACTTTCTTGGTTCTGTAAGTGCTCTTAGGAATTTTCCTATCCAATTCCCTTTGAAGTGGCCCCACTTCTCTCTAACATATGTGATTTTATCATAATCATTAAAAGCTAAAGGTCGAAGATTTCCGACTTATCATTAACCACCATAAGCTTAACATGTATCACTGTTTTTTATAGGAATGGGTTGGGGTTGACCCACACAGTGATTCACATATGCTATATGTAAGTAGGTTGTCCCATTGAACCTAGATCTTGGGATCTCCAGTTGATTAGGTTTGGTTTTCCTTCGCAATAACTTATTTGTTCATGGGTTTTAATCCCATTCCATTTGACGACTTTGCAACTAACTCCCCGTTAACCCTTTGGTTAGCAGATTCGTAATGTTATCCTTGGACCTTATGTAGTCGATTGAGATAAATCCAGTTGAAGGTAGTTGCGAATGGTTTTGTCTCTTAAAATGATATGACAATACTGAACATTATACATAGCACTTTGTGCTCGTCCAATTGTTGATTGACCATCGCAATGGATTGAGATTGTAAAAACGTCTTAGGCCATCCTAGTATCTCTTCCAAAAATTGTCATCAACATCCAGCTTCTTCTCCACTTTTATCAAGTGCTATGAACTCAAATTCCATGGTGGATCTAGCTATAACTCTTTGTTTTGAATATTTCCATGATATAGCTCCACCTCCAAGTGTAAAAAAAAACCCGATGGTTGACTTGGAATCTTTTATGTCAGATATCCAATTTGCATCACTATACCCTTCTATTACCTCATAATATCTTGTATAGTGCAAACCAAAATTGCGAGTATATCTTAAGTATTGTAATACTCTTCCAATGTTCATCACTCAGATTACTAGTATATCTACTTAGTCTGCTTATTGCAAAATAAAAGCTAGGCCTGGTACAACTCATAAGGTACATCCGACTACCAATAATTCTTGCATATTCGACTTGTGAAAATCCTTCACCTCTATGTTTACTTAGATGGTGACCTATAACAATTGGTGTTTCTGTCACCATAGTTGAACTTATCAATAATTTTGTCCACATAATGGGTTTGAATTAGAGTAAGTCTATTTGCAGTACTTGTGATTTTCACACCAAGGATGATATTTACCAAACCTATATCTTTCATGTTGAATCTTGCATTTAGCATTTTCTTTGTTGACTGAACCATTTTATCTTTTCTACCAACAATAAGCATATCATCAGCATAAAGGCACAAGATAACGTAGCCGTCACTTGTGTTTTTAACATAAACACACTTGTCACAATCGTTAATCGTCAACTCGTGCCCTTTTACTTCAACAGGGCTCAGTTTTTCTTCATGAGAGGATTTATTGTGCTCGACTATTTTTGGATCACTTGCTAGCCTTAGCAAGACATGGAAACACATTCTCAAAGAATGATGCGTTTCTTGACTCCATCGTTGTGCATTTTGTGAATTTATGGTATATTTGAGTCATGCACAAGAAACCAATAAACGCTACTGTTTTGTGCATGTCCAATAAATATGCAGTCAATAGTCTTGGGTCCTATCTTAACCACTTTGGGTGCAGGTACCATGACCTTCACAAGAAACCCCCACACTCGAAAGTATTTGTAGGATGGTTTTATACCCGACCTTAAATCATATGGTGTTTTATCCGAGTTCTTTTGTGGCACCTCATTTAAAAGGTAGTTAGCTGACAATACAGCTTCCCACAGATTGAGGGTGGCAGCCCATAACTTAGCAACATGATATTCCTTTAAGGTACGGTTTTTCCTTTTTGTGATGTCATTTTGTTGTTGTGAATAAGGTGTTGTAAGCTTATGTATTATACCATAATTTTCACAAAATTCCTCAAATGGTGATACATATTCACCTCCATGATCACAAAATTCCTCAAATGGTGATACATATTCACCTCCATGATCACTTCTTAGTACTTTAATTTTCTTGTTGAGTTGATTCTCAACTTCATTTTTATACACTTTAAACTTCTCTATAGCCCCATCTTTACTTTTAAGTAAATAGTAGTAGCATAATTTAATGCAATCATCAATAAAAGTGATAAAGTACTTATTTCCACCCTTAGGTGAATTTGATTTCATGTCACACACATATGTGTGAATTAATCCAAGTGGTTCAGTTACTCTTTGAATGGACTTGAAAGATTGTCGTGTTAATTTCGATTCAACATAAGTGCTGCATTTGTATTTTGAGTTAATGTGAAAGTGTGGTATGTGTTCAAGCTTAATTAAACGTCGAAGGGTATCAAAATTAACATGTCCTAATCTAGCATGCCAAATATTTGAAGACTCAAGCAAGTAAGTAGAAGAGTTATTCATTTCATTATCATTTTTATTTGGCTTAAGATCCATTACACATAGTTTGAACATACCCATATCAGCATACCACTTACCTACATAAACACCATTTTTAGTTAACACAAATTTATCTGACCCCAAGCGAAAACAATTATTGTTCAACAACCAACCCGACACAAGATTCTTACGAATGTCGGGTACATACAACACTTCATTCAGCGTCCGCTCTCTTTCCAATGTCGTCTTCAACACAATCTTCCCAACACCTTGGATATCAAAATTTGTCGAGTTTCCCATGAACAACTTATCACCATTGTCCATAACCTTGAAGTTTCTGAACCATTCTCTATTCGAGAAAACATGATGGGTTGCTCTTGTATAAACCCACCACTCCCTTGGCTTAGACTCCACAAGGTTAACTTCAGAGATAACCACTGCAAGATTGATGTCAGATATATCTTTGTTTATCTTCTCCATAATGTTTACCTCCTTTTATTTTCCTCGCTTTGGAAGCTTGAAATTTGCATCCCGGTGACTAGGTCGGTCATAATTATGGCAGATTCCTTGAAAGTTCCACATTTGGCTCCCAAGTTTCCACTCTTGCCTTTCTTTTGGAATTTACCCTTTTCCAAAAAAATTCTTCCCAAAACTTTGACTATGCTCCACCACATTATCTTTTTCATAGGTAGGGTTATAGGTACTCTTTTGAGCTACCTTATTGCCCTCTTCAAGTCGAAGACGAGCAAATAAGTCCTTAATGGACATCTCCTTTTTCTTATGTTTCAAGTAATTATTGAAATCAAACCAAATAGGGGTAGCTTCTAAATCATGGAAGCAACATAAAAATGCTCATTAAACCCCATACCCTTGGCATTAATGTCATATACGAGGACTTGTAGTTCTTGGACGTAGGACATAACAGTTTTCCCATCTACCATTTTATAGTCTTGAAACCGGAAAACCACAAACTTCTTGGTCCTAACATCTTCAGTTTTGTACTTTTTGTCCAACGAGTCTCATAGTTCTTTGTCCATTTTTTTTACACAATATACATTATATAATGAGTTAACAATACCATTAGGATCATAGTTCCTACACAAGAAATCATAATGTTTCTAAACTTCAATAACACTTAGAGATTGCACATTTTCTTCTCCTTGGGCATCCTTGGAGCCATTTTAGTTAAGAATCTAGCAAGATTCAATGTGGTAAGCTAGAAGAGCATCCTTAGTTGCCACATCTTAAAGTGTAGTCCAAAAAACTTTTCTGGTTCCTCTGAATGATTGACCGACATGGTCATCATTGGAGCTCCTTGAGCATTAGGTGTACCATTAGGATTTAGTTGTTGGGAGCTTTCAACAGTCATGCTACACATATAAACCATTGGTTTTAGTTAAACCAAAATAAAACAGTTAAAGATTAGTACACAATCACAACAAGTAAATGAGTGTCTTTTCACAAAAACAGATTATGAAAACTGTTAAACACTTGGTTCTAAAATCTATTTTAGAAAAGAATTTCTGAAAACAAAAGCCAAACAGGAATGGTATTACTAGAAATTGAAACAAACAGAAAACATATGTTGTTTTAGAAAATTGTTCCGTACACGGGTGGAGGAGGCACACAAATCTAGATTGTCTATCCATCCTGGGGAGACGAAGATGTATAGAGATCTCCGTCCTGATTACTAGTGGCACTGCATGAAGCGGGATGTAGCCTGGTATGTCGAGAGGTGCTTGACCTGTAGGAAGGTCAAGGTCGAACACTAGAGACCTCACGGCTAGACGCAACTGTTAGATATTCCTGTATGGAAATGAGAGGATATTACCATGGACTTCATTATGAAGTTACCTCGAACAGCGCATGAAGTTGACTCGATATGGGTCATCGTGGATCGGTTGACCAAGAGCGCCCATTTCATACCGATTTAGGAGAGTATTTCGGTCGAGAAGCTGGCAGACATCTACATCAGAGAGGTAGTAGCTCGACACGGGGTGCCAGTTTCTTTGATTTCTGACATGGATGTGCAGTTCACTTCCAAATTCTGGAAGAAATTTCACGACGAGTTGGGTACTCGTCTGGACTTCAGCACAGCTTTTCACCCGCAGACGGATGGTCAGAGCGAGCAGACCATCCAGATCTTGGAATAAATGCTGCAGGCGTGTGTTATAGACTTTGGTGGTAGTTAGGATACCTACCTTCCCTTGGAAGAGTTTTCTTACAATAATAGTTACCATGCCAGCATTGACCGTCCTCCCTTCGAGATGCTTTACGGGAGGAAGTGTAGGACCCCAATATGTTGGGGCGAGGTTGGTCAAAGGCTCATGGGGAGTACCGAGGTGGTACTCAAGACGACGAAGAAGATCCAGTGGGTATGGAGTAGACTCCAGACAGATCGGAGTCGGAAGAAGAGCTATGCTGACCGATGTCGATCGGACTTAGAGTTCCAGGTCAGGGATATGGTCCTTCTGAAGATGTCACCGTGGAAAGGTGTCATCCACTTTAGAAAATGGAGCAATCTGGGCCCCAGGTATATCAGACCTTTCAGGGTGGTAGCCCGAGTGGGCAAGGTAGCATACCGGTTGGACCTTTCAGAAGAGCTTAGACAGATCCACAACACTTTTCATGTTTCGCATCTGTGGAAGTGCATAGTCGATGATTCCGCGGTGGTTCCTTTGGAGGAAATATAGGTGGATGACAGTCTGAACTACATCGAGAGACCAGTAGACATTCTCAACAAGAAGACGAAGGATATTAGGAACAAGAGGGTAGAGTTGGTGAAGGTGTAGTGGCAGCACCACAAGGGCTCGGAATGGACGTGTGAGCCAGAGGACGAGTTGAGGGTGCATTACCCCGAGCTATTCCCAACAACAGCAGACTTCGAGGACGAAGTCTAAATCAAGTGGGGTAGAATTGTAGCATCCGGACTCTGAGGTATTAAAAACATTATTTTTTTGCATTTAGAAGAGGCTCACGACGAGAGCCAAAGTATTCACATCGTGAGAAGGACCATTGACCGTTTGACCCGTGTTCTCGAACCTCGTGACGTGAGGCATAAGATCTCATGACGTGAGTCAGTTCTGATGGTTCCACACCCAAAAAATCGAGCATAAAACATAATGAGGAGGCTCGGGTCGCCCATCCTCAGCCTCTTTCACTCCCAAGTCATTGAAAAACCCTAGATTTGACCCTCTTGAGCCCTTGAGCCATTGTTGTTGATATTGGTGTGTTATTGGTGTTTTGATTTCCTTGAAGAAGAAGAAGAAGAAGAATAAGCACTTGTGGTGGTTCCCTTTGGCGATATAAACCCCTCCTTGTGGATTTTCTGAGCTTGTAAGCTTCTGTAAGTCATAAAGATCCTATCTTTTTGAGTTAAGCTTGCTAGATCTAGGTTATGGTTGCCTTCTTTGTGTGGGATCTTGGGTTACCATGCATGAAGTCCATAAAGTTGGAAACTTTATGGACCATTGAGTCATTTGCGGTATTAGAACCCTTGGATCTGGATTTTGGTGCAAGTTTTGGACTCAAAGTTTGAATCTTGATGTTTACACCCATCTTTTGACCTAACTAGTGTTTAAATCATGCATGGGATATGCATGACTGAAAAGATATGATTTTTATGGTCCTTTAGGCTAGATATTGTAACGCCCGGGTTTCAGGGCTAAGCATATTTGTCAATGTAATAGTCTAGGTCAACTATTGTAACTCTTTTTGAAGTAATAAACATGAAATATTTGAGTATTATGTGAATTATGTGTGTTTATGTGTTTATTGTTTAATTATAAATGTATAATTAATAAAGAATAAAAATAAGCGTCAAAATTAAAGTGTGAGATAAGCCCGATATCTTTACATAAAGTTGTAGTGGTCGAAACAAGGATTCCGGGGATATAAGGAATGCCGAAATCTGAGTTATAACGAAGAAGTTATGACCCGTCGAAGTTTCACGACGGAACCGGCGCGACACCGGGAAGCGTAAATAGTGAACTTACGATAGAGAGACTTTTAGCCTTAGAAATCTAAATGAAAGTCGTAGAATATGTTAAACTGAGAGTGTCCATAAAAAGAACGCCCAAATCTGACTTCGTATGAAGAAGTTATGAGATTTTAAACAGACCAATCCTGTCCCGGCCTGTTAAAAATATAACTTTAAAAATAAAGTCAAAATTAGCCGACGGATTCTAAACGAAAGTTGTAGAGTACGTCTCCACCTACACGTGGATATAAAGAACGTCAAAAACGGAGTTCGTATGAACGAGTTACAAATTATAATAGCATATTTACGTATTAAAATAAAGTATAAATCATGTATACGTACACATATATATACATATGTATATATCATTAGAAAGGTATCGACGATGCGGTCATTATAAGACTAATGTTGAGTTCTTTCGACATTAGTTTAGTACAAATATCATTAAATCCATTTAAAATAGTATTATAGGGGGGTGTTTAGTTGTTTATATAACTAAAAGGTCATTAAGTAATTATGGAGGGTAGTTTTTGAAAATTCAATTAGTATAAATAAGAGCCTTGGGCTCTCATATTTCTTGCACCATTCTCTTGATTCAAGAGTCTTTCTCTCCTCATCCCCCGAGCATTTCGGTCCCTCGTGATTCGACTTCTCTTTCTGTAGTTTAGTATAGTAAGGTGAGCGCTGAAGCGCTGCACGAATCTTTCTTAGAAAGATTCAGCGACGAAGTTCTGCCCTTGCAGAGCCCGACTCCTAGCTAAAACCCCTTTGTAAGTAAGTTATGCTTACCTTATTTTAATATAGCTTATATTTAAAATTAGTATTGTTATTATGAACTTATAATGAATATTTGAGCTATTATTATAACTTATATAAGTGTCGTTATAATATTTTTTTAACTACTCGCGGTACGGGGAATCTGGTTTAAAGGGCCGTGTAGGGTTGTTGGATTTCAGAAGTGCTATATGCCAAAATGGTCCTGCCCTCTGGTGTTTTATGTCTGGCCCCTGTCTGTACATAGTGGTTGGAAAATATTGTTTAACGCTTATATAATAATAATAATAACAATAATAATAATAATAATAATAATAATAATAATAATAATAATACTAAGACTAATAGTTGGTCACGGTAGATTTTAGACTAAAATTTAGCGATAATAATGCTAGGTTTCGTTGAAGGAAAATAGAATCGTTAGAAGCAAGCGCTGCCCGATTTTGGAATCATCACTTTAACAAGTGAGTGCATAGTTACTTTCAGCTTACACATAGATATGAAGTATTTTATATAAATTACGTGCTATGTGTGCATATTATCTGAATACTTGCTATCTATGCCGGATGAACATTGTTATACATGTTTTCAATGATTTAAACTGTATATGTATTTTATATCTACGAAAATGTTGGGGTAAAACATGGGTATATGTAATAGGTGATGTGTGATAAAATGATGAGAGGTCTCGATGTTGGTGTTGTTGATTCTGTCATCCAGCGGAGTATGGATGACGACCACGTACTCTTCTAGACAGTCCGTTGGAACACTAGTAGGCTCGCAACCTGTAAGTGTTTGTGAACGATGTGTTCACCGGTGTACTCCATCCCCCACATGGTTGCCTTTAGGACATTTATTGCTGAGGAATCCCCTTAGCAGTAGTGTCCGTCCCGATAATGATCCTTAGGCTAGGTCCCTTATGATAGGTGTTTAGGGACGTAAAGTGAGGATAACGGGAACGGGTAATCGAGTTGTTGTTGATTGATGAAATTAATAAACTTATTTATTGTGGGTTGAAAACCCTATGTGCTCACCAGGCTCCCAAGCCTGACCCACTCAGTTTTATGTATTACAGGTAGTGGCGCTTGAGCATAGATATGATGTTTGGACGAGGGATTACGGATATAGGCCTGTAGATATGAAATAATGTAGTAAGGCTTATATTGTACTGTTTATGCTTTTGATCTGTACGAACATGACATCCCAAGTCTTTTAATGAAATACATTTCTATGGAAATGCTTTTGATAAATCTTTATCATATTTTGTTTTGGGACAAATTCTGCAACACTTTTATTTAAAATGTTACTCTGATTTTTAAACAAAACATAAACAAAATCGGTCTTTTCTGGCCGTGATTTTGGGGGATGTCACAGATATGGTATTCTGGAAAGTCCCAATGCACATCTTAAAGGATCAAGGACTTAATGCTCACAGAATAGTTCTCACGACATGAGCATGGCGACTGCCCTGATCTGAAACCCTGAGGCGAGTGAACTGAGTTGACTCGATGTGTCAACCCAAGTCGAGTTGACTCTCACGAAGTGAGCCAAGGAAGGTCACGACGAGAGGATAAAATGATAATAAAGTTGACCATTGACCCGAGGCGTCGACTTTTGACCTAAGTTGACTTCTTGTCAATTATTGAGAGGGAGGGTACGTTTAAGGGTTTCGTTGCATGATTTATTGGATGTTGGGTAGTCCGGTGCACCTGATAGCGTGAGCAGCAGTATTTGACTGTCGATTGTGAGGTGAGTTACCTTCTTGTACGAATGGGTCGAAGGCACCAATGTCGGTCCACTAGTAGGTGTTTATAGTAGAGATGATTGTCTTTGTGATAATTGTCTGGTATGCCACTATCTGTTATGATCTATGTGCTTATTGCTATGTTATTTATGTGGTAGTGGTAGGGGTGATGTAGACCCTGTAACCGGTCGAAAGAGACTAAAGGGATAGGCCAGCACCCAGATATTCTAGGCAGTATGTGATTTATGTTGGATTAAGTATCTAAGCCCATAACTATAATTGGTATGTACTTGATTTAATTGTAGCATGGTCCTTTTGGGTTGCCTTCACCAAAGCAACTGAACATGATGAGTTTTGGAGTAAGAGGTTAATTAATGGTTTATTAATATATTATAAGAATAATATATTAATTGGTAATCATATTATTTAATTAGTATTGATCATAAATTAATTTGGAATTAATTTAGTGATTAAAAGACCTGATTGAAAGAATAGGGACCGATTATGTCAATCGGTAATAGTTATAGTTTTAGGCTATTACACTCTATTGATGAGGAGTGGACGAAAATCTATGGCAAGCCCTATAGAGTTTTTGTCTAAGGCCTATCATATGGGGGTTTATGGATTTCTTAGGGCCTAAGCAAGGAATTAGGGTTTCCAATTGAAAACCCTAGCAACCTTAACTATAAAAGGGACCCCTAGCCTCAAGGAATTGATATACCTACCTTCTAAGAGAAACCCTAGCCGATTTCTATCTCCTTCTACCTCATTCTTTGCTTGTAGCGTTTGTGACTCCGTTAGAGGTGCAATGCTTAGGGCATTAGGTTTTCGAAGGTCAAGGAATTGAAGAAAGGATTAGTTGTTACTACTAGCTAACAAGAAAGGTATTCTTCTAAACCCTAATATGTATAGGTTTCGATTTTATATAGTAGATCTAGGGTTGTTGCTTTGGGAAATTAATTTGCATATATAACTTGAGAAAAAACTATATCCAAAGCAAATAGGGTTGCATGTGCACATATGAATGTAGATATGCTCAAAACCCATCAATTTATATGCTTATATGCTAGGATATTATGTGGTAGTGGTAGGGGTGAAATAGACCCCGTAACCGGTTGAAAGAGACCGAAGGGGTAGGCCAACACCCAGATATGCTAGGCAGTTACCGATTGAAAGAGATCGAAGGAGTAGGCCAACACCCTGATATGCTAGGCGGTTACTGGTTGAAAGAGACCGAAGGGGTAGGCCAGCACCGCAATATGTTTATTGTATGGTATGTGGTATGATATGGGAACTCACTAAACTTTGTGCTTACGGTTTTCAGTTTTGGTTTCAGGTACTTCTTCTTCGAAAGGAAAGGAGCTGGCATGATTGTAGCACATCACACCATGATTTCCGCACATGAGATCTTTGGGAGTTATACTCTGATGTTGTTTTGTTACGACGTGTTTGACTATTGATATATTGGTTTTGATATGAGTTGACACTATGAATGTTTTTAAACTATTGGTTTTATAATTCCTTAATTAAAAATAAAATTTTTGGTCTTAAATTTTAAGATGTTACATCTACTTAAGGAGGGATATGGAGGGAAGGTGAGTGATATCGAAGGACAATTGTGTTCCCGAGTTTAATTTACGGAAAGAAATGATTGGAGTCATATTTTCCTTCCAAATTGGGCAGATTCGGGAAGAAAGTAAGGGGAAGGAAAATCTTTTAGTTTTTATTTTCTTTTCCCTCATAACTCGGGAACACAGAAACTTAATTTTTTTTTTTCATTTCCTTTGAACTCGGGAACATAAAATAAGGAAAATTTTCCTTCACCTCCTCTTCTTTCTATCAATCTTTTCTTTCCCTTAATTTTATTGAATTTACAAAAAAAAAAAAAAAAAAAAAAAAAAAAAAAAAAAAAAAAAAACCCTCAAGAACAAGGCTTTAAGGACATAAGTTCTTCTGGGCACTTTTACATGTAAAAAACTTGTGTTTTTATCTTGGTTTACTTTTTCTATTGCGTCCTATAATTCGTTTGATAACGAGACATTCTCTTTCTATCTTTTTTTTATAATAAGACATAATCGTGAATAATCAATCTTTTTTTTTGGACGAAATTTGAAATTAAATAATAATAATTTAATATTATTTGGATGAATAAGAACTAAATTATAAATATTATTTTTCATATTTTTTGTTTTAATAGTGCTAACAATTTGAGATTCATTCACAATACTAATCATTGAATTGTTTGATTCCCAAGTCTAAAATACAACACTTTCATCAAACCCAAGAGATTTCAAGTACTTTTTGTTTTAATAGTACTATCAATTTGATATTCATTCACGATACTAATTATTGGATTATTTGTTTCTTTAGTATGAAATACAATATTTTCATCAAATCCAAAAGGTTTCAAATTCGAAACCTATCAAGTATTTTCACTTGTTAGGATGTTATCTATATATTAAAATACCAAGACAATAGGGACATAACACTTTCATGGAGCCCTCAATTAACTAGATCAAATATATAGGATATTAGAGCATCTTCATTCCCCTATCAATAAGAGCACATTTAATGGTATATTTATGTTATTACTCAAAGTTATTGTAACATCATCATTGTTTCATTAATTTTGGGTGTTGCTTATAAGACATCCCTTGAACATCCCATTAACCACTTTTTAAAAAGTCAACCTATAATTAACTACTTTTAATAAGTTTTTTTGGAAAATAATGCAATTTCAACCAATAAAAATATTTTAAAATTAAATTAGGGTGTCCATATGGTAAAATGAGATGTCTTTTTAAGCAACCCTTTAGTTTTAACCTTTAATAAATGACTTATCTAGAATAGTTAACTTCTTCTAATCATTTTTTTTTATATAAATTTAACTAATTTCTTATTTATACAAAATGTTCTACAATAACTCCCTCGTTTACTTAGTCGATTTTAAACACAAATAATATACATAAAACTCAGAAAAAATCGTTAGGCTATAGTTCTAAAAATAAAAGGAACACTGAAAATGTTACGTAATTGTCATTAAATTTATACTTTAAAAATGAAATGTCATTTTATATAGGAGAAATAATTATTTAATAAAAATAATAAATATATAATGAGTAAAATAAAATATAATTAAATGAGCAATGTTTAGACGTACAAAATTTAAAAGTATATTAATCATATATATTCACTGTTCAATAACAAAAAGCAAAAAATTGATGTCCTCAAATGGCATGGTAATAAAGGGTCAAGCAAATATAACTATAAAAAACATACATTGCAATGCTCTAATGCATAAATTCTTTTGTTTTATCGCATCCCACTAATTTTATTAAAATTATATATATATATATATATATATATATATATATATATATATATATATATATATATATATATATATATATATATACCGTATGAAGACCCCATATAACTTAAATCATCTCAAATCATCTATAACTTCTAATTCGAAATTAACTATTCAAGTCATCTTGGTCATCTTTGTTAAATACTGTAGGAAGACCCCATATAATTTGTTAATTTTAAGCATATAAAATTAGAACACTTCACAATAATATTAAATAAAAACCATGTATTACCATATATGATGTTAAAACAGTATACTAGAGAGTTATTTTTTTTAAATAAAAAAATTTTAAAACCATGTATTACCATATATGATGTTAAAACAATATATTAGAGAGTTATTTTTTTTAAATAAAAAAATTTTACGATAAAAAGATCATATGTTCATTACAAATTTAAGATTAAAATGATATAAATAATTAGTCAAAAAATAATAGGTTAACTAAATAAATAAAATATCATTGTTTTGTTTTTGGTTTAGTTATTTGCTCATCTTTCTTAATAAAATCTGTCGTTCTGAAAAACATAATAAAATGAAACGTTGTTAACTAAATGGGGTTATTCGTGGCAAATATGAAACTAAAAAAAAACATTGAGTGGAATCTAACATTTTTATAACATCGATCCAAAAAAGTCACTCTAAAAAAAATAAAAATAAAAAATCTTTAATATTTAACTCAAAAACATCCTTATAATATAAGAACAACTTTTTAGTAAATCTAAGAGTGATGAAAATGAAATTATTAAAGTGTTCGATTCAAAATTAAAAGTTTAACAAAACTCTATTTGTTTTATCTACAATATTCATTAATAATCTTTAATGATTACAATCTCTACATAAATAGTTATAAATTATGATCTTTTTACAACAAAACCAAATGATTATTTTTTTCAAACTTACAATAAAACTATTTTATGTTTGTATTACTTATAAACAAACCCAATTATATAATTATATAAAATTATATACACTGTTATGATTCTGTTTCCAAATAGACTGCTACCAAACTAATTAAGACATTTTTGTCTCCGGTTCTATAACTTTTTTTTATCTTCCAAACCCGGTTCCAACCGGACACAAAACCATAGAAAATACAAATTACAATCATTGATTGAGTCGACTGATTTTCAAAATGGGCCAAACTTCACTATTCACTAAAGAACAAAAGCTTAGCTTGCTATGGAAACTCTCATTTAAGACCATGTCTCATATCTACTTAACATCATTCAACAATAAGACAAACTTCAATACCATAATGTACAATATTTTAATGCATAAACTGTTAGATCACCCAATGATGAATCAACATTAAATGCTTGTGTTTATCTACTGATTTATAGTTTTTTCGTTCTAAATCCATATATCCTTTTTTTCATCAATTTGTATTCTTTATCACCTTATTTGATATTACACACATATAACTTTATGAAGATCACTTTGCTATATTTTATCTATTCTTATATGTTTATATGAGTTGTTTGCATGATCATGAATAATTTATATGGATGTATGCATATATTATAAAGCAACTTTTGAAAAAGTCCATGTCCCATACTCCCATTTAGTCTTTAATTTGGTGTCAACATGGGGTCCCTAAGTTTTAGATTTTATCCAAATCCAGTCCTTTTAATAGAAAACATGACCAAAAAGTGAAAAATTATATTATACTACATATTAAAACAAATTGGCTTAGAAATAGTAAAGTTTCTTTCTTTCGCCACAAAGTTTCCTATTTTAGTGTTTGGTCACCAAGGGCTTAGGAATAATATAGTTTTGTGTTTCACACTTTTGCCACAAGAGTTTTTTAGTTTAGATTTTGGCCACAAGAGTTTTCTATTTAAGATTTTAGTCACATGACTTTTCTATGTTGACATTTTTTGTCCCTAGACTTTCATATGTTAGCACTTACCACCCCTACTTTGTACAATGACACTTTTCATCCCTCTATATTGTAAAATATTACTTTCATCCCCTCAAATTTAGATAACAACAATTTCCACCCCTTACCTTTTGTATATTGGCAGATTTACAAGTTTCACCCCTAGAATTTCATTTGTCCACAAGTCCCCCCACCCCCACCCCCAACCTAGAATTTCGTTTGTCCCTAAACTTTTGTGTGTTAGCACTTTCCACCCCTACTTTGTACAATGACATTTTTCATCCCTCTATGCTGTAAAATATCACTTTCATCCCCTCAAATTTAGATAAAAACAATTTCCACAATTTCCGCCCCTTACCTTTCGTATATTGGCAGATTTACAAGTTTCACACCTAAAATTTCGTTTGTCCACAAGTCCCCACACCCCCAACCTAGAATTTCGTTTGTCCCTAAACTTTTGTATGTTAGCACTTTCCGCCCCTATTTTGTACAATGACACTTTTCATCCCTCTACATGTAAAATATGACTTTCATCCCCTCAAATTCAGATAACAACAATTTCCACCCCTTACCTTTCGTAAATTAGAAAGAATTAGAAATTAGAAAAAATATGACCAAAAAGTGAGAAATTAGAAAGAATTAGAAATTGAAAAACACGTTTACTTCCTAATCTTTCCCACTATACAAACTCGATTACCATAATCAACATTCAACTCGGTTTCAATAACCATAATTAACCATCTCAAATATATCTTAAGTACACATCACCACCCTCACTAGAAACTCAACTCCTCAATTCCATTCCGTATGCACGATTCCATTCCATCATCCGTAGTTTTCCGATCATCTTCTTCAACTTTAATCAATCCAACAACTTCCTCCAAGCATTCCTGAAAGCGGAAGCAACTACAAAGATGATCATTAGTTATCCCCGCCACCTGCATGAAGGAATAGATCACCGTGGGCCCCACACACCGGAATCCCCTCCTTATCAAATCTTTACTTATCACATCCGCTTTCGGTGTTTTCACCGGAATTTGTCGAGGGTATCGGAATCTACTAATGATAGGTTTGTAGTTCACAAAGCTCCAAATGTATTTGTCAAATGACCCGAATTCATCTATCACCTGACAATTAACAAAACCTGCAAAAAGTTAGGGTTTGCTTGATACCCTTTATGAAAAAGTACAACTTTGAATGCATATTGTACAAATCAAAGAGATGATTATGTAACAAGAAATATACCTATCAACTCATCTAGTTTCTAGGTGGGATCTTAGGTACAACAAGTTAGGATTTTATTGATACCCTTTATGAAAAAAGTACAACTTTGACTGCATAAGGTACAATCCATAATGATGGTTGTACAACTTTGACTACATAAAGTACAAATCACAAACATGGTTGTTGATATTGAGGCATGTTGGTATAATGGCATAATCTTTCCTAACAAGTTTCAAAAGGGTATTTACGTCTTTTGCATAAAAGATTAACCTTTATCACATTTTGGAGGATATAATATAAAAATTGTGATTTAGTTTTTTTTTATGAAGAAAGATTAAAAAGATTGCCAGCGTAACAAATTGAATTTGATTGGAAGGATTAGGTTTGCATGAATGAAGGTGACACTTGAAGAAAGATTAAAAAAAAGAGAAAAATTGGGTCAACTTTATACAGAAAATTCATAAACAAATAATACAAGTTGAAGAAACCCTAGGACCACCATTAATTTACAATTGCACCTACTCTACCAGATCTTAATCATTTCATTCAAATATGTCATGTCATGAATATAAAAGTGTTGGCAATAAGTGAACAATAGGCCCATTTAGATCTTGATTCTTGAGACATGTACAACTTTTAATGCATCATGTACAATCCCCTTGAAGCAGAACCGATGTGATTCCGAGGGCAAATTTGTCAAAAGTCATTCTTTCTATATTAAGTCACAAAGTAACTAGCTAACCACATTAAGGGAATATCTTTTTTTTCTTTACCATTAAGTGTTGTTGTATGCATAAAGACTGTTTCTTTTTTGGAATGTGAGTAAATGACCATTTTACCCTTCATAGCTACAAGAGTTGGAGGATCTACCTTGGATATTTGGCGAGCATTTTCGACTATGGCCCGCAGTTTAAGCTCTGAAAGTAGAGAGCTTGCAGCACTCCCGGGTCCCACAAGCTTCTTTTCGTTTAATTTTCCAACAACCAGAGGATCAAAATCCACAAAAACTTCCCTGCATTTGATTGATTACAATTTCATGAGACAAAAGAGTAAGGGCAAAAATGTCAATAATGATAACTAACAGAGTACCTGAAAAGATGACGTTTATTCAAAATGGAAGGCCATGTAAGCTCTGATAAAGCCCCAGAAAGCACAAGAAGCTCAAACAGTTTTCTACATTTGAAGAAAAAAAATATATAAATATATGAAATTATAAACTTTTAGAAGTAACATATCAATATTCAAGATCAATTGTACACATACTTGTCATCATGCACAGGAACTCCCCATTCTTCATCATGGAAAATGGTGTAAGATTGATCTAGTTTAAGAGATGCAAAACAATCAGCATATAGTTCAAAATTACATAATTTTCAACAAAATCAAAAGAAAAAAGACAGAATCAATAGCAAATGAGTATAATTACCTGAACTTGATGTTACCCAAGAACACCTTTTCTTGGGTTGTAAATCATGGGGTGAAGTTTCTGAAGCACTATCAACAACAAGAGTTTTTGGTTTTAAACCCAATTGTCTCCTCCCTCTAACATTGCTATTTGTTCTATAAATCCTACCAGTAGATGCTCGACTTTGAAATGAATCAGTGGATGCATCTGAAGAACATGAAGCATTGAGTGAAACCTGTCTGCGTAATATTGAAGGAACACCTGTGGAGCTAAAAGGAGGTGATGATGCTGCAATTCCTCGACTCTTTGCCCCTATAGACCCCTCTTCTGGGGACATTTCGGTCTTTTTTGATGTCTTTGATATGGGTTTTCGTGTGGTTAAAGGACCCAGAGATTTGTTTCCAGTAAGCCCTAGGATTGATCTGGATTCTGACTCGGTTACATTCATAGACCTGACTCTTGGAGCTCCAGACATCAAATGTGAAACAAATCTTATTTACCAGATTTACCCTTCAATAGAAAGTTCCCAGTTCTGATTTCTGAGATCTTAACAGATCATGATCCTTGGAAATAATCAAAGTAAACTCTGAATGCACAGTTACCAAAACCAAGATTGAATCTTTGACCCTTCAAATCTCACACAAGCAAAACATCGAACACCTTGTGGGCATTAAAATTTATTCGGCATTCAGTACAAGGAGGTCTATCAGTGTATCACCACTTCACTGAAACTAAAATCCTTCAATTCGCCTCCACATACAGCCTGCCTTTTCAAATTATCAGATTTAGGAACAACGTATAAAGATAAAATGCCTGGTCAAACATAAAACATAGTCACCATTTTGACCAAATCAAGAAAGTTCATAACTTTCTTCAGACATCATCATAATTTATACACGCGCCATGGGTATTAATTAATAGAAATCCACATCGGGGAACTTAAGTTTTGTAAATATCTACAGCTGTAAGGGAAGTGCTTCGAATCGGGAATCATTTGAATAATTAGCCTCGAAAAAAGATAAATTCTATGACACACTTCCAATGAGAGCGAAATATGAACGGGAAGTCTGTACTTTTGCTTATAATTTTCTCAAATCATTTAGGTAAAGCTGACATATTTTGTCTCTTTTTTCTTGTTGCAAACAGATATACAAAGAAATACAGAAATGAGGCTTCGGATCCAATGTAAATGTTACCTGTCTCATGTTGCGGAAATGAAAGATGTCTTCCTTCTGAGAAGGGGAATGTGAGTGATTCTCTCTCTACAGGAGTCCTTTTTAGAGAGAGAAAGATCGAGTAGCAAAATGATGAGTGAGAGCCAGAGCCAAAGGAAATCAAGAGAGAGAGAGAGATTGCACTTTTGCTGCCGATAGTTTCTTTCTTCGTTTTATTCTTTTTCTTTGAGCATTTTGAGTCCCTTTAATTTGAATTCAGCCAAAAAAGGTCCTTAGACTTTTATTGTATTTATTGCAATTTTTGTTTAGATCTTGCTTTTATATCTTTTTCGTTATTCAAAATCTCATAAGTTGAATTAACAAAAAGAACTTACATTTTTTTGTCACTTTCCCAATTCGTTCATCCACGTATACGCAACCTTGTTTATAATTCAGCTATATAATAAAAGATTTGGCCCACCATACATGAGCATAATAGTAGAGGTTTGAAATTTCAAACTTCATGTTCATGATTCAAACTGTTTAGAAATTTTACGATTGATCTTTCATGTTGTGGGTTTTGAAGCGGGTTCGACGTGGGTCGGGTTAGATGGTACCGTTTATTATTTATTATTTTGAGTTTTTTACAAGATGACCTTAATCATATAATTTATTATAAATTTTGAAAAGTTTGTTTATGTTTGTTATTGTATATATTTTCCACCTTGTAACACATGAATTTTAAGTAGATTTGTATATATTTATGTCAAATATATATTTTTCGATATGTACTCTAGATAGACCAATGTACTCTTTAAAATTTAAAGAAGTTCAATGAAAAAATTATTCACACAAAAATAAGCATTTAACATGTTATCAAGCAACTTTCAAGTTAGAAAAAACACAGATAATCAAAATATCTCTTTGATTAATAGGAAAATAGCTCAAAACCTATGTTGTGTTTTTGTGTACAAACCATATCTCGGTATCTATACATATATATACTCCTAAACTACCAACTTGTAGAATAACATTACAATTAGGAAACATGACCAACTTGCCATATTTATTGATTGCTTGGTCTCCAAGGTCCTACGTGACTTAGGATTCCAACAATCACCCCCGAATCTCTAAGTCATTCTAGAGAATTCTTCGACCCCGATCAAGCTCCGCATTTTCTTGAACTTGGTTCGAGCTAATGGTTTCGTAAGAATATCCGCCCTTTGTTCTTCACCGGGAATGTATTCCACCTCCACTTGTTCCCTTTCGACACAATTACGAATGAAGTGAAACCTCGTGTGAATGTGTTTACTCCTTCCATGAAAAACGGGATTCTTAGTTAGTTCGATAGCCGACTTGTTATCAACTCTAAGAATAACTTTCTCTTGTGCTTTGTTCATGATTTCCCCAAGCAAATCTTGAAGCCATATTGCTTGACATGCACTCGTTGTGGCTGCCATGAACTCAGCCTCGCAAGATGATAAAGCAACGGTATCTTGCTTTTGTGAACACCATGTAATTGGTGATGACCCATAGTAGAAAATGTGACCGGTTGTGCTTCTTCCGTCATCCGGGTCAACATTGTGACTACTATCACTATAACCAATAAGCCGCTTTTGTCCCATTCTCTCGTACTTGATTCCGTATCCCGTTGTTCCTCGTAAGTACCTTAGAATGTGTTTGATTGCACCACCATGTGATTCTCTTGGATTTTGCATATATCGGCTAACAACTCCAACCGCATATGCCATATCGGGTCTTATTTGCAAGAGGTATCTAAGACATCCTACCACCTTTCGATATTGTGTTGGGTTGATTTCGGGTTCTTCTTCGGCCTTCGACAATTTATTTCCCGGTTCCATCAGTATGTGGGTCGGATTGCAATCATGTAAACCGGCTTCTTTTAAAATGCGTTGAGCATATGCTTCTTGGTTTATAGTAATCCCCGATTCTTCTTGCTTAACTTCAATGCCAAGGTAATAAGTTAGTCTTCCAAGATCCGACATCTCAAAGTTCTTGGACATCTCTAATTTGAAGCTCTTGATCATGCTCAAATTTGTACATGTGACAAATAAGTCATCAACATAAATTGCTAAAATTAGCAAGTTAGATTCTTCACATTTCCGGTACACCGATGGTTCTTTCATGCACTTTTGAAATTTCATATTCTTCAAAATCCCATCAAGCTTCGTGTTCCATGCTCGAGGTGCTTGTCTTAGACCATATAGTGCTTTTGTAAGGCGATATACTTTATGCTCGTTGCCTTTCTTTATATAGCCTTCCGGTTGTGACACATAAACAGTTTCTTTTAATTCTCCATGTAAGAATGCTGTTTTTACATCTAAGTGGTGAAGCTCCCACCCATGAGTAGCTGCTAAGGCTATAAGAAATCGAATAGTTTCAATTCGAGCTATCGGGGCAAACACTTCCTGAAAATCAATACCGGGTTGTTGCACGTAACCTTTAGCAACCAACCTTGTCTTGTATTTATTAATGGTGCCATCTGCATTTTTCTTTAATTTGAACACCCACTTGAGTCCAATTGGCTTTACCCCCATAGGTTTGTTCACAAGAGTCCAAGTATTATTTTTGTTTATCGACTTGATTTCCACATCCATGGCCTTGACCCATTCTGGTTCTTTCTTCGCTTCTTCAACCGATACCGGCTCGTCATTGGCTGTTAGAAGAAATTCTTCGAGGTTGTCAAGATCAAGCTCATAATTTTGAAATCGTCTTAGAGGTACTCTTGCTCTCGAGGGTTTTTGACTTGTAGCTCCTTGTTGAACATTATTATTTACCGGACTTGATTGTTGATTATCTTGTACTTCCCCTTCATCTCCAATCTCATGATCCGATTGAATTGGATCATTATTTTCATGGTTTCCTTGGTTGGTGCTCGCATCATTTCTTGGATAGTCCCATGGTATTACGAATGAGCCCGGTTCTTCATTGTTGGTTCCTGCTTCTTTAATCCAATCCCACCCTTTGGTTTCATCAAAAATAACATCTCTACTCACGATTATTTTTTGTGTTACCGGGTTAAATAACCGGTAAGCTTTCGTACCCGGTTCGAAACCAACATGGACTAGTGGTCTTGATCTTGCATCCAACTTCTTTTGATTAACCGGTTCAACTTTTGCATGTGCTAGACACCCAAATATACGAACATTCTCTAAATTCGGTTTTCTTTTATACAACTTTTCGTATGGAGTTGTATCACCAAGGACTCTCGTATAAACACGATTGATTAGATTTGTTGAGTGATTTACCGCTTCTCCCCATAAGTAGTTTGGAACATGCATTGCCTTCATTATACTTCGTGTCATGTCCATAAGAGTTCGGTTTCTTCGTTCCCCAATTCCGTTTTGTTGTGGAGAGTATGGGGCGGTGAGATGACGTTTGACTCCGTTTTGTTCACAAAAAGAATTAAACTCGAGAGAGGTAAATTCACCTCCTCGATCACTTCTAAACACTTTCAAAGGCTTTCCAATTTCATTTTCCACCAAAACTTTGAATTTTTTGAAGTGTGTAAACGCCTCACTCTTTTCTTTTATGAGATAAATCCACATAAATCGTGAAAAATCATCAATTAGTGTAAAAATGTACCTATTTTGACCTTTGGTTGCCGGCGTGATCGGACCGCATAAATCACCGTGAACAAGCTCCAATGGTTGTTTCGCTTTGTATGTCGTCATGGTTGGGAAGGATTTTCTTGTTTGCTTGCCGACTAAGCACGATTCACATAATTGATTCTCATGATCAAATTGAGGTAACCCTTTGACTAAACCCTTCTTGGACATCGTTTTCATTGACTCGAAATTGATGTGCCCAAGTCTTGCATGCCATCGCCATACATCTTCACTTAGTCTCGAATGAAGGCAAATAAGGACTCCAATTTGTAATTTTATTTTATAAAGACGGTTTGGTGATCTTTGTACTTTCATTAATAAACAATTATCGGCATCGTGCATGGTTAAAAAATTGTCTTTCATTCGAATATCACACCCGGCTTCAGTTGCTTGTCCGAGACTTATAATGTTGTTCTTGAGATCCGTTATGTAGTAAATCTCCGTCATCAGCCTTTGTTGTCCTTTCTTACCTTGGAAAAGTATAGCACCTTTTCCCTTGATTTTTACACATGAATTATCTCCAAATTTAACCCTCCCGGTTATGCCTTCGTCAAGCTCGAAGAAAAATGACCGGTTCCCCGTCATGTGATTGCTCGCCCCGTTGTCTAAATACCACACATCGTTGTCTTGTGATTCGTATCGAGACGGTATCACCTTCTCTTCATTTAAAAACACAGTCTCGTGTAGAAATACAGCCGCATCGGCATCGTCAAACTCATTAAAATTACTCTCTTGTAATTTTTTAATTCGTTCCGGACATTGAGACGCAAAGTGACCCGGCTTATCGCACCGGTAACAAATAACTTTTGAACGATCCTTCTTATTCTTAATTTTTTGGTTTGGGTCATTAGTGTTATTGGGTTTATTTGAATTTGGGCTCGCATTATTGGACCGTTTGGTTTTGTATTGGTTTGACCCGTTTCCTTTTGACCCATTTGATCCGTTTGTCTGATAGTGCCCAGTAGATCCACTCGATCCCTTCCAGTTTCCCTTTGATCCACTTTGAGATCCAGTCGCCTTCTTCGCAAACATCACCTTCGATTGTTCTCCATCACTTACCTCATCCTCCCTAATTCTCTCTTCGTAAGCTTTGAGCCTTCCAACGACATCTTCAAATCCCACCGTCTTTAGGTCTAATACTTGTTCAAGAGAGGCAACAATTTGGATGAACTTTGATCGGGGAAGAGTTTTCAGAAATTTCTTTACCAACTTGGATTCATCAATGGTTTCTTCGAGGGCTGCTGATTTCGAGGCGATACTGGACAATTTTCCGGCGTATTCATCAATTGACTCCGATTCCGACATCTTTGAGTCGATCGAACTCGGCGGTTAGGGTTTGCAGGCGAGCTTCCTTTACACGGTCGGCCCCAACATGACGAGCCTTAATTGTATCCCATAAAGTTTTTGCCGAATCCACATCTCCGATCTGCATAATCAAGGATTCAGGGACTGCTTGATACAACAATCCGATTGCCAGGTAGTTCTTCTCTTCATTCTCTTCTGTTCCAGGGTCAATCACACTCCAAGCCTTATGAATTCTTAAAACTACCTTCATCCTCAGTGACCAGACCATGTAATTCGTGGAATTCAACATGGGACACTGAACAGAAGTTGATCCGGTTTCTTTCACAGTCACCGGTCCTCCGTCGCCCCCTGTATCAGCCATGTTAACCTTACTCGTCAACAGGTAAGAATTGATCTCAAGGCTCTGATACCAAATCAAGTTAGAAAAAACACAGATAATCAAAATATCTCTTTGATTAATAGGAAAATAGCTCAAAACCTATGTTGTGTTTTTGTGTACAAACCATATCTCGGTATCTATACATATATATACTCCTAAACTACCAACTTGTAGAATAAGATTACAATTAGGAAACATGACCAACTTGCCATATTTATTGATTGCTTGGTCTCCAAGGTCCTACGTGACTTAGGATTCCAACAAACTTCACACGTCATCTCGTTTCTTCACTTAGTTTCCGTTGCTCTCCTCCCATCTCTATTCCTAAGGCCTAAAATTAAATAGTGTACCCTTGCTACCATGGTTTCTTTATCTCATAACCGTGGCAAGTGTTCAATCATTAACTACAATATCGATCGACAAACGATTTGGAATTAGAAACATCAATGCTTTCATCCCTCACTTTTGATCTTTACGAACTCAATTATGACTCGTGATGTGAATTATTTAAGACTCTGTTCATTGGATTTAGTGTACTTAGCCACAATTATGACATAACCTCATGTAAGGAGTAAGCTTGATTCCATCATCAAGTTATAGATTTAGGACCTTATCTCCAAATCACTCTGTCAAATGTTTCTAAAGAAAAAAACACATTACTCGGGCAATCTAACAATCCTCTAAGACCTTTTTCGATAAAATAAGAAGTAGGTGACATCTAACTCGACAACAAACTATGCGACATCACACGTGCGGAACTCTCCATCATATATTGTTGTAAATGATGTGATATCATCTAAGGGTTTTTGGGTCTTAGTGTCGAATCTGGATTGTAGATATGGAGTGGTGCTATTAGCGAGTCCCCGATTAGATCTTGATCTGCCATCATAGAACAAACTCGTTAGAACCACCACAGGGACTGTGCCCCAAGAGTCGGCTCTGACGATCAAGTAGGATTAAATAAATATATGAGATGAGATGGTTTCTCTTTGAAGTAGAGAACCATCTTGGTAAGGAAGGGGGGTATATGAACATAGTTAAGGTTGATGTATTAAGGTTCAAGAACCTCCTCATGAAGGAGATGATGTTGTATTTATAAGGCTATGTCAAGGTCAATTAGGTAAGGCATTGGGTGAGATCAATTAGGTAAGACATTGGGCGAGCCAAATTTAAGTCGTTTATCCAAGGGGTTGGCGAGGCTGCCAAGCATGTCAAGCAATAACTAGGTTGTGCTGCCAAGTTGCTGGTGGGATGGGGCTGTCAAGAAGTATTGGCACGTTGGAGTTATGTAAGTCATGCCAATGGACCTAACATCATCAATAAACATAGTAAAAGTATGATTGGTCTCCATGAAAATCTTGATGCTACCATCCCTAAAATGAAATTTGTCATCTATATGATCAATGATTGTCGGACAAGTATGAACATATTCATAACATTACATGACATCGCTCACATCTTCCATCTTTTATGTAAGCTCGATATATGATTTATCTCAATGAACACCATTTTCTAGACCTCAACAACATCAAGTGTCCTACCCTTGACCATTCCTCTTTGTTAACGGTTTAAGACATTATGAATCTTACCATATGATTAAACTAACAACAACGGAATTAGGTGTAACACCCAGGATTTTGAAAGCCAAGAAAGTGAAGGAAACCCTAAATTTAAGAGGGACTCGACGAGTCAAAGGAAGGACTCGGCGAGTCGGAGCGGGATCCGGGTCGATAAGAAAGTGACCAACTCGACGAGTCGGCCAAGTGGACTCGGCGAGTCTAGTCTGTGCGAGGAAAACCCTAAATCCGGGGCTTGGAGCCTATATAAGCATCTTAATCTTCTTCCTAGGGATCCTTTACAGCCTCTTGCACCCAGAACGCCGCACCTTAAGCCCCCATTGTGTTCATTCAAGCTTCTAGCCATTTTGAGTGGGTTTAAGGAAGAAGAAGGAGTGGGAATCCTTGAAGCATCAGGGAGTGGCTTTGGATCTGAAGTTTGGGAAGCATTTCAGAGCATTGGAAGGTATCAATTCGTTTCTCTCCTCCATATTTTTCCTTGGTTATGAGTTTTGGGGCTTTTAAGCCATGTTTAAGACCAATCTTGAGCTTGAGGTCCAGATCTGAGGTTGCTACCTCAGATCCATGTTTATTTTGGTATGTAATCCCATAAAGTATCAGCCATTGGGTGGAAATTGGAGTCTCTTGGTCCTAAACCTTAGCTATGGGTGTATTTTGCCTAGATCTCACTCTCTACACGTAAAGGTTGCAACTTTACGTGGGAAATAGGCTTGGGGAGGGTAGATCTATAGTTTGGAGCTCATGCATGACTCGGAAGTCCTCTGCATGTAAGTGGATCTTAATGGACTCGGCGAGTCCTTCGAGTGGACTCGGCGAGTAGCTTGAAGATGAGGAGGAACTCGACGAGTAGGATGAACAGCTCGTCGAGTCGGTTGAAGTTAGACATGGACTCGGCGAGTTGGATGAACAACTCGACGAGTTGGTTGAAGATTGTCTTGGACTCGGCGAGTCTGTTCTTGGACTCGGCGAGTCAGATCGCGAAACCCTAAACCCTTTGAGTTGAGACTCGAATCAGTGAGTCGGGTGGTGACTCAGCGAGTTGGACAGGACAGGTCATGGAACTAGTTGGACTCGGCGAGTCATGGACTGACTCGGCGAGTCGAGTCGCGAATAAGAAGGACCCTGAGCTTATGAACTCGGCAAGTCTTTAGGAAGACTCGGTGAGTAGGGTTGACCTGGAAGGTTGACTTTGACCAGAGTTGACTTAGTTGATGGCAGACTAAGTGTTATATGTATATTGATAGCTCGGAGAGCTAGAGGAGCAGCGGTTCAGGGGATTGTCGAGTAGCAGCCAGAGGTTTATTAGCAGGGCTCAGCAGTTCAGGTGAGTTTCCTTCCAGTAGGAATGGGTCTAAGGCCACAATGCCGGCCCGTTTAGCTAACAGTAGTTTTCGGATGTTGATATGATATAGTAGTTAGTATGTTTGATGCCTTCGTGGCTCAGACAGGATTTATGTGTTATGTGTTCCGGGCTACAGCCCGAAGTAGTATGCAGTATACGTGTGTTCATGCTAATTGATATGTTTATGTTATGTTCTGTTCAGTTAGCCCGGACTTCGGTCCGATGCAGGGGGCAAGGCCCCAGTTAGCCCGGACTTCGGTCCGATGCAGGGGACAAGGTCCCAGTTAGTCCGGACTTCGGTCCGATGCAGGGGACAAGGTCCCAGTCAGTTAGTCCGGACTTCGATCCGATGCAGGGGACAAGGTCCCAGTCAGTTAGTCCGGACTTCGGTCCGATGCAGGGGGTAAGGCCCCAGTTAGCCCGGACTTCGGTCCGATGCAGGGGGCAAGGCCCCAGTTAGCCCGGACTTTGGTCCGATGCAGGGGACAAGGTCCCAGTCAGTTAGTCCGGACTTCGGTCCGATGCAGGGGGCAAGGCCCCAGTTAGCCCGGACTTCGGTCCGATGCAGGGGACAAGGTCCCAGTCAGTTTCCGGACTTCGGTCTGATGCAGTGGGCAAGGCCCAATATGTGCTTTATATGTTTTTGTGTGGTATGTGGTAGATTGGGGGAGCTCACTAAGCTTCGTGCTTACGGTTTTCAGTTTTGGTTTCAGGTACTCGGTTTGCAAAAGAAGAGCTCAGGAAGATTGCAGAGCACACACCATAGTCAGTTAGCCTGGGAATGTTTGACTCTGATAATGATATTATGTTTTGAATTTAATACTCAAAAGTTATGTTTGACTTATGATACGTTGTTATAAATCTATTTTTAGTAATGTTTAAAAGAAATTTTTAGTCATGATTTTTGGGTCGTTACAAGTTGGTATCAGAGCCTTGGTTTGAGGGATTCGGGCGCACTCCTGAGTGTGTCTGAACTCAAACTAAGGAAGTGGTATATAGTTTTCAAAAGAAAAATCGTAATTACAAAAGAATTTTGAGAAAAGAAAACAATTTTAGAAAAAGCTAAAAGAGTTTTAAAAAGAGAAAAAGGTGTGGTGCATGCAATCAGCCGAGCTCAAGTAAGTACTCCCAATTTACCCATACAAGTTATGTTATTATTTTCAATATCAGTTTCAGTATCAGTTTCAGTTCAGTTTCAGTTCCAGCTTCAGTAGAACAGCATGCTAGAATAGGACTAAGGATCTAGGATGATGCCTTATGTGCCTGCTTTATGTGTTCCAGCTTGATGAGAATTGCATGCTAGTAATGAGTAGACAGCAGTAGGATAGCCTGTTTAGGTTATGCCTGGTAGCACGAGCTTAGCATTGTATGCTAGTGTAGTTTCTCGTTATGAGAATAGTTTTGCCTGAGTATGTCTCCTTTATCCGAATGCTGCTTGCTTTGTGCTTTGTGGGACTATGAGTGATGAGAGTTAGCCATTAGGTGAATACGTTTCATCACATGTGATCAGGGTTGAATAATCTCAGAGTGCTGGATTTGGCCCTATTGCGCAGCTCTCGTTTGAGTCCAACCGTTGTAGGGACGAGTCTTGTACTTGAAGGATTATCTGAGCCTCGTCACATGTGATGGTATTCAGGTGGTGACTAATTGGCATTACTAGGAGGCCTTCAGCAGCTGAGGACTGTGTGGGTAGAGTCAGAGGTTCCCAAGGGCAAGCCTAGGATGAGAGTAGCAGAGATCAGTAGAAGAGTAAAGGGGACTGTGTGGAGTTGAGGTAACTCTTGAGGAAAGTATGGATAGATGTGGAAGGTAGTAGGGGCCCATACTACTGAAAGCATAGGATCCGTACTCGATTCAAGAGGGGCCAAGACGAAACCAGGAATGGGGTAGTGAGTGAGAAATTCCTCAGCAGTAGTATGTAAATTGATCAGGATTTTGTTATATGTTCAGCATGGTGACGTTGCGCGAGATACCAGTTAGCAGTTCAGGTGTCGAGGAGGGGTCTGGCTCGGGCTTCAGAGCCGGGCAGCTTGATGATCATATGAGGGATTTCTTTTCCGCAGAGATTACGCGCAACATCATTGATCAGACTCCAGTGATTTTCGGTTCGGTTAGAGAGGCCATTGTGGAGCTCATGGGCAGTCATCTTGAGGCCTTTAAGGCCGGGTTAGTTTCAGGACAGATTGGAGCTCGTCTAGGTCCCGAATCTTATGGAGTTCAGGGATCCATCAGGGAGGGAGATCCCATTTCTAGTTCCTGCCATCAGGGGGCAGGGGTGAGTGGGGCATTCTGTCTCCAAGAGAGACCATTGCATGATTGGATAGTTGAGGAAGTCTCGCGAGCCATTCGCGAGGATCTGCCCGTCATGGTCGTGAGGATCACTGACAGATTGATAGCGAGGCTTCAGGATCAGAAATCTGTTGCTCAGTCAGCAGGCGTTGCCGTTGGGGTAACGCAGGAGCGAGAGTCGGACAGGGAGTCAGAAGGGAAGAGGAAAATGGATGAGACTCAGGTAGCCACGGGTTCGGGTAAGAGGCCCAAGGGTCCAGATTTGAGGACGAGGAACTATCAGAGCCGCAGTCGATGCGGGAAGTGCGGAAGGACGCACATGGGTGTGTGTAGGCGTAGAAGTGGTGGCGATGCTGGGTGTTTCAAGTGCGGCCAGATTGGTCATTTTAGCAGAGACTGTGTTGTTACCATCGCCCAGGGGCTTGATCCGTTATGCTTCCATTGCAGTCAGAGGGGCCACAAGAAGGCCCACTGTCCGAGTTTGTATCCAGCAGGGCAGGTGCCAGCTCCTGCCCTTGGGACTTCGAGTACCGCCAGCAGTTGTTGAGGCCGGGCAAGGGTGCCTACGGCTCAGAGCCGAGTTTTCTGGTAGGTTTCAGCAGGGATTCGAGCAGCACTGAGTAATGAAGGTACGTAACTTTTGTTTTTCTGTCAGCTTATGTCATGATTATATTGTTATGGTTCTGCATCAATTTGTGGTATAAGTGTTGTATTTTAGTGTGGCTTGCTTGTGATTATGTTATATGCCATTTGCATACCGCGGATAATTGGTTGGTAGTTAGGGGATATGCTCTTATGGAGAAGGTTTCGGAGGATGCAGTAACTGTAGCATGGTTGAGAGAGATTTGGTTCGTTTCACTAGTTCGGAGTGGTTAGTGATTGGGATGGATTGGTTAAATTCCTACCTGGCAGGCTTGGGTTCCCTAGTAGATGTTCCGGAATGGTAGTGAAGATCAGGATCTCTTTTGAGTGTGAAGCAGCAAGGGGTAAGCAGGATCGAAGTGGGGGAGAACCCTCCAGATATATATGGATAAGAGTCTCGTAGACTCAGAATGAGCGCGCGGCCTCCGAGAAGAAATGGTAGTAGCACAGTGATGGATGGATTGAGAAGTTCAGAATTGGGAGTTCGAGAACTTTTCCCAGCAGCTAGTTCATGTAACCGAGATGGTTAGAAGCTGGTTGGGAATCCAGGAATGGAGGACCACCTGTCGGACGCATGAGAGTCAGAATGAAGATCCTGAGAGCGGGTAACAAGAGATGTTTTCGTATTAGTAGCCAGTGTCCGAGGCAGCATGCAGGTTGCGTAGATTCAGGAGTTGGGAGGTTGGAAACTTCCCAACAATAACTTCTTGTATCCGGACTAATAAACGGTTGGTTTGGGAACCAAGCCGAAGAATTCCTCGACGAAGCGCTAAGTATATCAAGGATATAAGATGTCGAGGATGATGCAGAATTCAAAGACTGAGGGCTGGTTTGAGAAATCGGGATGAGGAATCACTAGCGGAACTAGGGGTAGTCAGGATGTTCTCGAGATGGCAGTAGTAGTGTTGTAAGTCTGCGGGGGTAGCCGTAGCATTCACTAGCAGTCAGATAGCAGTAGTGGTGTTGTAAGTCTACGGGGGTAGCCGTAGCATCCACTAGTAGCCATATAGTACTAGAAAGTTGTAGTCCGCGAGCGTAGTCGCAGCCTTTATCAGATTGGTAGGTGGCATGAGCGCGTGTTGGACGCGGAAAAGTAGTAGTACCCACCAGTTCTAGTGCAACAGTGAGGATATGGGAATCCACGGGTTAGATTTCGGATTTCCCAAATGGATCAGTTATGGCTAAGTCAGCAATTTGGGCTTTAGATCGTTGCATCAGTTATGAGATCAGAGTAGTAGTGGACCGTTGGGGTTCGGGTATGTTAAGGGCTACCGTCAGTCTGGGAGCCATCATGATGTTAGTCGTGTAATTGATGATGTCAGGATGTGACGAATGGACCCGATCGGTTGGATCGGAAGATTGTTAGAGCCGCAGTGACAGGATAACTAGTGGAAACTAGTCCTAGAGGAAGATTTCGTTCAGAAGTCGTGAAAGAGACTAAGTGAGGAGTCCCTTGACTCCACAGTTGGGTTGGAGTTCAGTGTTTCAGGCAGCTCAGTGTTTCAGTCAGTTCAGTGTTTCAGGCCGTTCAACGTCTCAGTCGGTTCAGCATTTCGGGCAGTTTAGTGTTTCAGGCATGTTCAGTATTGCAGGCAGTTCAGTGTTTGGAAGGTTTCAGGGTTCTGGGTCAGTATTGTTTTTGCGTTGGAATGCAAGTGCTGACGGTATAGTTGGTTGATTTGGAATTGGCAGATCCCTCTCAGCAGGATCCGTTGAGCCTTTTGCCGAGTATAAGTGATTTGTAGGGATGGCTAGGCAGGTAGCTTTTCATTCAGGAGGAAAGACTCGAGTAAGTAGGAGATGAGTAATCAGGTGGGATAAAAGCAAGCTGGTTCCAGCAGTATCGTTTCGGTAAGAGCGGCAGGATGGATAGAACAGTTATAGATAATCGAAGTATCTTAGGGAGTCGCTGGAAGAGACTAGGAGTTTGCGATGGAGTGTAGTGACCGGTGGGAGTCCGGTAACTCAGATATAGGGGGATTGGTTAGACCAGAGTAGTCTCAGTACATCCGGTAGGCGAATGGGAGACAGCAGGATTTTCAGTCGGAGGAAGTAACGTTGAGGAGATTATGGGAAAGAGAAGGATTTAGTATGTTCTATCGGTAGTGATCGACGCTGTGAGTGGCCGGAGTGATGGGCAAAAGGGTGAGGGATTTTCCAGACAAAGAGTTGGAGGCAGTTCGCAAGCAGTTGACCATGGTAAACTTCGAGGGCGAAGTTCAGTTTAAGTGGGGGAGAGTTGTAACACCCAGGATTTTGAAAGCCAAGAAAGTGAAGGAAACCCTAAATTTAAGAGGGACTCGACGAGTCAAAGGAAGGACTCGGCGAGTCGGAGCGGGATCCGGGTCGATAAGAAAGTGACCAACTCGACGAGTCGGCCAAGTGGACTCGGCGAGTCTAGTCTGTGCGAGGAAAACCCTAAATCCGGGGCTTGGAGCCTATATAAGCATCTTAATCTTCTTCCTAGGGCTCCTTTACAGCCTCTTACACCCAGAACGCCGCACCTTAAGCCCCCATTGTGTTCATTCAAGCTTCTAGCCATTTTGAGTGGGTTTAAGGAAGAAGAAGGAGTGGGAATCCTTGAAGCATCAGGGAGTGGCTTTGGATCTGAAGTTTGGGAAGCATTTCAGAGCATTGGAAGGTATCAATTCGTTTCTCTCCTCCATATTTTTCCTTGGTTATGAGTTTTGGGGCTTTTAAGCCATGTTTAAGACCAATCTTGAGCTTGAGGTCCAGATCTGAGGTTGCTACCTCAGATCCATGTTTATTTTGGTATGTAATCCCATAAAGTATCAGCCATTGGGTGGAAATTGGAGTCTCTTGGTCCTAAACCTTAGCTATGGGTGTATTTTGCCTAGATCTCACTCTCTACACGTAAAGGTTGCAACTTTACGTGGGAAATAGGCTTGGGGAGGGTAGATCTATAGTTTGGAGCTCATGCATGACTCGGAAGTCCTCTGCATGTAAGTGGATCTTAATGGACTCGGCGAGTCCTTCGAGTGGACTCGGCGAGTAGCTTGAAGATGAGGAGGAACTCGACGAGTAGGATGAACAGCTCGTCGAGTCGGTTGAAGTTAGACATGGACTCGGCGAGTTGGATGAACAACTCGACGAGTTGGTTGAAGATTGTCTTGGACTCGGCGAGTCTGTTCTTGGACTCGGCGAGTCAGATCGCGAAACCCTAAACCCTTTGAGTTGAGACTCGAATCAGTGAGTCGGGTGGTGACTCAGCGAGTTGGACAGGACAGGTCATGGAACTAGTTGGACTCGGCGAGTCATGGACTGACTCGGCGAGTCGAGTCGCGAATAAGAAGGACCCTGAGCTTATGAACTCGGCAAGTCTTTAGGAAGACTCGGTGAGTAGGGTTGACCTGGAAGGTTGACTTTGACCAGAGTTGACTTAGTTGATGGCAGACTAAGTGTTATATGTATATTGATAGCTCGGAGAGCTAGAGGAGCAGCGGTTCAGGGGATTGTCGAGTAGCAGCCAGAGGTTTATTAGCAGGGCTCAGCAGTTCAGGTGAGTTTCCTTCCAGTAGGAATGGGTCTAAGGCCACAATGCCGGCCCGTTTAGCTAACAGTAGTTTTCGGATGTTGATATGATATAGTAGTTAGTATGTTTGATGCCTTCGTGGCTCAGACAGGATTTATGTGTTATGTGTTCCGGGCTACAGCCCGAAGTAGTATGCAGTATACGTGTGTTCATGCTAATTGATATGTTTATGTTATGTTCTGTTCAGTTAGCCCGGACTTCGGTCCGATGCAGGGGGCAAGGCCCCAGTTAGCCCGGACTTCGGTCCGATGCAGGGGACAAGGTCCCAGTTAGTCCGGACTTCGGTCCGATGCAGGGGACAAGGTCCCAGTCAGTTAGTCCGGACTTCGGTCCGATGCAGGGGACAAGGTCCCAGTCAGTTAGTCCAGACTTCGGTCCGATGCAGGGGGCAAGGCCCCAGTTAGCCCGGACTTCGGTCCGATGCAGGGGGCAAGGCCCCAGTTAGCCCGGACTTCGGTCCGATGCAGGGGACAAGGTCCCAGTCAGTTAGTCCGGACTTCGGTCCGATGCAGGGGGCAAGGCCCCAGTTAGCCCGGACTTCGGTCCGATGCAGGGGACAAGGTCCCAGTCAGTTTCCGGACTTCGGTCTGATGCAGTGGGCAAGGCCCAATATGTGCTTTATATGTTTTTGTGTGGTATGTGGTAGATTGGGGGAGCTCACTAAGCTTCGTGCTTACGGTTTTCAGTTTTGGTTTCAGGTACTCGGTTTGCAAAAGAGGAGCTCAGGAAGATTGCAGAGCACACACCATAGTCAGTTAGCCTGGGAATGTTTGACTCTGATAATGATATTATGTTTTGAATTTAATACTCAAAAGTTATGTTTGACTTATGATACGTTGTTATAAATCTATTTTTAGTAATGTTTAAAAGAAATTTTTAGTCATGATTTTTGGGTCGTTACATTAGGGATTTGGCGACATAAATATTAATCATCGTAACAATCGTAGGAATAATTTATGGTTACAAGGAGTAGTAAATCACCTACTATACTATCACGATACCCATAAACATCAATATAATCGTACAATCCCGTTGTCTTGGGTTGCCTTACGACTCGATGACCCAGAAACAACCTCTATTACAGCAACAACACCAACATGGTGAGTGGAAAACCTACTAGTAACAGTATCCTCGGCCAATCTCATATTTTCTCGTTTGCATCGAGAGATGTAAACATCATCCCCTGTGATCCTTCCACCATGTATTTGGCTCTCAAATTTGCTTTCAAATGTTTAATACCATGTCCTTAAATGATTATAAAGATAACAATTACTATATTGTCACTAGAGCGACATCATATCTTCATGTGGATCCATGTATAGTTTTTGCTGGTTTTTTTTTTTTATTTTTTTTTATTTTTTATAGAAGTAGTATTTCATATAATTTTGTTTGTTTTGGGTCTTCTATAATTTCATATGATTGTAACCATTGAGTTACCGAACTCATATCTCCTATAAACCTTTGCGATGTTCTCATCACACCCAACATCATTAAAAATTTCTTCTATTTTGTCAATTTACTGTATAGTAGTTGCGTTGAACTGTTACTCACACTTGTTCCTAGTAAGTATTAGACCGATTAATTGTTAATGTCTAAGTGTAAGTGGGAGCTAATGGAGATTAGCTCCTATAGCCATAACAAAGTACTGTAATATTACTATAAATAATAGTGTCATTTTGGGTTACACATAAGAACGAATAGAAGCAGATATGTAATTATATTTATTTGAGGGAGTTGTTTTATTAATTAATTAATAGTTTAACTAATTGATAGTAAATAAATTGAATATGGAATATTCTATAATGGTTTGAATACCATATATAATTATAGTTTTATTTGGTATTTATCAAGATTGTAAAAATCGTTCGGCGGTAGCTCGGTAGTCGACTGACGATAAGCGATTAATCAAGGACCCTAAATTATAAATAAAATTATTTAAAAAATTAACTATTTGAAAATTTTAAATTTTAAAAATATGAAAATTTGAACATTTTAGTATAATATTTTAAAATTTGAAAACTTAAAATTTTGAAAACGAAAGTTTTTGGTGTAATATATAAAAATTAAAAATTTTGAATTTTTTAAATATTTTCCGCCAATGACCGCCGAGGACCGCCAAGACCCGTCAAGCCCAAGTTTGACCAATTTTGACCAATTTCCGCCAAACACCCTAATCGTAATCGGTTCAAGGTCGCCAAACGATTAATCGGACGCCAAGGCCGATTTCTGTAACATTGATATTTATCTCTAGGGTTTTAAATCACCTTTATATAAATAGAGGGCTATAATTCTGGTTTATAGATAGATGAGATACACACCTCTAAGCTATAAAAGTTCAAAACACTCAAACCTTAAAAGAATTCCGAATAATCGTCTTCATGACATGACCATCTAATTGTCACGTTGTGACCGAAGAACAAAATTGAAGTCCCGATTATGTTTGAGTTCAAACTTTGAGGATTGCTTGGATCTGGTTCTTGTCTGCGTCTTGGGTGCGATCACAGAATAGGAACTCTCCTTTGGTCTCCCTAGTTCAATCCATTGGCTCGACAAAATAAGAAACTAACTTAGAAATCAAATGTATGTTTTCTTTAGAGTTCTACTAAGTTGCATAGACTAGAGAGTTTATATTCTTAAGAGTAAGGTGTTGTTTATTTTTTGGAAAAAAAAACATCTTCAGACCTCTTATTGTTGCGCGGGGCAGCACACGTGCAACATTTTTCATCTCGCAGCTGTTTGTTTTTCAGAAGTCTTCGGATTAAAAAACATATGCGCGTATTCTTCTTAGCGCAACACTTGTTTTGTCTCTTACAACCTCTTTTTCTTCTTTTTTTCTTGCTAAAATATTGATTATATATTGCTGAAATCTTATTTCACATTTTTTTTTGTTTTGTTTGTTTATTCTTGTTGATTTTTTTTATATTGAATAATAATAATTTGTTGATGAAATATCATTATTTTATGCTAAAATATCTTTATTTTTTTGTTAAAATATCATTATTTTTTGCTGAAATATCAAAAATTCTTGCCGAAATGTCGTAGATTATTAAATTTTCGGTATTAAAAAACTATTTTCGGATTATAAAATTAGTTTGTTTTAATTTTTAATATCTACAGCAGCATGCAGATGTAAAAAAAAGAAACACGCTTATTATTACAGTTTGCAGCCGTTTGGTTCACCTCTTCTACTGCAGTTGGTTGCAAAGGTGACCCACAGACTTTATTTACTTTTATTTAAAAAAACAAACAACACCTAAGTGTCTTGTTTTCTCTAACTTGCTGTTAGTGTTTTAATAAAATCTAATGAAGATGGATTAGATGTATTGGAACCAAACTCATTCTTGTGTTATGTTGTAATTGTTTTGTTTTCTCTAGCTTCTTTCTAGACTTCTAGTGTTTTAATACAAATTTTGTTGTTCTAAAAAAAATCTTAACAGTAACTTGTAGAAGATTTTCTTTTAGTGTCAATAATTAATGGATGTGTACGAGTGTTATTCACCTTTTAACTATGGTAGCATGCATGCATTCATCCCTTAAAATATATCACACTATTTTTAAAATCATTTTGACAACCTTTCTATCATCTATAAATCTTAACTTTTTTCAAAAGAATGCATTATATAAAAGCTAGCTGTTCATAAGCGGGTTTTGTAGTCATATCAGTGACGAATCTTAGTGGAACCCGATATATCTTACTCCTTGAACTTTTTTGACACGATGAAAATTTTTTAAGAAATTTTTCGATATAGTATAATTTTTCCAGCGTATTTCTCCTAAAATTACAAATGTTATCTTGCCATTTTGTTTTGGATCCACCCCTAAACCATACATTCTAATTTTATTACGCTTACGATTCTTAATAACAAAACCAATTAAAAAAAAAAACTAAACTTTTCTAATTAGCCGGATGTCATCTTTGAAGTCTATTTTGAGCTGTATAATGGTATAAAAAAGGTGACCTCTTAAGTTGAATTTGGATTATTATATTATCAAGTCATTTGACTGGTTACATTTATGACCAATCAGCATTGATTTTCTTAAATAAGATGGTTATTGTCATTTTACATAGTCGAGGGAGTTTGTAGCATGTTAATTGAAAGTAGAGGGAGTAAAATTGATACTCTAGCGAAGGTGATGACTCCGAGAACCGGTAGTATTACCGGCTATATCCAGTTTTAACTCGAAGTGTTTGGTAAAGCATTGAACAAAAGCACAGTGAACAAGGTTCGGCCATTTTAATGAAACAAAACAAAATTACAAAACCATCCAATTTCAATGTCACGATACATAACAACATCTCTGCCTCATGTGTTGTACGATATGCATTCATGGTTGTACCTTAAACCGAACTCAACGACATACAACTATAATCGCAATAATATAGTTCGAAATGATGTTTTGTTTCATTCATTCCGATAATTTAAGATGCATCACATGTTGTACGTTATGCATTTATAGTTTGTACCTTGTTGGTTTGCCCTAAAGTGCATAAATTGTCGACCATTTGGATGTTTTGCCTCGTTAGTTCCAATAGTTTGAAATGAATCGTGTGTTGTACGTTATGCAGATGTAGTTGTACATTGTCGGTTTGTCATAAAGTACATAAAATACAAGTATGATCATATATATTATGGACTTTTTGAAATGAATGTGTTGTGTCACTCATTCGGATATGGTTTAAGATGGATCACATGATGTAAGGTATTCATTTATTGTTATATCTTGTTTGTTTGTACTAAATTACGTAAAATACAAGTATAATTATATAAAATGTAGACGTTTTTGAAAGTAATGTTTTGTTTCATTCATTAAGGATGGTTTAAGTTTAATATGCATCTTTGCTTTACCTTGGTGGTTTGTACAAAATTATAGTTGTTAATGCATCATGTGTTGTTTATTATGCATCTGTGGTTGTACTTTAGTGAATTCGCATGAATCGTGTACTGATTGTTATGAATGCTTTATTCATCCTCCCTATAAGCTTTAATCATCACGTGTCCTACATTATGCTTCCCTATAGCACTTGCTAGATTGTTGAAAATTATAACCATAAAATGATTATAATCGGAAAGCTTGTATTATCAAATAATCCTATTTTTAAAATAATAGAAAGAAAGCTTATATTATCATGAAATTCTGTTAGAATTAAGGATTTCGAATAACAATAAAACTTGAATAATTTTCAGGATCATGTATAAACCACTTATGAAATATGTAGATCAACCTTAAGTCTAGGGTTACATGAATTAAGATCGTGGGATAATCCAAAAAAAGAATTCTAATTATAAGCCTAATCAAATCTCAAACACATGATACTTATAATACTTTGTTATGTTATTATGTTATTGAGACAAATCCAGTTGGATATAAGATACAATTATTTTCGTTATGTTTATGCAAATGCCAAAAAATGCTTTATTTATGAAGAAGATAACAGTTTTTAGAGTGAAACAACGTGTCTGAAGGAATGGACGCAATCCTTAGGTTTGGTGGGACCGCCGCCAATGACTCAGCCACTTGGTACCTACTAAGGGCAATGTTCATTGGAACCCGACCAGGGGGTGTTGCTCTTTGAACACTGTGTTCGATGTTACTGAGTCCTTATTAGTTACCTAACAGTGTTCACCACAGCTCCAACCTTGAAAAATAGTCAAACATAACTCATCTTATGTTAGTATATCCCACATCGGTACAATACAGTTTTATAAGTGACTATATATGTTGGAGTGTTCTTTCTTTCAAGAATCTATAAGGGTTTCATGAAATGTAAATTTATTATGAGTATATCTTTATGTTTTTTTTTCCATATTTTCAATTGTATTTGATTGAGTAAAAGATGGAAAAGCACATATATCATCTTGATACGGCATGTGAAAATGGATCACTTTTGCGAAATTTTAGTTTTGCAAAATAATGATTGGTTTGCGAATATTTATATTAATGGTTTTGACATATTTTTAGTGACGTAAGTCGCTTGAGTAAATATTAATCTGGGATCTGTTTTCCACATCTATTGAGTTTGCCCGACACTATACATATATCATCCCAAAAGCCATTTTGTGGAGTAGCGTGTGGACCTTCTTAGTTGGGTGAACAATATCTCATAATCTCTCAATTTTTTCTAAGAAAGTCTAAATATGTATGTTTATATGTAGTTATGTATCTTTACTTAGGGGCTGTTTGGTAGCCTCTTAATTGAAAAATTAAGAGACAACCTCTTAAAAGTTCAGATTTAGAGTGTTTGGTTGGATCTTATTTTGTTGCCTCTTAATCTTAAAATGCCTCTTAATCTTTCAGATATAAGATTGTATCTGAAAAGAAAAATGAAAGGCGCGTTCCTATTTTACCCAGACATGTTCATCCTCTTTTCAATTTCACGATACGGCTTCCCCCAAGCCATCTCCGACGACCTGCAAACCCACCGGTCACCGCCTCTACCGCCTGCACTCCGGTCCGGTCACTGCCACCATCCCCTTTGCATCCATCTCCGTCAAAACTCGAAGACAACATCATCAGGTAAGGTTTATCCTAAAATCGATTTTATGTAATCAATTTAAGAACTCTGTTTCTTCCTTCCTTCGTCGGCGAAGCTAGACCCATAACCTCCTCCCATAGTCGATGTCTCTTCCACCATAGTTGTCTTCGCTTCCGTCTTCCCCACAACTACCGCCCTGGAGAAATCAATTTCTAGGTTTGACATTTGCAATCGATTTCCAGGTTTGACGTTCGTTTGACATCTGCAATCGTTTTGGTGCTCTCTTTGATTGAATTGATTATGTAGATAACATTAATAACATAATGTTGTTCATTTCATCATAAATTCCATCAGATACTTTGCACTCAAAGCTGTCGACAGAATTGATGAACATCCCCTCTGAATATGAAGCAATTAGGAGCTTGGGTTTGACCATTTCAAAAGGTGTGAGAAATGTTCTTTTTTCTGTTAATTTATGAACATCTGTTCTGAGATTTTTTTTTTCCTTTTTGTGCTATTTTATGCAAGATTGGTTGCAAATAATGAGTTTGCTTCTTTTTCCTCTTTTGTTTGTTGTGAATTTATAAATTTAAACTTATGATTGATTATATTGTGGCTTGGGAATCTGAGATTAAGCAGCTGAATAAGGAACACTTGCAAGTACATATATGCTAAAAGACTATTATGGATTTCAAGGGCTTGATGTTCATTTCTAGCATCCTACTTTCAAGGAAAGATCATTTATTATGTTTTGATGAAAAATGGCAGGTTTTGAGTATTTTTGAAGAAGTTGAAGGATAGTTGATGATTGTTTAGATTTGTTTTGATGATTGTTTAAATTTGTATAGATTGTTTATATTATTATTTTTTATAATTATTTTAGAAGTTTTTAACTCAATTATTTTGATAATCTTGTAACAAAAGTATTGAATTTAAAAATAATAATAATAAAAGAAGGGTAAAATGGTCATTTTAGAATTCAGGACAACAATTCAGAGGTTCTAGCCAAACAGTATGTAAAAAATTCAGATCTTAAAAATTCAGACCCTCTTAGAAATTCAGACATCTTAAAAATTCAGATCTTAAAAATTCAGATCCTGCCAAATAGCCCCTTAGGCTATTAAATCTTGTTTGCGAGATGAATGTGTATGTTTTAGGATTTTATAGAAAGATCAAAGAAGTAGCAATGGACTCGTTGGTTTATATAGTAGCAAGAATAAATAAAGTTATTTCAAAGATAGCTATGATGTATCAAATAAATAATTAATCGTAACTTTAACCATGTTGGTTGCAAGCAAGTGTAAGCTATGTCGCGATATTAGTACTCTAGTAGCCTGTGGTGACATTTAGTTGGTTATTGTTGTCATCCACAAGTATGATCATGATTTTTCATGATTGTAATTTTTGAGTTTCCAGAAAATTATTTAATTATATGTTACTTTTAGAGAATAAATATTTTAAAGTCAATAATTAATTTGTTTTGTACACATCGTAGTTTTATCTTTTTGGACAAAACAAAATTTTATAAAGAAAATGATAATTTGGTACCTATGATTTGCCATTTTGGGGGTTTTGTGTAAGGTCCCCGGAGATAACCCCAATTATTTCCCATCAGTTAACTGATCCCACACACATCATCAAATCTATCAACCTTCATTAAAAAATTAAAAAATTTAAAAGCTATCATACCCTAATACATTACTTTGTTTGTAAGAAAAATCGAACAAAAATCGGACCACACACTATTTAATACAATAGTGTCCATGCTTGGGAATAAATCAATACTTTGTTTAAAGACCAAAAAACGATCAAGTTTAGTCATTTTCATACAAGTCGATTCAATTTTAATAAATCTCTTACCACCTGTTTGAACGTCAACCAACTCGTTATTAATAATAAAGTCATTAAAGCTTTGAGCATACCACATACAAAATTACTGTTTGTTTTTTGGAAACTTTTTCAGACCTCTTATTACTGCGCGGCGTAGCACACGCGCATCACTTTTCATCTCGCAACTGTTTGTTTTTCAGAAGTCTTCGGATTAAAAAACCTCTGCGCGTGTTCTTCTTGGCGCAACACTTGTTTTGCCTTTTCTTACTTCTTTCAACCTCTTTTTTTTTCTTGCTAAAATATTGATTATATATTGTTGAAATCTTATTTGATATTTTTTTTCGTTTTTTTTTATTCTTGTTGAATTTTTTTTTCTTTTCTTTTTATATTGAATAATAATAATTTTTTTGATGAAATATCATTATTTTATGCTAAAATATCTTTATTTTTTGTTAAAATATCATATTTTTTTTACTGAAATATTATAAATTTTTGCCGAAATGTCATACATTATTAAACTTTCGGTATTAAAAACTATTTTCGGATTATAAAATCATTTTATTTTAATTTTTTAATATCTGCAGCAACATGCAGATGTTAAAAAAACAAAAACGCTTCTTATTACATTTTGCAGCCGTTTGGTCCGCCTCTTCTACTGCGAGGGTTGCAGAGGTGGTCCGTAGACTTTATGGATTTTTGCTTCAAAAAAACAAACAACACCTAAGCTTTTAAAGCACTACAAATCACAAATCTTGAAAGAGTTCCATATCCTTTTTTTCTTATAACAAAGTCCAAATTTTCAATCATGTTGAAACATTTTGTTTCTTTTTATCAAAACAACAAACTTTTCCATCTATCTAACAAAAATTAAAAAGTTTAAGATGATGAGTTGGCAACAACCCATTGGACCAAAGTAGGAACAGCAAAACCTGTTGCTGCTTTCTTCTTATCATTCCACACAGGTCCAGCCATGTCAATATGCAACCATTCCACTTTTTCATCAACAAACTGTTTCAAGAAAAGGGCGGCAGTAATAGAGCCGCCCTGGCGGCCGCCAGTGTTCACCATATCAGCCACCCCTGATTTCATCGAGTCCCAGTAACTCTCCTCCATCGGCAACCTCCAAAGTTTTTCTCCGGCCACTTCCGAGGCGGCAACCACCTCTTTTGCTAGTTCATCATTCGGTGTAAAGATGCCTGAAAAAAGTCAAAAAAAACCACCATGTTTTCATAAATTTTGAGTTGAAATTACTTATTTGCCCTTTATCTATCTATTATCACATGTTGTTACCTGCAATTGAAGGCCCAAGAGCAACTATACATGCTCCAGTCAGTGTCGCCAAATCAACAATCTACACAAAATTAATGATCGTGAGGGCATTTTCGTCTTTTTCCATAAAATAGAAAGATATATATATATATATATATATATATATATATATATATATATATATATACCTTACCTTATCTACACCTTGGTTACAAGCATATACTAGCGCATCAGCAAGGGTAAGTCTACCTTCTGCATCTGTGTTGTTAACCTGAAAAATGACCATTTTACCCTTCTCTCTAACAAAGGAACCAATGAAAAAAAATTACCTCAATTGTTTTCCCATTTGAAGCTGTTAATATGTCCCCAGGCCTCATACCTGTCCCACTTATCATATTCTCACAAGCTGCTACAATAAAATGAACCTGAAATACCAATATAAATATATAATATACATTTAAAAATAATAAATAAATAAATAAATTTACCTCTACTCCTGGTGGTTTAATTTGAGCAAGAGCTTTTGCAGCACCTAAAACCGCTGCAGAGCCACCCATGTCAAACTTCATCAGCTCTATTAAACAACCAGGTCCAGTCTTGATGTTATAACCACCACTACAACAACAAATAAATTCTAAAATTTAATTTCATAAATCAATATGATGATGATGATGATGATGATGATGATGATGATGATGAACCTGTCAAAAGTCAACCCCTTCCCCACCAATGCAAGCTTGGTTTTAATGGATCCAGTCGGAGGTTTATAACATAAATGTATAAATTTAGGAGGGTTTTCAGAAGCAGCAGCAACACCAAGAAAAGAACCCATTTTCAACTCTTTACATTGCTCTGTATCAAGAATTTTTGCACTAAAAACATCGCTATATGTTGAAGCAATCTTTTCAGCCTCTTCCGCTAATACCCCTGTTACAATTATTAAAAAAGAAAAATGTAAAACTATATTTTAAGTTTTTAACTCTCTATCAACAATTGAAAATGAGATATGTATGGAGGAAGGATAACGAACCAGGGGTAAGTACATTGGGAGGTGCATTTACAAGCTCTTTTCCCAAAATTACCCCTGAGCAAACATACTCTGTGTACTTGAGTTTCTTTTCTAACTCGGGTCCACCTCCAAGGTTAAGAAAGTCAATTGACTTGAGAGAAGGTTTCTTCGACTCGGATTTAAATCTGTTATCTTCGTATGTCCCTAACAATGCACCTATAATGGGAAAAAACGAAATTAAGATGATATATAAAGAAAATATAAAGGAGGTTGTTATTTCTTGAATGGAATATCAATATACCAGTTGCTATTGCTGAAGCTGTAGTGAGCTTCAATTCAGGAGTAAAGTCTTGTGAAGAAGCAAGAGCAACAGCGACATTGTTAGCTTGAGAAGCTTTAGCAGATGAAGCGACAGATTCACCAAGACTTCGATAAGCAGAAATGGAAGAAGATGAAGTTATTGGGGGTTTTCCAAGCCCAATTAAGCTGACCCGTTTGGTTCCAAGACCCGAAAGTCTAAGAACGGTTGATTGTCCTACTCTTCCTGTGAAATCTTCCTCGGTTGATACTTCAGATAATAATCCATCTAATTGGGAATCGAGCTTCTTCAGGAGAAGATTTTGGAACTTCGAGTTTTCGTCTTTTATCATGTCTTTTTCGGTTACACCAACTGCTAGAATGTCTCCTTTCCAATCGACCAAATCGATGTCTTTTGTAGCTAAAGAGATCTTTCGTGTTTCAAAAAAGAGAGAGATTATCAGATTAGGATAGGAAATCAGTAAAGGTTATGAAATTAGGATAGTGTGTAATTGTGTTAGACAGATAGACGCACACAGAATGATAAGCAATTCGTCGAACAGTTTAAGGGCATTAATAAGTCAAAAGAAAGATCAAGTTTAAGAGTGGGACCTTGGGGGATTCGATTTCGGCAGGATGAGTGAGGCCAAGAGTGGCCTTGGCAACTGTATGAGCCATACGTTTCCCTCTTCGAGAACAGAACAAGGGATTTACAGAAATTGCAGCAGTAGAGACTGAAAATGAAAAGCGCAGATTGGGAATAGATCTAAACTTGGTGAAAATGAAGGAAGACGAAGAAGTTGAAGCAAGCAGAGTAAGAGAAGAACATGATGCTAGTCTAATGGGAGCTGCCATTTTCAAATTTAAGCAAGTGAAGTGTGTATATGAAGGCAGGAAGGAAAGAGTCGATGTAGAAGATGAGAGAACGATAATTCGATGAGATTGATGCACGTTACAAGCAAAGCATTAAGCATATCATTCGGCGTTTCTCTCTGCTTCAAAGATAATATCGCATTTGCCAAACATTTTTTTTTTGTGTTTGAGGTCCATTCTCAAGACCTTAAAAATCATATTTAACAGTATGAAAAAATTACTATTTTATTTTTAAAAAAATCTAGACACTGTTGTATGGCAAACTAGCTATTCATTTCAACATTTTCATTTGATAGCATATGTGTTTCAAATATATTTAGTACATAAATATTGGGGAAAGGTTGGGTAAACCAACCGGTTGTTATAAAAGACTTAGATATAAACAATTATTGGTATAGTATGAGTTTCATTACTGATTACTCCCATTTGGATGCTTAGATTTACAATGAATCATATTTGTACTGATTTGTCATGCATCTTCTAGATAATACATCAAACATTCGTTTCGTTAAAAACCTAGTAGGAGAAAACTATTTCGGACAAAAACTCTAGTTGAAGGATAAAAAAGTACGATTTGATGTGTTGAGCGAATGAAATAATCATACTTGAAGTGGCTCATTAAAACATTAATAAAAGAACACTCAGTGAGACAAACTTTTAAAGACGGACAAAAGAGTATAAAATTGTTACAGAAACATTCAATTAGATACGCATCCATCCAGATTTTCATTGGTAAGAATGTCGTTTTTATCAAGATAAACCTAATAAGATAAAACCCTTGAACTAAAGACAAAAAGAGTACACCAACATTCGTCGTGATCCCCCCCCCCCCCTTCTCCCACCATGCACTCAACATGGGGGTAAGCATACATCAGGATACAATCTTTACTTATACATAACTAGGTAGTGGTAGAACCACAAAAAAAAAATCCAAGGTGCAACACACGTGGGGTAGAACGCTGAAAAATTTACTAATTGTCAGGAAATTTTCCTAAAAATTCACCTTGCGCCAAAAATTTTAAGAATAGCACATGCTACTGCTGGAACCCCCTGATTTTTGCCCCTGTAAGGGTCATGTCATTTAGGTAGCTAAAAGGCGTTCACAAAGTTCAATGGCTCTGACATTTTTTTTTGAATGAATACTTTGGTAGTGACTTGGTGAACAAGTTTGCATGATTCTTCTCTTATTAAATATGTTGCACTTCAGTCTTTTAAACTTCTTATTGTTCATGTGTAAGGAACAATTTTAAAGATACGTGTTTAGTGTTATCCCCTTTGATGTAACCATGTTTCACTTGAAAAATAACAATAATGTTATCTTCTTATATGACAATTGGTTCGTTATGATCCTAAGCTAAATTACATGTACTTCGAATATGGCAAGTTATAGCTCGAAGCCATACACACTTTCTAGTTGCCTCATAGAGCGCGAGTAGTTCGGAGTGATTCTTCGAAGTAGCAACTAAAGTCTGTTTACAAGACCTCTAGGATATCGTCGTGTTGTTGATGGTAAAGACATAACTAGATTAGGAACGTCCTTTATACGGGTCTGATAAGTAACCTACATCGGCATAGCTGACAAAGATCACGTTATTTCGAGTATCATTTGGGGTAGATCCATTCAATGACACATAAAGAGAGAATAAACTCATATATGTAATGCCTATAAGGTAACATAAGATGTCTTTAATACCATTTCAGTGGCAATGTGTTGACGTAATGTTGCGTCGAGCAAGACAACGTATAAGAAACGAGATGTGCGGTCCGGTACATTGGGATAAGTACAATAATGCACCTATTACACCCAGATATGAACATTCAGGGCTCAATATCTCTCCAGTATCTTCCTTTGGACGGAAGGTGTCATTTTACTATCTATAGAATAAACGATCATGGGAGTACATGATGGTTTGCGTCATAATGACTAAAGCGTCTCAACACCTTCTAAGTGTAATTTTCTTGGTGAAGTAAAACTCATATTACATTGCTTGATTTGTAGGTTGAGGCAATATTGTGTCTTCAGAAGATTTTCATCTCGAATTAGTTTATCAGAATTTTAGCAGTGTCAAACAATTCTTTTGAGGTTCCTATGAAGTTTATATCGATAGACTATGATAATTACACACCAAAAGTGGATTTCTTTATATACATGTAGTATTATATCTCATTGTTTAAATATAATATTCTGATCAAGTACTCACTTTGACGGTTATACTACATCCATCCAAATTGTTTCAATCCATAAAGAGTTCATCTCAATCTTATCGAGAACGTGTTCTGTGGTCTAGTACTACTTGATTCAGGTAATGTCAGTGACTCTCATGTACATCTGATGTCAATACCTCCATAAAAGATAGACTGTGACCACATCCACAAGCTGTATATTTAGTTTTTCGAAAACTACTAAAATGATTAAGTAGCGGCATGTTATAACATCCATTATGGGAGAATACGTCTCCTCGTAATCAATTCTAGGGCGTTGAGAGAATCCTTTTTCCATGAGGCAATTTTTGTACTTTACAATATCATTATTTTCATTACGCTTCCTTACGTAAACTCATTTATTACCAATTGATATAACAATAGTTTGTATTGGAGCAACATGTCCAAACACCTTTATTTTCACTAAGGAATCCAATTCATCGTAGATTGCTTGTTTTCATTGAGGCCACTCCATTCTATGTCTGCACTCAACAATAGTAAATGGTTTTATGTGGTCATCGCTCATAATATTAGTGGCGACTATGTATATGAACACATCATCAATGACAGTCTCGTTTCGCTTCAAATTATCGTCCAAGATAGCATACTCGACATTTCAAGATTATTAGGACGACGAGAAATTGGTGTTTCTTCGGAAACACGCTCATCTAATACATAACCATAATCCTTAATGATTTTGTGTGGCAAAACGGATGCAACATAATTTCTTCTCTGCCTAGGTAGAACATCCTTGGAATTTAGTGACATTCCTCTTTTTCTTAGGAAGAGTGGCATACTAGAGAGTTGATGGCAACGTTCTTTGCACGGTGGGTACAATCGGTGCAACACGTTCAATCGGAACATGGTGCTACACATAGACGTCTATCATTGTAGACACATTTACAACACATTCACGTTTTCCTTATTCCAAAAATCATATATAAACTTATCTTAAATGTATAGACCTAATAAAATACGATTAAAACATTAAATAAGTATATAACTTACAAAGTTTTCATAAGTTGCCATGAAAGGTGTGGGTAAAGAAATGACCAAGTACCTTAATGATTTTCAGTTCAGGGTTGGTGTGTCCGGCGGTGCTGAGGCCGTGTACACAGTGCCAATAAGGTGTTGAGTGAACAACATGTTGATGGGTCTCTTGTAATGCCGACTGTGGATTTCTTGAATGCCTTTGACCTGGTGGATAGATCAGCATTGCTCCACGAGATTAAGAAGATGTGCTCTTCCATTTCTTTGTGGGTGAATTTCTTGTACGGGCAAGCAACGAGACTTTGTATCGGAGACCAACATATATGGTCTGCCACTGGGGTGCAGCAAGGCGATCCCTTGGGCCCTCTTCTTTTTGCCCTCGTTTTGCACCCTCTTGTGCACAAGATTAGAGACAATTGTAAGCTCCTTCTCCATGCTTGGTATCTAGATGATGGGTCTGTCATTGGGGATTCAGAGGATGTGGCTAGAGTGTTGAACATTATTTAGTTGCATGGTCCAAGCTTGGGTCTTGAGTTGAACATCAAGAAAACAGAGATTTTTTGGCCCTCCTGTGATGGTAGGAAGCTTCGTGCCAATTTATTGCCAACGGATATAGGGAGACCTTCTTTGGGGGTGAAGCTCCTTGGGGGGGCTGTTAGCAGAGATGCAAAGTTTATTAGCGGGATGGCCATGAAGAGAGCGGTCAATGTTGTTGATTTGATGGACCTTTTTCCATAACTATGTGACCTGCAGAGTGAGCTCATTTTGCTTCGATCATGTATGGGTATTGCAAAGCAATTCTTTGGTTTAAGGACATGCCAGCTGGTACCCATAGAAGAGGCAACTTTGTTCTTTGACAAAGGATTGCGCAGGTCTATCGAGGATATGGTGGTATGTGGAGGCCCCTTCTTTGGAGACATTCAGTGGCGACTGGCTTCCTTACCTATTTGTTTCAGTGGTTTGGTTTTGTACACGGCATACGATGTTTCCTCCTATGCATTTGTAGCCCCGAGGGCCCAATCTTTGGCATTAAAAGACCACATCTTACGTGACAGTGACGTATGTGGTATGGACTCAAATTACCTATGTGCTATAACTCGTATTTGCGATACGATTCCATGATTTGACTCTAGTGGTTTCACTAATAAGGACACCACCCCCCTAAATCCCAAAAAGCATTGGCATGTGCCCTTTTTAGCAAAATCGTCAAAGATATGGAAGTCGACTTCGACATGACTGTCCGACAGAAAACAGTCTTTGAGTGTCTGTGGACACCTCATGCTCAGGATTTTCTGCTAACTATCCCTATTGATGGTCTTGGCCAGCATATGTCTCCTGTGGAGTACCAAACTATCCTTCGTTACCGCTTCATGATTCCCCTATTCCCAATTGAAGAGATATGCCCAGTTTGCCGCAAGACATGTTTGGATACCTTTGGGGAACATGTGGTTAATTGTAGAGAGCTCCATGGTTTCAAGTATAGACATGATGTGGTTCAGGATGTTCTCTTTAATGCTTGTCGGCGTGCTGGTATTTCTGTGAAGAAAGAAGCGCTAGTGAACTTTTTGACGGACCTGTAAGATGGAAGGTCTACACTTAGACCGGCTGACATTTTGGTATTTGGATGGATAGGAGGGAAGCATGCGTGCGTGAATCTTACTGGGGTCTATCCTCTCGTTGGTTTGGAGAGCTGGAGTTTCACAGCAGGAAATGCCGCTTTGAAAGCCGCTGCGTGCAAAGTGGTAAATCACGAGAATGCATGTATAGAAAATCAACATGTGTTTGTACCTTTTGCATTCGATATATTTGGTTTTCTTGTACCAGAGACGGTGGAGCTCCTCAACAGAGTCCAACGAGTCATGCATTCTAATTTCATATCTCCTAAATCCACAAATGTTGTTTTTAAAAGAATTGGTTTTGTCATCTAGAAAAAGCTAACGGCGCAGTTTGTTGTCCGTTTGCTTTCAATTGATATGTATTGAACTTTTTTAGATATATGAAATATAATTATTATTAGAAAGAGTAATGATGATTTCTTCATTTAAGGTTTATTTATACTTTCTTAGTTGGTGAAGCCCAAACGTGAGTGAAGTTAATGGCTTACGATTTGTGACTATTTTTGAAAAAAAACGTTAATTTTTGGCTAGTAACAACTAAATCAAATGAAAAGTTAATGATTTATCTATATAATAGACTTACATATGTTATGAAAATATAAATTAAAATAAAGTTTTACCAATCTGTGTAAATATAATTATATATTATATATTCTAACAAAAACTTTCATGTAATAAAAAATTACCTTTGTTACATAAACTTACATAAAAAATAACTAACATCAGTAAGAAAAAGTAAAATAAGTTGGTTAACTGAATATGTCCTCGACCTTATATAAGATAACATCCTACATGCATTAACAAGTTGTACCTTACAACTCATAAAAGCATACGTATAAGTTTGTTAATGTACAAGCACATGATGCAACAAACTAATCAGCGTCTGCAGTGAAATCCGGTTCCGGAGGCTTCTGCAACTTCATCAATTCCCGAGCACTCTTCAGGTTCCGATTCCGGTGAACTCCACGAAGAGCATTAGCGGCAAATCTCGACGCCAAAAAAGTAGCTCCAAGGCTATAAGAACTTCCACCGCCACCACCACCACCACCTCCATTTTTACGCGCCGCCAATTCCGCTTCCTCTTCTTCCTTCCGCCGCTGCTCCAAAACCTTCCGTTTAGAATATCTCCGCCAGGCCGCCTGAATGAAACACGCCGCCCAAGTCCGCCACTGCTGTGAGTAAAATCGGAAAGTGTGCTGTACCTGTCGACTGTGAAGCCGCCGGAACTGACCGGCGACGAATTTCAATTCGTCGGCCGGTAGGGCAAACGCTTCGACTTCTCTCAACGCTTTGACTGTTCTAGTGGAAGACGGAAGGTTAGCTCCGGATTTAGGGTCCAACGCCCATGTTAGAAGCTCCTCCCCGCAGAAATCTCCTTCTTTTAGAAAACCGCTGTTGAAGAAACCGCTTCTTCCGCCGTCTGTGGTGGCGCTCTCGAGACGACCGCGTATTATGAAGAGCATTTCATCCACCGGATCTCCTTCTCGAACTATGTAAGTATTGTTCGTGTATAAACACGGTTTCAATCGTTCACAAATCGCATCTAGTAACGTCTCATCCATGTTCTCAAACAACGGAACCTGCAAATTTCGATTTGAATTAAATCGTTAACGAAAATTTCACTTTTTGATCATGGATCTGAAATGTTCTTACCCGCTTGACTAAACCTAGACAAAGATGACGTTTTATGTCTCTTCTGAGATCCTTGGGTAGATTCTGAACCAAATTTTCTTCATCAACTCCTCGAGTTTCTAACCATTTGTATTGATCATAGCGTCTCACACGTTCTCTGAGATCTTGCGGAAGTAATCGATGATGCATCCATTGTTCTGAGTCACGTCTCTTCACTCTCATTTCTTCAAGTCGGATTGTAAGAGATTGAAGATACGTCTGTTATTATATACGTATAAAACCAGTAAACAACTAACTCTTTATAAATAACTCTTAATCTGTTAATCAATCAAAAACTAAGATTCTCATATATGTTTTAAACCTGCATATTCCCAATCAACAGAGCAAAGAGAATGAGCCCAAATATGGCTAATGCAATGGAAAATATACTCTCTCCAGGATAAGTGCTGGTTTCAAGCCCCTGACCAAGTGTGCTGCCATACAAAAACAAAAACAAAACTCTCATTCCTTAAATGTAAAAAATAGCATCATACTTTCGTTTATTTACATAACAAATTCTAAAAAATATATATATAGAATATTGTTATATACCTCAAATTCTGCAGGCCCCACCAGAGGCAATAACAGTACTTTGAAACAAAATTTTTAGAAGAAACAATCCCCGAGGATAACGCCTGTTCAAAAATCCCAAAATCAAAAGGCGGATTATCACCATCGGTAGAGCAAGCATCTTTCAAAATCTGGCCACTAACATCGCGCCACGTGTCGTAACCCGCCATGCGTTCATTCCCACAGTACAAAAAATTCTTATTAAAATGCTTCCTTTCACAAGCTCTTTGCCAACACGTATCCTTTCGTTCTACAGACAATAAATACCAAAACGCCCCAACTATCTGAAAAACACAAAACTTCAAATTAGTCACTTACGACATTGTACTTTTATCATTACACGGATGGTCCCTTTGATTTAGGGTAATCTGTGTGTTTGGTCCCTAACAACTTTTTTTTTTAACTCAGACTGTCCCTACTTTATATTTTTGTTGCATGCTTGGTCCTTGTCCGTTCTAAAAACACTGATTTACCAGGACCAAACGTGCAATAAAAATATAAAGTAGGGAAGGTCCGAGTTAAAAAAAGTTACCAGGGACCAAACATGCAGATTACCCTAAACAACATGGACCATCCATGTAATTTACCGATTTTTTAAAGTATAGAATATGAAAATAGAATGCTATATTGCTATAATGAAAGTATGTTGCTATTTTTTGCATTTGACTGACATGACTGGCGAGCATGTAGAGCAATAAGTAGTAAGCAGCACCGGCCCATGCGGTTTCAGCAACTACACCAGCGGTTCTTTTGAGTTCGGAAGTTAAAGGGACGATTCTTGCAAATCTTGGAATGTATTGAAGGAGTATGATAATAAGCAAAGCTTGTTTTGTAGCTAATACGTCTGAACCTCTAGACGTATGTAGATATCTCCACACAACAATCTACAAAATTGGAAAATCAAAGTAATTATTTGAGTCCTTGAAAAACCACAAAACACATTAATTATCTAACCTGAGGCAAGGGAACAACCGCAAGGAAATCGATTATAAAATACCACCTCATATATCTCTTAGCAATCTGGCCGGGATCAATCACAAGTTCACCGCGTCCAAAAACCCTAGATGAAGGGGCAATGTAGGCAGTGCGGAATTGAAGGGCCATATGGATAAGATAGAACACATCTACAACAGTTCTCAAAGTTGTAGCAATAATAGCCAAGTTGTTATCAATTCCAAGGCATGTTTTTGACTCATCGAAAACCGGAAGATAGAAGAAAAGTGGGTCTATGGAAACTGCGAGAATACATGAGGCAACAAAGTATTTGTTCCATGTGAGTAGGAATGTATCTTGAGGGTCTAGGATTTTGTTTTCAGAGGCTTTGAGGTCTTCGGGGAACACAGCACGTGAAACGCCAAACCCTAGTGATCTACCTATGGATTTCAGGCTTTCTGATCCTTTTCTGATTCCGTTTTTGAAGGATTTTGAGGAGGTGGGAATTGGGCGAGTTGGACGGGTTGTACTTATACCCTCAAATCCGTATTTATTCATTGGAATTGATAATGATCTTGAATCCAAATCTTTCAAGCTTCAAATGGGAAACTGCAGAATCTATGCACAAAATTATCATCATTAATATCTTCTTAGGTTCTTATTAATAAATAATCAATTACATCATAAGTAGCATCCTCTTTCTTCTTTATTGCTTAATTTCATCCTCATTCATTGACTAGGTTTTTATTATATTCTATCCACATCAAGTGAGATCACCGTCTAGATTCATATATAATTGTAAAATTACAACCACAAAATCCTACATGATAACACCGATTTCAATTTTCAAAACCCCTTTGGGAAAACCTAATTCTTTAATTTCACTTGATTATCATATCTACTATCCCCAAATTTATTAATAGCTATGAGAGCGTTAACCTTACAAACAAATGAGATCGCCTACAGAAAAGTAAATACGATAGCTCAAATAAATCTGACCTAATAAAAAATAAAAAAGGAACCTAGCGAAGTCAGATACAGTCATCAATTACATCAAACGAAAGCTTTTTGAGTGTAAACTAGAAAGATCGGTGAAAATCGTACTTACTAGACTTTCAGGGACAACCACACCGCCGGATTAAAGCATCACCGACACTAGAAGAGTGATAACTGTCGCGCCGGATATATGGAAATTTCATACAAAATGAAGCGATAGAGAAACTGAAAACACGAAGAAATCTCAAAATTTGTTTGATGAAGAGATAGGAGCAAAAAGAGTAGTGGCTGGCGGAAAGTATGTCTGAGAGCACCCAGCTGGTAGAAGCTGCCGGTAAGGAAGGTTGGGGAGCGTTGGGGGAGGGAGTTAAATTTGTGTATATAACCCTGGAGTTTTGTATGAACTCAAGCTAAGCCCTCAAGTCTTTAATAAATTGCTAATATTCATTCCTAAAAAAATCATAAATATATATACTATAAAAAATAATTTACAAGTTATATTTAAAAAAAAAGTTATTCAGATTAATGTTTAAATGAGCTTATTGATTTTTTTTTTAATATGCTAAACTTATTTTTATTAGTTATAAAAAAAAAAGTCAATCTTTTACATGTCTTTTTATATCCTATTATATATTTAAGCTATCTTTTCAATTATTTTTATAAAACATCATTTTTTATCAACTATTAATTAGCTTTTTAGGCTGTGTTTGGCGCGTCACAACTAGCTTATTTTTCGAGCTTTTTTATGTTGTCGTGTTTGGTAAGTCAAAAAGTAGCTTATAAGCTAGCTTTTTGAAAAACTACTTAGACTAGCTTTTTAGGAGCTTTTTTAAAATTTTTCAAATACACTCCTTAATCTAACCTAATAAATGAAAATCAATTTTGCTAAATGTCATGTTCTTATTGAATTTGACACATGTCATTTTCTAAGAATTTTTGGATTATTTCTTTTCCACTTGTCATTTTCTTAAATTTTTTATTTTTCTTAAATTTAAAATCCACATTTTAATGAGATTTATATATATAAAGTAGATCATTCTATTAAATTTCATAATAAATGCTCTACAACCTTTATTACTTACTTAATTTATTATATTCTTTGTATTTATGTAAAATTATTATTTTAAAAAATATGTAATGCTTATAATTTTATATTAAAGATTTTTTTTATAAACCCGTGTAATACACGGGTCTTACACCTAGTTAATTATAAAAATACATATTCTTACATGTCATTTTATGTAATTTTATATATTTCAGCTAGCTTTTCAGCTAGTTTTACCAAACATTATTTTTTATCAGCTAGTTTTTCAGCTATCAGCTAGCTTTTTATTTAACAGCTAGCTTTTCAGCCATCAGCTAGCTTTTCAGCTAGTCCGTCAAACATAGCCTTAGCTAATTTGTCAAACAACACCTAACATAAGTTTTATATATATTTAGTTCCTACTATAAAAACATTTTTTGGATAGAATAAAATTTGGGTCTTTTGTTTTGAAAAGTATAAAATGGAATTGTTTTAAAATTGAAAAAGAAAAAAAAAATTCGTTGTTCACTCCGAATCAAATTAGAAAAAGGTTTCCAAAAACTCTAAAATCAAATAATAAAATATACATAGTTAAACTTACTATCGATTTTGTTGGCCCCAGACTCATTTTGTACAATCTTGTTAGAAAAAGTAACATTTAAACAAACATCGGACATGTTGGTGCATTTGATATACAGTTTTTGGAAGCTTCTAACTTTTAAGAAAATCTCGAAAAAAAAAAAACTTTGTCCAACCGTAAGAATTTGTAGTTTTTATTTAAAATAAAAAACTCATAATCAACCTGATCAAGTAGTGTTTAACAAAAAGTTCTTACATATTACACGTGGTCATCAAAACTAATTGATAGCCAGTAGTCGGGAGCTAAAAGCTGGAAGATGTAGTTTTTATTTGTTTATGAGTTTACGGAAAAAATAGCTAAAAGCTTTTAAAACATGTATAATTACATAAAAAGACATCTTTGGAAAATCTAAAACATAAAAATAATTTTACAAAAGGGTAATTAAGTTAATTTGTAAAATTCTAAAAGTTTTTCTTTTTTTAAGCATTGTTTGAAGTAGGTTTTGGATTTGAAATTTGTTGTTTAAGCTAAAAGTTAGGAGCTGCCTTCTATCGAATGAAGTTTTTTTTTTTTTTTTTTTTTTTTTTTTTTTTTTTTTTTTTTTATCAAGCTTTCTCCTAAAAGCTAAAGTTGGAAGTACTTAAAAACTTTTTTTTAGACTAAACGGTGTAGGCAACGCTCAACCGTTTTTTTGACGTGGCCAAGCCTCAATGCCGGGGTAACGACACAAACACCGCCGCTCCTTCCCGTTTTTGCGTGTTATAAGCCTCCCATTATTAGCACAACTTCCTAGAACGCCCATTTTCTTCTTTTCTCCTCTAAAAATGTGGGTTGGCGTTGCCCACTCCGACTAGTCTTCCAAGTTTTTTTCAAACTTTTTCTTAAAATCTTATTGTAAACAATAACCGAAAAAATCTTATATATTTTTGTTTCTTTTTAATATATTTTTGTTTTATGTCTATCACCTCAAGGCAAATGTGAACAATTTTAATATTTCAGTGACAAATAGATAATGAAAAAAAGTTTAGTGACTAAATGTGAACAAAGTCGAAATTTGTTTCCCTCTAAAAAAAATTCAATGACTATATGTGAACAAACTTCCTATTGTATTATGTTTTAGTAAATTATTTATTTTTGTTAAATTATAGCAACATTTGTTGATGAAAAACATCTATGAAATAAAAAAACAAAACCCCAAAAAATATATTAGAAAAAAACGAAAAACCGAAACCGAAATAAAAAAACAATAGTTTGGTATTTTTCAAAATAAAAAATCAAAATTTCCAATCTGATTTGGGTTTAACAAAAAAATATACCATTCTCACCCATAACTATTAAGAAATTGTGTTTCATGGTCAGAAATTACGTTGTATTATGAAAAAAAAAATAATTAAAAAACCTTATTTTTTTAAATAGTTATTTAAAAATGAATTGTTTTTTCTAAAACCTTTTAAAATTATGAGTGACCTTTTTGAAAGAAAAAAAATAATGCCGTTTTAATTGTTGAATATGTAGCTTTTAAAAAAAATTTATATTTGTAAAGATAATATGGATTGGGCGGTTTGGGCGCAACACTTCATAAAACATGTTAACGGTTTTACTTAATTCTATATCTTTAGTTAAATAATCATAAATTCAATAGTTATTCAAACTTTTTAAGAAAATATAATCTCAAATATAAATCAATTGTCCAGGTAAATTAAAAATGTCAAATTCTAAACAACTTGACTTTCATTTTCGATATCATTTTTAATAGTAAATATCAAGGTTCTAAATAGCGTAAGGCGTGACTTGACGGCAATGTCGAATCTCAAGCTTTTCCGAGCCTTAGCGAGTCATGACGTATGTAAGACGTGACTTAAGGCGACAATTTTCTATATAATTAATATTTTTATATGTATTTTCAACTATTATTTATTTTTATACACATATATGAGTTAAGGCGGCGTTTTGACAAAGCTTGGTGGCAGGTGCAAACCTTGGAGTCGTGGCGCGCCATGGCGAGCATTTTAGAACCTTGGTGAATATACTAAGAGTTTTTATTTTTTTATTATTTTATTATTTTTTATTTAATTTCTATAAAAAATATGTACTTTTTTAAAAACCATACTAAAATTCAAAATAACAAAAAATAAAAAATTACATTTTCGAAATCCTAAAAATTAAAAATAACATGAAATTAAAAATTACATTAAAAACCTAATAAAAACCATGAAGTGAAAATTAAAAAAAAAAAAACCTAGAAAAAAAACATAACATCGAAATTTCATTTGCGGTTTAGCTTATATTTTTCGCGAATCGACTTCTTCACCGCTTTAGCCGCATCTTGATCTTCGAGGTTGAGGTACCTCACATCCTCCATAGCAACGAATATTCTGTGAGTCTGACGGTTTCAGTCATATGTCTCTCCAAAGTTGAATTCAACCGTGCCATTTGTGCCATCATTTCATTCGATCTAACTGACCGCTCGGTTCTAACCAATGAATTTGAAGATCTCGCTTTCCCTTTCCTTTTGCTCGAGCTTTTGTTTTGTCCCTTCCCATTGGAGGAGGGTGCGGGGGTACTTCTTTGATGTTTTCGTTATCATCATTAAGATTAATGCCTACGTGATCATCCGACGACACTTGTTGTGAGATTGAATATAAAGATGTTCGACTTCTTTTTGGTGGATTAGCAATTTCTTTATATGTTGCAAGTTCCCTCCACCTAATGTTTCTTTTGACAACTTCTCACACATGAATAAACTTAAAAGGCTTTAGCATATCATCGTGGAATGTAGCGTGTGTTTTTTTTCAATAAACTCGATTCAATTTCTCCGCTAGCCCATTGCTTTTCAAAGTTTGTGTAAATTCCATTCCAATGTGTCACGAGTTTATTAACAAGATTCCATTTAGAATTACATTGGTTAGAGGTCTGATAATTTGGATCTCGACCTATTCCCTTACAAAACCGTTTTGTGATACGTAACCAAAATTGATCACGATTTTGACCCTTTCCCATGTTACCATCTTCGGATATGTCAACCCATGCATTTGCTAACTCAACTTCTTCTTTTCGTGTCCATCTTCTCAATTCGGCCTCCCTTCCCTCCCCCCCCCCCCCCCCCTTGTTGAGGTTGTTGTTCTTCGTCTTCGGAATCGAAAAGAATTTCGGTTGAAGGTAGGAAAGGCAGTTGTGATTAAAATTGGAATTGGGTTTGTTATTAAGGTTGGGATGTTGCTCGGGGTGGTGGGGATTGGAATTGAAATTGTTGTGACATTTAGAATTGTGAATAATAGCTTGGAACCGCCTACAAACGCTTGGTTTTGAGATTGATCCATTTGTGGCTGGTAAGGTGGCGGTGATGCCAGACCGTAACCGAAAAGTGCAAATGAGTTAGATACATTTTGGTTTCAAGCATTTTGGTTGGAAGAGTTTGGGGTGTTGGAAGACATTTTGAATAGAACATGGAATTAAAAATTACATTATTGAATCCAAGTGGACACTTACGATTCTAGACACAGAAATCGTAAGCCAATATGCTAGAGGATTTGGTGAAAGTATGGTGAAAAACGAGAGCTTAAGATCGTAACCCTCTTCTGAAGAAGAAGAACTATTTATATATTAAACGAGATTAGGGTTTCATTAGGGTTGGGCCGTCATTATTTGCTTTGGAAGCAAGTCATGATAATCCAGATTTAATGAGGATTTAGGGTTACCAAAACTAACGAGTTTCGTTAGTTTTACCATAATCACCCTTAAGAATTGAATTTTCCAGTATGTTCCCATATGTAAAATTCGGTGAGATTTTGGGGCGCTGCCCCCGGACCCCCGACTAGCTATCAAACCGGCTTCTAATTCGATCTTATACACGCGTGTACTCCGCATAACCCCCGTACATATATTAGAGTACAAATTATGAAGCCCCTTAGCTCACATGTTAAATCCAGTTACTTAAAATGACATAGTGACACTAAAATCACCAACAGTTTTAACCTTAACCTGAAAACCAATAAATATATATCTAAATGAATTTTAAAGCAGAAAGTGTTGATTGAGACTTAAAGATGTTTTTAACTCTTCACGAAAAGCATGCAAAGATGAACAGGAGGTTGAAGAGTGGATTCCGTGTTATGTTAATTATGTTGTGAAGAAAAAAAAGTTGTTGATGTATAATTATGTTTAGGTTAAAATAAGAGTAGAAATGTTAATATGTTTTTTAACGTGAATAAGGAATAAGGAATTTAAATAAGTAGTAAAATAGTAATTTATCAAAAAAATTATATAAGTCGATAAGTATTCATATTTTTATCTATCCAAATATTTACGATAACTTATTAGAAATGTCAAATCATAATAAATCAATAAAGACTTAAGAACTCTCATGTCATATCTTTTCTGTTCTTTATTGCTCTTTCTATTACAAACTTCAATCATTATATCTTTTTACAGTGTTTAACCTTAAAAGAGTATTCCAAACTTTAAGATAAGTTGGTAATTACGTTAGATAATCGAAACTAGAAGGTTATCTACGTTTCGCATAGATGGAGGGTGGCATATCGTTTGGATCTCCCAAAAGAACTCAACCAGATTCACAATACTTTTCATGTCTCTCAGCTGCGGAAATATTTAGTTGATGATTCCACAGTGGTTCCATTTGAGGATATTCATGTGGATGACCGCCTTGACTACATTAAGAGACCGGTAGCGATCCTTGACCGGAAGACGAAAACCTTGAGGAACAAGGTTGTGAGATTGGTGAAGGTGCAGTGGCAGCACCGGAAGGGTTTGAAGTGGACTTGGGAGTTCGTGGAAGAGATGAGGGAGCTTTATCCAGAGTTATTTTCGTCAGTGGACTTCGAAGACGAAGTCTGAATCAAGTGGGGGAGAATTGTAACGCCCGATTTGTCAGGTAAAGCCCTTAGCTATTAATTTCTTGCATTTGGAACCTTGGGCACGAGTATGCTAGGCATACATATTGGTACACCGGGCGTACTCTAGTGACTGTTTTTAAGGCGGGGAATGCTGATGGGTTTTAAACAAACAATCCTATGTGTGCATGCAACCCTGAAGTTGGATCTATGTTTTCACTATTAGTTATACAACTTTATGAACACAAAAAGAAACCTGGCATGCTAGTACTATTTTCGAAATCCACATAGAAGAATAGAATACATACCTTTTGTTGTTATATAGTAATAACAACTAGTTCCTTGAATCTCTTTAGCTTTGAAAGCAAGTACCACAAGTGCCTCTAATGGCTCACAAACACACTAGGTGAAAGGATGAATATAGGAGAGAGGAGAGAAGGGTATCTTGCCCTAGATTTCGTCCCTTTTAGGGCTTCCCAAGGCTTGGACAAAATCTTAGTGCCTTAGGGTGCTATTTATACTTAAGGCTAACTAGGGTTTCAAGGTGTAAACCCTAATCCCTTAGCTTAGGGCCTAAGCAAGTCCATGGACTCCTTTCCTTAAGCCCTTGGACGAAAACTCCTAGATCCTTCTAGGATTTTCGTTCAAGCCTTAATAAAGGTGATCCGATGGCCCAAAGCCTCAACTATTGAATAATTACAAAATAGCCCCTGCACTTTCAGTCAGGTCCTTTAATCCCAAAATTAATTCTAAATTAATTTCTGATTAAATACTAATTAATAATATGATTCCAAATTAATATATTATTCATATAATATATTAACAAATCATATTTATACCCTAATTTATTATTCTTAACAATAAACCAGCCTCTCTCCTCAACAATCATCCTGTCTAGTCAGCAATGTGAAGGCAACCCAAAAGGACCATGCACAATCGGGTCAAGTACATACCAAAATAGTTATGGACTTAGACACTAATCCAAAGTCCCCTGGAGGGAGAGCGAGAGTTTGTGTATAGATCTATACGGGGGTGAATCCCCCACACCTGAGTTGTTCGCTACAGTTAGACTCAGCCAGTCTAGGGTGACAAAATCTTAATCAAAACCGACATTTGTAAAAATGCCAAGACAGGCGAAATAGTCATTATCATGCATGGTTATAATGACCCACATAGATATCCATTACCATTTCATCAATCATGGGAAATCAACTTCATACATGGTGGCTATTTAATATGGCTTATGCGAAAAAATCATACTATTGTTTTGAATCGCAAAATATTGGATTTTCCGGGGAATTTATATCATTTATTTAACACATCAAATACAATAAAACAAGCACTTTTGGGAAGATCATACAATTCTACATGTTCTGAAATCACGTATACATTTACCTATATTGGATCATCACATCATATCGTAAACATATTTTATTTCAGAAAATATCGGATTTTCTGGGTTATACAACGATACTAATAATTTTTTTTATATCACATGCTTATGAACTCACCAACATTATATATGTTGACCCGTTTTCAAATAGCTTGTATTCTCAGGTAACAGATAAGCAGAAGAAAATTGTCAAGTGTATTAGGCTTTCATGTTTTGTGACTTTCAAACAAATATACGTTTTAATTATGTAATATTTGTTCAATGTACTTGATGTGAAATATGTAAGTTGTATTATGTAATGTTGGTGATTTATAAGTTTGTTTCATGTATATTCATTATAATGGTATTCAATTGTTCGTCACGCAAGCCCTCGGACGTTTTCGTCGTCCGGTTCGAGGGTGTGACAGCCGTAAACTCCTCATAAAGGGGTTTATGGCTTGTTTGTTGGTTTTGAACTTCAGTTGATACATCCTAACACTTAATCCTTTGATGTACTAGGCTTAGAATGCTCAAACAGACTCTAAACAGTGCTAAAAGTTAGCAGAAACAAGTCTGACTTTGACTGAGTTGAATGGTTGCACAAGATAGAAGTTTCGGGTTGTCACATTATGTGTTTATGTGGTATGTGGTATGATGGGGGAACTCACTAAGCTTCGTGCTAACGGTTTTTAGTTTTGGTTTCAGGTACTTCATTTTCAAAGGAAAGGAGTCGGCTCGATCGCAGTGTATCACACTATGGTTTTATGCGCATGAAATCTTTGGGATTACACTCTGGTATTGTTTTATGATAACACATTTTGATTATTTTTACTTTGGTTTTGACATGACATGATATTATGGATGTTTTCTTATACCGTTGGTTTTATAATAACTTATTTAAAAATGAATTTTTTTGCCTTGAATTTTGGGATGTTACACACACACGCACCACTAACGACATATAAAACATGATGTATGTTTTCATGGATTAACGTACTTTTCACATTTTCCTAAAGTAACTAAAGTGAGATTTTTAAAAAAGGTTCTAGTACTTTTGTATCATTATACTATTAATGAGGTTATGTCATATCAAACCCGTTCGACTAACGACCCCCCACCATACAAGAGAGCGGTGGGTGAAAATGGACACCCAATGACGGTCATTTTATAGGTCGTTTCCTTATACCCCTTTGAGTATGGCTTCGTGAACGAGACCTACTATTTATTTGACTGACTTGTCTTATACATATTGTAATTAATCTTAAGATACATATATAAGGGTGTATGTTAGAACATTTCAAAATAATAGATTTAAACTTTTAATTATCTAAATTAAACTTTTAATTAATTAAATTTAAACCAATCATGATTTAATCTTTATCTTTTAATTAAATTATGATAAATCATTTAGGGATTAAATGATTATTTTATATTAAAGAATTAATAAAATAATTGGAATTTAATCCTAATACAAAACCCTTCTAATTTTTGAAAATTAGGGTTTGGGTTATCTAATTTTAATTATTCTGTTTTAAGGCTTTTAAAACAATAATTAAAGAAACTAGAAAACCCTAGGGGTTCCTTCCATTTTTGAAATTTAAGAGGTGGATGCTAGGGTTTCAAAAACCTTAGCCATTTTCGAAAAAACAATCATTTGGGGTTTAATTTCTCAAAAATCATAATTTTGATCTATTCACTATTAAGCATAATCAACTAGAAAACTATGACTCTAATACCACTGATGAATTTTGTAGGTTAAAAATCTTTACATGAGGTGGAAAATTATTTAACTCTTAAGTTCACATGCAACCTATTTGGATCTATGTTTTTTTTATATTGATAACCATAGACTATCAACATCAAGAACCCTATAATAATCGAAATAAACATAGAGTTAGGATTTACATACATTTTGATTATTATAGTAAATAACCAAACAAAATTCCCTCTTGAAAACCTTGGAAAGCAAACACCAAAAATTTAGTGCCTCTAATGGTTTGTACCCAAAACCCAAGAAACCGTAGAATGATGAAGAGAGAGAGGGGGAAGAAGGAAATTTCATTCCTAAGCCTTATGATAAATGTATATATATCTGAAAATAATGAGCCAAGATGTCCTATTTAGGTAACTCGCAGGGAAAGCTAGATTTGAATTAATTAAATAATAAATTTAATATCAATTCAAATCCTTTCCTTATCTGCATCTAGGAGGCTTCCAGAAACCCTAGACGAGCCTCCAAAACCGTCTACCCTTGACTGGTTCTAGAATTTCCTTTTTTTGTTTAACTACTGAGCAATTACAATTCACCCCTTGCATCTTTAATTATTTTCAACTAATCCTAAATTAATTCTAGATTAATTATGATTAATAATTAATTAATTCTAATTGATTTCTTATTAATTTATTAACCATATTAATTAACAAATAAATTATTTAACTATTGATCTCATGTTATTAATTAATCCCATAACAAATTAACATATTAATTATCTATTTCCAATTAATATATTAACCACATAATATATTAACAAATTCTCTCTCTCTCTCTCTTTCTCTCTCTCCCACACTCTCTCTCTCTCTCTCCTAATATCATTTATAGTTATTTCTAGCTATGAGGGCATCTCAAAAAGGACTTTGATTCTATTTGCAAGTTTGTAACCAATTTATTTATGAGCTTAGACACCTTAATCCAACAGTTATATGCGCCAAAAAGTTATGTCCATATGATATAAGTTCCTAACGATACAAATGAAGAGGAAATGTGTTGCACACCAACAACCAACACTGTTGGATAATCTTTTGGAGCCCAACATACACAATCTATATAAATAAAGAGATGGTTCGTTGTTGTTTACTCACCGTTTTTGACCGGTATTGCGATTATTGAATTTTGGATGCGCTTATACGCAGATAGTCACGCAGGATGGTTGGAATGCGATGTAAGTTATATAATTATGTGCTCATTACGTACTATAGTTCTAATAACAATACTTACTTTACTGAATATATTTTGATTCTCAGCACATCATGATGTGGATCTCACTACTGATAAATGTATAGCGGATGATACTCGGTGGACGGTTGTGCCGTCAACTTTCAACACCGACGCATTTGACTAGAGTGATATGGATGACAGATCTGTTTACCCAGCCTGGACAGACTGTGATATGGTATAATTGTGTTTTTCTTACATTACCTAGGTAACAATAATTTACAATATAATTTTATTTGATGATTAATTATTTATAACATTTTGTGTAGCTTTACATCCCAATCAATATACCAATTGCCCATAGGTTTTTGGGTACTTTGGATTTGAAGACATTTAAAATGACTATATACGATAGTCATTGGAAGGGCGACTACTTTTCAGAAGAAGAGGAATGGTTTATAGGTATACGATCTCGCATCTACAAACTGTTGGTGGGTATCAACTACTGTGGTACTGAACCAACCGATGCAATCCCACTTGAGAGTTTATAGGTATGAGATCCTGCATCTACAAACTAATGGTGGGTATCAACTACTGTTGGAGATGTTGATCGTCGGGAAATCATATTTTATAGAGGGTAAAAGCGATCAATGGGCAATGTTATAACGTAAATGACTGAAGTAATTTTTTTTGGGGGAGGGGGGGGGGGGGGGGGGGTACAAGGATAAAGACCATTTAAACATTGTAATATTACTTTAAACAGATCCTTTAAGTTTAAGGATCCCTTAAGTTTATGTATTTATTAGTTTTTTTTTTTTTATTGATTTTTAAGATTACATTTGCAATTTAGATTTTATAGGAACAAAACTTATACAAAAAGAACTTATATAAAGCAAACCAAACACATTTTACACTATATATATATATATATATATATATATATATATATATATATATATATATATATATATATATATATATATATATAACAGAACAATTGTCCAGAATATTACTCCGTTATTCCGGAGACCCCTCATAGATGTTATATTCCGGAAAAGTAGTTAGTTTACAAAAAATAATGTCATTTTTTGCAAATAGTTTTTTTTATAAGGGTTAGATTACTCAATTTCCCAAAAAAAACATTCATCTTCTTCTTACTAATTAATACATTGTATCATGCTAAGTACTTCTAATTTAGGAAAATGACTTATTAATGTAATTAACTTTTCGGTATATTCATATTTGGGTAGCTATTTTTTTTGTACATATTTAGGTAACAAACTTGTTGGAAGTGTTGACATATGACCATTATGACCAGTTATAGTAGGTTATATCGTAGATGTGAACACTTTCAACAAGTTCGTTACCTAGATGTGTACAAAAAATAGTTATCCAAATATAAACAAAATGAAAAAGTAAGAGTAAATTACACGAATGGTCCCCGTGGTTTGGGGGAATTTGTGTTTTTGGTCCATGACTTATTTTTTTAACTCGGATGGTCCCTACTATTTATTTTTGCTACGTGTTTGGTCCCCGTCTTACCTAAAAATACTATTGTGCCCTTATTAATTTATTTTTTAGTTAATTTTCTTATTTATATATTTATTTTTTATATATATTTAAAAAAATTAATAAACCTTACATATTTGTATCTCATCACCCTAAACCTGAAACCACATTTAAGAAATTTAATATGGGCCCCATCGGTCAACATCCTATCTCTCATCCTCCTCAACTTCTATTTTATTTCCATCTTTAGTGACATCGACGTCTTCACCAACCTTCTTTTTTTGGTCCTTCAACTCTGACGAACCAACACCATAACCCATTGTCTCTTCATCTTTTGTGGTTTGTGGTGTTGATTCAATGGAGTTGAAGGACCGAAAAAAGAAGGAATGATGAAGACGTCAATATCACTAAAGATGAAAAATAAATAGAAGTTGAGGAGGATGATAGATAGGCTGGTGAGGAGATACAGAAGTCGAGGAGGATAAGAGACATGATGGTGAGGAGATAGTCTTTTTAGGTAAGATAGGAGCCAAATGCGTAATAAAAATAAACAGTCGGGACCGTTTGAGTTAACAAATAAGTTAGGGACCAAAAACACAAATTCCCCCAACCACAGGGACTATTCGTGTAATTTACTATTATTTTTTCGTTTTGTTCATATTTTGGTAACTATTTTTTTTGTACACATCTAGGTACTGAACTTGTTGAAAGTGTTAACATTTAGGATGTAACCTGCTACAGCCGGTCATAATGGTCATATGTGAACATTTCCAACAAGTCTGTTACCTACATGTGTAAAAAAAAGATAGTTATCCAGATGTAAATATACCGAAAAGTTAATTACCTTAATAAGTCGTTTTCCCCTTCAACTTTAGGATGTTAGAAGAATTCCGTTAAGAAAACATTTTGTTGTATTAGTCGACCAATCATTAGGTGATTCAAATTCCACTTGATATGTGTGCACACTTGTATTTTATAAAATCTTTCATTTTCAAATTTGACAAATCGTCTATAATTTTGAATTATAAATCAACTACAATTATGAATATTGTAGAATTGCTTATTGGGTATTTCCACTCCAAATTTGGGTTAGAGGTGCAATGGAAAAATGAAATAATTTTTCCTGCCATATTTATGAAAATTGTAAATTTGCTTATTAGATCATTTCCGGTCTAAATTTGAATTAGAGATACAATGAAGAAAATCAATTTTTTCATTGCACCTCCAATCCAAATTTTGACCGACTTCTTTTCATACCACCGCTCTCTACGATTATATGGAATGTATAATAGACATAATTGATAGTTGATACATGTTTCTTAGGACATCTATAATGTATTGAACTTATTAATTAGAGTTTGATGGATTGATACGTCATCATTTTGTTTTCTATACAACTCTATGTTAAATTTCCTACGATGCATTGAACTCTACAAAGTATAATGAAATATATTTTTAGTGATTAACATATTTATTTTTTCCTATTGAACTCCATATTCATTTAGGCTGTGTTTGGCGTGCCACAGCTAGCTGATAAGCTAGCTTATTTTTCGAGCTTTTTTATGTTGTCGTGTTTGGTAAGCCAAAAAGTAGCTTATAAGTGAGCTTATAAGCTAGCTTTTTGAAAAGCTACTTAGACTAGCTTTTCAGGAGCTTTTTTAAAATTTTCCAAATACACCCTTTAATTAATTATAGAAACAAATATTCTTACATGTCATTTTATGTAATTTTATATATTTCAGCTAGCTTTTCAGCTAGTTTTACCAAACGTTATTTTTTATCAGCTAGTTTTTCAGCTATCAGCTAGCTTTTTATTTAACAGCTAGCTTTTCAGCCATCAGCTAATTTTTCAGCTAACAACTAGTTTTTCAGCTAGTCCGCCAAACATAGTCTTAATGTCAACATGACATCACATAATGATATAGTTATTGAATGTCAATTAGGATGCCTCTGTCCCCTTAGATGTTTGGTTATCTGATATTTATGGTTGATTCCTGTTTTTTGTTCATATTCTAGGATATATTCTTATTTATTACGATATTGTTTTGTTTTAATGTTCATATTGGCTTGCTCCCCATTTTGCTGATCTTTTATTTTTGATATCTACTTCGCGGCCAACGTCTTTTGAGGTGTAAGAAAAAGAAACTGGTTATGTAACAAGAGAAGATGTGAGAAAACAAAATAAGAAAAAAGATAAGTGCACCTCTGTGACTAATGATGCTGCAGATTATGTAACATCTGAAATTAACTTACAAAGTTAGCCACGAAAACAAACTATAAATTAAGATGGATTTCGAGGGAAGAAACCTATGGTCTCTTGTCTGGTCAGGTCCTCAGCAATCCATCACAACACAGTCGTAAATAAATGGTGATTTTTGCTCCTTAACACCAAGAACATTCCAATCCAAGATACCATCTTCAACCCTAGATTTTGGACTACAAGAATTTAAAACAAGGGATTCATTCCCAAGAGTTCTTTGTCCATACACAACGAGAAGCCCATCTCCACAAGCCTTAAAGACTAAACCCCAACCCTCCATCGAACTGGCCTTAACTGGAAGTCTGCCCAAAACGTCCCATGAGTTCTTGTTTTTGTCATATTTCTTAACCATGCTACTCAGATAGTCAAGTGCATATAGCTCGTTACTAACAACTGCAACAAGAGGAGGTGCCTGGGTAACCTTGTTTACAATAATAGGGTACATCCCATCAATTTTCCTCCAGTGTTTCGTATTAAGATCAAATTCCTCACCACAAGTTAACGAATCAGTGCTACTTGTCATCCCTCCTATCACATAAAACTTTTTATCCATGAAAAAACTAGAGCATAATCTACGTGGAGAGTGCATATCCGGCAAAATTTCCCATCTACCAGTTGATGAATCATATAACTCAGCTGATTTCAGAATATTTCCATTTTTGTCACACCCTCCTGCAACAATAGCAATTGATCCAAGAGTTCCAGAACCAAATAAAGAACGAGGATGATTCATCCCATCGCATTTCAACCAGTGTCGTCTAATAAAACTGTACTTCCATGTCACAAACTCAAACACCTCACGCCCAAAAACCAGCAATTCACTACCCACGGCCACAGATTCTTGCTCTGAATAATTGAAACTTTCTTCACAAGGAATTGTAGGTAACCTTATCCACTTGTTTCTCAAGGGGTAAAACCCCTCCCAAACCCCTATAGAACACAACATCAATACAAGCATGTCACTGCTTTTCTCCTGGGTTGTCTCTCCTTGCTCATAGCTACTTGACTGGATTGGGTTATTTTTTAAATCGAATGAATTAAGCTCCAACTATTTTAAACACCCACGAAAAAAAAATGTATAAGCAGCAATCATTGCATGAAGATGAAATACACAGAAGCAACTTTATTGCATTGAACCAATGTCATTTTGAACAAGGAAAAACATATCACAATTACATCGTGTAGTTGTTGCAAAACTAGGTTGTATACTTTCTATTGTAAATATATATAAATATCATCCATGACTAAAATTAACTTTCATTTCCAGCACATCATCCAGATCGAGTTGTGAACTTAAGACATAGTATTTAGTATGTATGGAACTTTTTGTTAGAATCAAACGATCATATTAGAATTTATAATACTAGCTAAACACATACATATATATGAGTGTACAGGAAAAGCATAACTTACTTGATATTCACGCGCACTTTCTAGTATGCTTACGATGTCGGTCATTAATGGACGTTCTTCCAAGTCTCTACTCAAACACCGATAAGCTATGGTGGTGAACGCTTCCAAAGATTTAGGATTTATTTCATCCTTTATTTTATCGAAAATAATTTCCTTTATTTTGTTTTGTGAATAGTATTGACGCACCAAACCTGTTAAAGAAGGCCGATGAATACCATTCTTGTTGCCGATACACAACCTCCCACACAACACTTCAAACAACACTACACCGAAGGAATAAACATCGGACTCCTTTGTTAATAACCCTGTTTCCATATATAATGGATCACAATACCCGATCGTGCCTACGCCATTGGTGACGAGAAATGTGTAATCTTGGTTCGCGGGACCAAATTTGGACAAACCCAAATCTGAGATTTTGGCATTCCAATTTTCATCTAGGAGGATGTTAGAACTCTTAATATCACGATGTAATACTCTTTGTTGGGTTCCAAAGGGATTATGAAGGTACGCCAGCCCACGAGCCGCCCCTATGCAGATATTAAGTCGATGAATCCAAATTAGATCATGGTTGTTGAGATACAAGTCAAGACTTCTCTTGGATGCATACTCGTACACAAGGATCTTCTCCTCACTTTCGTCACAAAATCCTAATAGAGAAACAATATTGTCATGCTTGTAAAGAGAAAGCATAATAATCTCCCTCCAGAACTCAGGGTTTCCTTGCCCAAATACAGGATCTAATCGTTTTATGGCAACAATTTCTTGCCCCTTGTAATGAACAAGCTCTCCTTTGTATACTTTTCCAAAACCACCCCTACCAATGCAGTTTTCATTAGCGAAATTGTTGGTTGCCAACTTTATAGCTTTCAGTTGTATCTTGAGATATTCAAATTGTTTCATGAGATGCATCATTTTTGTGGTGAAAATAAAATAAATACAAAGTTAAGAGCTTTCAGGAATAGCTTGATGGGAGAAATATAATGAAAACAAGCAACACTTAAGTCATTTTAAGCTTTCTCTTTCTCATACACAACGACAATGCACTTGGTAATACTTTATCTTTTTATTCATTTTGAATAGACAGCCACTTATTTGACTAGATTCCAAAATAATTTCTTTCAATTATTGCGCTCGATATTTTTCTTAGGTGGGATCTATACTAAAAAAAGGTTATCCCAAGTCTTTGTGCATTCTTAATCTATTTTTCTTTTTAGATATTATACAATTGTTCTAGATTTTTTTTATCTATACGCATACCTTTCGTTTTTTTCCCATTAATTAAGTATTGTATTAATGTGTAATGATGTATGTATGGATAAAATGATATAACATAATATATGTTTTCTTTTTAGACCGAATAAATCGTCTAAATAAACTAAATAAGGGTTAACACGGTTTTTAGGGGAAAATACTATTTGAACTGTATTTAAATTAAAGTGGTTCGGTTGATGTTACATATATTCATTGACAAAAACCAGATAGCTTTTCTGTAAGTCCCAAAATAGCGAATCCAACAGTAATCAAATAAACACCAATCAATGAAGTAAGAATGTAGTAGAAGAACATAATCAATCCAAGCATGCACACATTTTATATATTAAATAAACGTCTGCACCTTGGGGCCGTAAACACTAGAGACTCTGATTCGTCAACAACCTGACAAGATTATGACACACCCTATATATAGGGGAAGGTTGGCTGAAAACAGGTTTACGGTCATAACCTATTTACGGCCGTAAACCTGTTTACAGCCGTACACACACTTAAGACTGTAAACACAACAAAACAACTAAAACTGATCAAAAACCTAACATGACTTATACAAATGAATGCCTAGCCCAAACCACAAAATAATGGCCTTTTAATCTCCCCCTTGGTTTGAGGCTAGAATAAGCTCAGTCCTTTTCAATAACCAACACATCTGACCTTCCCATTGCACCTAGCCACATACTCTTGTTAATTATCTCAGAGATCATGCTAGTAAATTCTTTAGCAGCTGGCTCCAAAACTTCTTGCTCATAAATGATTTGATGAACAGCCAACGTATGAATGTCCTCCTTATCAAATTGCAAAAGATCCCTCTTATCAATTAGACAAGAATGAACCATTTTTGAACTTGATGACTGCTGAGGCCGTTGCTTCAACATATACCCAGTATAGCATGTTGCGCAAAGATCCATCACAAAAGTTTTTAATGATAGGAATCTTTGTCAACTGCTTCGTAGGAGGCCACATGATGGTTTTGATTTCCTTCTTGGTGGTTGGATCAAACACATGCTTAGCAATTTTCAGGAATGAATCAACAGTCTTCATACCATCAAATCCTCTTTTCACCTGATTTTCCAGAAAAATTTTGAAAGCCGTTGCCTGAGGATTATTGGAGGGATTGTAGAACGGAGCAGCAGACAACTCTGTTAGATCCACCTTGGTAAGCGAAGAGAATTCAGTTTGATGTTTGTAGTACTCCACTGTGTTGCTCTTCCTCTTAACTAACCAACAATTGATTTTATCGTGATAACCCCACATACGGACTCCTGACCTATCTCCATATTTATGCTGGAACTTTTTCTTTTCAAGGTCGGTCACAGTTAATTGAGGATGATCACAACGAACATTCTGATCAATATTTTTCATGAAAAGCAGTCCTCCTCTTTCCTGAGACGTAACCGTTCTCCCTCCTCTCTTGATAGTGATTCGGGGTGGAGCTTGAACCGGTTCCTTCTCAAATCGGTCGATGACCGTTGTGGTTCTAATTGGCCTGTTATCGATCTGCTCAAAGATTGGAGAAGTGGTTGGATCAGTTGTAGGAATTTGAGAAACACTTGGGCCTTCAGCTGCTTATTGAAACGTATCTCCAAATTCAGCGATAAGTCTATTCTTCATATCAAAGTAGCCGACTGAAAGAGCACCAAGGTTGATTTGAAGATCAGAAATTTGTTTGGACTTTTGAGCGTTTTCTTGTTGAAGAGCAGAAATTTGATCAGTCTTTAAGGAACTTCCAGCTTCAAGCACCGAGAGACGAGCATTAAGGTTATTAATTAGAAGATCTTTTTCGACCAGTTGCTGTTTGAGCATAGTAATCTCCTTCCTGAGCTCTGGATTAGATGAATCACCCCCCTTCAAGTTGCCTTCCTCTATAGATATACCTTTACCGCGAGAAGGAAGATATGCTTCATTTTCAGCCAAGAACCTAGCAAGCCTTTCTGAGGCAATATCATGCTCAGGCCTTGTAGTGGATACAAGCTCATGAGCTGAAGAACTTCCAGCTTCAAAAGTTGTTTTAGGTTGATCACGATTAGGTTCAGCAGTAGTTGTTGGAGTCGTGGTTGAGGTGGTCAATACAGGTTGGATAGGTTGGACCGAATCTTGAATCAGTACCCCTGGCCTTGGATCTAATTGATGGGTTTGAGCCATAAGAACATTCCTATGTGCACATACAAACCCTAATGCTTGGATCTAGGTTTCTCTGATGAACATGCTTTTCATCCAAGACTTGCAAACCCTAGATCTATGATATACAATTCGAAATTGACAATCCAAAAGAGATCTAGATGATTACCTATTCTTGAAAGCTTGAATCTTGTTATCCTTGGAGCTTAGAGTCACAAGTGTTACTGCTCTAATGGCTTACAAACACCAAGAAGCAAGAGGATGGTTTGGAGAGAGGTTGTAGGCACAAAATCGGCTCTAGGAATTCCTTAGGGTTTCTGGTAGCCGATTTATGTAGTCCTTGGGCCCTTTAAATACTTGAGCTGCTAGGGTTACAGCCTGAAACCCTAATTGGGTTACTTAGGCCTTAATCAGTCCAAGTATCCTTCTAGATTAGGGCTTGGACGAATTCAAGGAGTCCATACACCTTAATTTCGTCAACCTTATGATCCATAAAGATCCACAACCCAAAACCAACTATCACACAATTGATAGTTCTAGTCCCCTTTATTTAATTAATCTCTTTTAGCCACATAATTAATTCTTAATTAATTCTTGTCTAATATTAATTAAACTATATGATTTCTCCTTTAATATATTAATCATATAATATATTAATAAACTATAATAACCACTTTATTTATAAATCATCCTATCTGATAAGTCCATTTTATGAATGTACTAAATTGTCATAAATCTGTTGAATTGATGTATAATTGTCCAAGAATGGCACTACTTTGATTAGTAGTTGAACTTCATATGCAGGTCAATACATTGTACTAAAAGTGGGCGAAACCTGCAAGTAAAACAGATTGCTAAAGGAATGAAGAAACGTTGTTGGGAAAATTGACCATGCTTCAATGTTTTGGTCATATATCAAGTTCTGGAGCTCCGATTAACATGAGTAACGAAGTTCTGGAAACTAGACAAGATTTGCTACAACGTTCGTGTTTTGTGTTTCTGCTAGTTATGTCGTTTTAACCACCAAAACTTGCACGGAAGATGAAGGACGCCTCCAGGCATCTAATACGTCCCCTAGGACGTCCAGGTCAAACGGTCATCGTCTGGTCGTTATTTCAGAGCAGAAAAGAAGGGAGAGCCCCGTCGGCGTCTTACATGGCGTCTAAGACGTCCCCTAGGACGTATAGGCGTTTTAGGGATGTCCCTAAAACGCCCAAACGTCCCGTGTTGGAACGATGTGTTTCGGAAAGTTTGGAAATCAAGGAAGGGCGTCCTAGAAAGCGTCTAAGACGTCTCCTAAGACGTCTGACATTTTTGGCCATTTTTAGTCTATTTCAAGGACGGCAGAAGGCATGTTAGGACGTACAAAGAACGCTTGGGCGTTATACACGACGTCTAAGACATCTCTTGGGACGTCCAACGTCCCACATCGCCCAATTTCATTATTTTTTGTCTCACACTATAAATAGGGACTTGTGCATTCGTTTTTAGGGTTACCACCTGCGATTTTCAGAGTTTTTCCTGTGTTCTTGAGGCTTCTAAAACCCTTGGAAACATTAGGAAACACAAGTCCATTCCATTTCAATCCGGATTCAAGGCAAGATTCAATTCAATTCATCATCAAGCTATAAGTGAAGATCATTTCATTGGTTAATCTTCATCGGTTCTTTATTTTCCAGAATTATTTCTTCTTCCCCAAGGTTTATTTGTTCTATACTTTGATAATCATTAGGCTACATTTGTTTGATGATTCTACATTGTTTATGAATTCTATTATGCATTTTATTCATTTTAATCAAGTTGTTTGTTTTATGAACTCAATGGAAGGCTAAACCGTTAGGGTTGCTTCCGGGGATGTTTATGACTTTTGGATGAACATACTTGATTATTACTTGATTCTAATTAATTTCAATTGTTATTTTATGCTTCATATGATGATCTTTGGTAATGATAAGTGAAATTGGGTTGTATTAATTGTTTGATGTCATAATTAAGATAATCTATTATCAATTCATCATTTGTTCCAAGTTCAATTAGTTTAGAAATAAGGACAAGTGATTGAATCAACATATATTATTCCAACTTATGATATTGAATGTTAATGCGGTAAGAGGTAGTTATAAGACATTTTATTGCTAGTTCACTAATTTTACCTAATCCATTTAGACATAAATGAGTAAGACAACTAGTTGAATGAATATCTAGTGTACCCAAAACTATGTGTTACAAGTTAATAAACCCCATTGCATCTATGTAATTGAATTAGGATTCTAGGGAAGAAAGTGTGTGAATCTAAACTGTCCATAACTGAACCGGGAGTACTGTAGTTTTCTTATTGAGATTTTTATTTTTAATTAATAAATCAGCTTTTGTTTGAATTTTGTTTTAATCTTTTTCGTGACAATTGCTAGTAATACTTTTCGTTTTATTGACTGCTTTGACACAAAGTTTAACCACGAAATCCTTGTGGATTCGACCCGACTTACCTTATCTACTTAGGTTAGTTGGTATATTTTTGATCGAGACAACGACCTCGATCACTTTTCGTTTTATTGACTGCTTTGACACAAATTTTAACCACGAACTCCTTGTGGATTCGACCCGACTTACCTTATCTACTTAGGTTAGTTGGTATATTTTTGATCGAGACAACGACCTCAATCAAAATTTGGCGTCGTTGCGGGGGAGATTGTGCGCTGGATCTATTGTGTTTAAGTAGTTATAGGCTTTTACTTTCATTTTCAAGTCTCGTTTGTAGTTCACGTTTTGTTTTATTTGTGTTGTGCAGGCACACCGGTGCATGCATACAAGACATAGCGAACGCTCTTCGCCGCTTGCATTTGATCCGGAGATCGAACGAACAGCTCGCTCAAATCGGGTCGTTAGAAGGAACATCAACCCTATGAGTGTAGATAACGTTGTCGTGGAAGATGTGGTCGAGGGGCGTGAGGATGCCGCCAACAATCCTCCACCACTAGTTCCACCACTAGCTCCTCAATTACCAAACAACAACAATGGGAATAACAACAATGCCGGTACACCAATCATCCAACCAGTGCAACCACAACCAAATAGAAACAACCGTGGCCAAAATGGTGGGAATGGAGGAAATTGGGCACAAAATATGGGAGGCAATGTAGGAAACCACAATGGTGGTAATGTTAGAAATCAAAACCAAAATCCTAGAAATGTTGGTCCTCAATTCGGTAATGGTGGTGATGGTGGTAACGAGGATGACTAGGACTTTGATAATGGAAGTGACAATGAACTTGGTTGGAATCAGAACCACAACGGTGGTAACAGGCGGAATCAAGGCAATCGGGGTGGAAATGGGAACTACAACAATAACTGGAACAACCAGAATTTCCCCAATGGTGGGAACAATGACTACAACGATGGATTCGGAAATCAAGGCTTTGGGAATCAATATCGAAGGAATCCAAATGGTGGATTCAACAATGCAAATGGAGGATACTACAATGAAGGTAACCAATTCCCCCATCTTCATTTTCCACAGCCTAATAGACAATCAGTGGCGTCTTATTTTCAGCCGGGAGAGTATGATGATGCTTCACTTATACTCTTCGTGGAAGGAAATGAGCATCATGTGGAAGTAAGACCACAACTAATTAGTGTCTTACCTGTCTTTAGAGGCCATAAAACTGATGATCCATACAATCACCTCTATGAGTGCCTTGCAATTGCTAACGCGAATACTCCGCGAGGAACTAATAGAGATTCATTTAGACTTCACTTATTTCCGTTCACTTTGAAAGAAAAAGCTAAGTATTGGTTCACTTCTCTTGCCCCCCATAGTATTACTACTTGGGAACAATTAAAAACTAAATTTCTGCAAGAGTTTTACCCTGCTAGTAAAACAATGGAAATAAGAAAAGCTATACAAGATTTTGCACAAAAACCCAATGAAGAATTTCATGATGCATTTGAACGCCTCAAGGAATTGTTGCGTTCATGTCCCCATCATGAATTTCCCTGTTGGCAACTTGTATGTTTCTTTTATGATGGAGTCGACACCGCCAATCAAACTATGATTAATTCCTCGTCTGGCGGCACTATTATGATGCAAGATAGTGAAGATGCTTGGCGATTCTTGGAGCAGTTGAGTCATGGTTCAAAAACCAATTACTCAGCTAAGAAACGGGACAACCCAGTTTCATATGCTGCTTCAGTTGGACTAGACAAAAACTGGAAAAATGAAGTCAAATATGATATTAATTCTTTAAATAAAAAATTTGACTTACTACTCTCTAGTCTAGGCAAAGAGAAAGGTGTGTTTTTTTTGCAGGGACAGAAGATATGTGTAAGCTATAGAGATTCAGGACACATTGCAGATGAATGCATGAGAAGTCAAGAGGGAATCAATGAAGTGCACGGCTATGGTCAATTCCAAAATAATCTATGATTATTCAATCGGAACTACAACCAAGGCGGGAACTACAACAACAATGGGAATTTCAACAACAACCGTCAAGGGAATTACTAAAACCAAAATCAGCTAAAACAATTCTAGTAGTCCAACTTTAACCAAGGTGGAACATCAAAGAAGGAGGAAACTGATGGCAACAAGTTGGACAAAATCATGGAGTTCATAACCCAAACATATCAGAAAACCAACACTAACTCCAAATCCATAGCTGCTATCGAGAAGCAGATTGCTCAACTGGCGGAGCAAATTAGGAAAAGAGAAGATGGAAAGTTTCCAAGCACCACAACAGTCAACCCATCTCACACCCAAAGACCTGGAAAAGAGCATCAAGTGAACGAGGTAATCACCTTGCGTAGTGGGAAAAAGGTTGACAACAAGGTAAGTGCTCCTACCTTAGATAATGACATTGACACTGAAGTCATCTTTGACGAAAAAGAAGAGTTTGAGAAAGATTCTAAATCAGAAAAACAAAAAGAAGCTAAGGGTAACGATGACTCTAAAGTTGGGGAGCTTGGTGTGGAGGTTAATACCGCACCATACCCTTCAGATTTAGAGAAACCGGCATCCTTCCCTTTTGGGAAGCGAGGGCCGAAAATGGAAGACATGTGGGATCTATTTAGTCAAGTTAAAATAAATATCCCATTAGTAAAACTTATTAAGGAGGTACCTTCTTATGCTAAATTTTTGAAGGATTTGTGTGTTAAAAAACGCAAACTCCAAGCACACCTCCCAAAAAAGATTGACTTAACCGAGCATGCAAGTTCCATAATATCAAATAAACTTCCACCCAAGCTTAAAAATCCCGGAGCACCTTTAATTTCTGTTACACTAGGTAATATTAATATCAAAAAGGCGCTGCTTGATCTTGGAGCTAGTGTTAATATAATCCCGGGAAATCTTTTTGATCAACATGACTTAGACACTTTGGAACAAACTGATATTATTTTGCGATTGGCCGATAAGTCAACAAAAATTCCTTGGGGTATATTATTAGATGTTATTATTAAGGTGGAAGATTTCTATTACCCAGTTGATTTTCTTGTGCTTGACACCGAGAGCACTTATAAAGAAAGTCAACCTTCTATTATTTTAGGTCGTCCGTTTTTGGTAACAATAAATGCACAAATTAATTGTAGAACGGGTGCCATGGATATCTCTTTTGGAAATAGGAAACTTAGAATTAATATTTTTAATACATTCCCTAACTCACCATCAGATTATGAATGTTATCGTATGGATGTGGTTGATGACTTAGTGCATCATTTCACTCCTAAAATCTTACACCCCGATCCATTAGAGTTTTTTCTTTCTAATTACAGGGTCGAAGTTTTAGACTTGGATGACATCAAGATGGTTGAGGAGGCATTTTAAAATGCTATAGAGAAAGAGAGGCCACCATGGAGTTATCATGTTGAAAAATTGCCAACAAGTTTTTCGGACCCGCTTAAGCCATCTTTGGAGGAGCCACCCACTCTTGAACTTAAAACTCTTCCTTCACATCTTAAATACTCTTTTTTAGGATCTAATGAGAACTTACCAATTATCATATCTTATGATTTGACAGGTCCACAGGAGGAAGCATTACTGAAGGTGCTTTCCAAGTACAAGGGAGCAATTGGATGGACCATAGCAGACTTGAAGGGAATTAGTCCAACCACATGTATGCATCGAATCATCACTGAAGCTGGAGCAAAGCCATCTCGAGATGCATAACGAAGGCTCAACCCGAATCTGCAAGAAGTTGTTAAAAAGGAGGTGCTAAAATGGCTTGATGCGGGTATTATCTACCCAATATCTGATAGTGATTGGGTGAGCCCGACACAGACAGTGCCAAAGAAGTCGGGCATTATAGTGGTAGATACAGAAGATGGAGAGAAGATCTCAACAAGATCGGTCACTGGATGGAGAGTTTGCATCGATTATCGCAAGCTCAATGCTGCAACGTTAAAGGACAATTTCCCTCTCCCTTTTATTGATCAAATAATTGAAAAATTATCCGGGAAAAAGTTTTATTGCTTTTTGGATGGATATTCGGGGTATAATCAAATTGCCATCCACCCCGAGGATCAATCCAAAACCACATTCACGTGTCCCTATGACACCTTTTCTTTTCGAAGGATGCCATTCGGCTCGTGTAATGCTCCCGCCACATTCCAAAGATGTATGATGGCTATTTTTTCAGACATGGTGGGGGATGCATTAGAAATTTTCATGGATGATTTTTCTATTTTTGGATCATCTTTTGAGACATGCTTAGACCAATTAGAAAAAGTTTTGAAACGTTGTATTGAGTCTAATTTGGTTTTAAGTTGGGAGAAGAGTCATTTCATGGTAAAAGAGGGAATTGTACTTGGCCATGTTGTCTCCGAGCGTGGTTTTGAAGTTGACCGGGCCAAAGTACAAATTATTTCTACTCTTCCCCGGTAAAAGGCGTCCGTTCTTTTCTTGGACATGCCGGCTTTTATCGAAGATTTATCAAGGATTTTAGTGCAATCTCAAAACCTCTTTGTAATTTACTTTTAAAAGACGCACCATTTTCCTTTGATAAAGCATGTCTTGAATCTTTTACCACATTAAAGAACAAACTTGTTGAAGCCCCTATCTTGCAATCACCCGATTGGAGTTTACCTTTCAAAATTATGTGTGATGCGAGGATTACTTGATAGGGGCAGTTTTGGGACAACGAGTGAATAAAAACTCATTGCAATTTTTTATGCGAGCAAAACTTTTTCGAATGCACAATTGAATTACACTACTACCGAAAAAGAATTGCTTGCGGTCGTGTTTGCACTTGACAAATTTAGATCTTACATATAGGGATCTAAAGTTGTAATTTTTACCGACCATAGTGCCATTCGCCACCTCTTGGAAAAGAAGGATGCCAAACCACGTCTCATAAGATGGATCCTTCTTCTTCAAGAGTTTGATCTTGAAATTCGGGACAAAAAGGGTTCCGAAAATGCTGTGGCGGATCATTTATCTAGAATAACTAATAATGATAACTCAACAGAAGTTATTCAAGAAAACTTTTTGGATGAGCATATTCTTGTTGTCAAAACTATACCATGGTTTGCTAATTTAGTGAATTACTTTGTGATAGGGGAAAATCCATCATATTGGAATGCTCAACAAAGGAGGTTCTTCCACTCTCAAACAAAATACTACATATGGGAGGACCCAGATCTTTTCAAAATTGGAGCAGATCAAGTGATTAGGAGATGTGTACCACATACGGAGCAAGAAGACATTCTTCGACGCTGCCATTTATATGCATGTGGAGGGCATTTTTGTACCAAAAAGATAGGGCACCGGGTTCTACAAAGCGGTTTTTTTGGCCCTCTATTTTTAAAGATGCACATACATTCGTTAAAGCTTGTATTCGTTGCCAACAAGTTGGGGGGGATCTCAAGACGGGACTTGATGCCAATGACCCCAATTTTAGTAGTTGAAAATTTTGATGTATGGGGCATTTATTTCATGGGTTCGTTCCCCACTTCTTTTGGCAATCTATACATTCTTGTAGCCGTTGATTATGTATTAAAATGGGTCGAAGCTGAGGCTACACGCACGAATGACCATAATGTTGTTTGTAAATTTGTTAAAAAGAACATATTATCTAGACACGGAATCCCTCGAACTATTATTAGTGACGGGGGCTCCCATTTTAAAAATTGGCATTTTGCAAAGTTACTTAAACACTATGGTGTCACTCATAGGATTGCTACTCCATATCACCCACAAACAAGTGGACAAGTAGAGGTGTCAAATAGGGAAATAAAATGTATCTTGGAAAAGACTGTTCTTCCTGACTGAAAAGATTGGTACCTAAGCTTAGATGATGCATTATGGGCATATTGAACAGCCTATAAGACGCCCATCGGAATGTCCCCGTATCGGCTTGTTTATGGGAAGCCATGCCATCTCTCGGTGGAGTTGGAACAGGGTGCCATGTGGGCCATAAAAAATGCTAATTTTGAATTGAGTGATGCAGGTACGGAAAGGAAACTCCAACTTGTTGAATTGGAAGAAATTCAAAAATAAGCTTACGAAAGCTCAAGGATCTATAAAGAAAAGATGAAGGCATTTCATGACCGACATATTGTCCGAAAACAATTTGTTGAAGGACAATTGGTGTGGCTATTCAACTCTCGTCTCAAACTCTTCCCTGGAAAGCTTCGGAGTAAATGGAGTGGACCATTTGTGGTAACAAATGTGGCGGATCACGGTGTCATTGAAATCAAGGACACAAAAGGCGATGAACCATTCAAGGTAAACGGACAAAGACTCAAACCATACATTCGAATGGTAGATGGTGAAACGACACTCGTTGAGAAAACAACGCTCGTGGTACCTCAATATTCAGATGCAACTTAGTCGAGGTAAACCGTCCAGCTGAAGACGTAAAACTTAGCGCTTTTCGGGAGGCAACCCACGGTTTGGTGTGTTTTTACTTTTATTTTTCGTTTTGTGTGTTTTAATTTTTTGTATCGAGAATGATCCAAGGTTTAAAGTTGGGGAGGGGGTATTTAACTTTTGTTATTAAAAAGAAAAGAGAGAGACGTCTTAGACGCCGTCGGGCTGTCACTTTTTTCCCACCGATGAAAACCCTTTGCAAAATTATCAAAATACCCTTGTTTTGTGAGAGACGTCCTAGGACGCGTCTAAGACGCCGCCTAAGTCACCAACACGTTTTTGGCCGTTATTGATGCGTTTTAGAGTTGTTTCTTACACCTTCTTCCCCCACTTCTTTCTCCAAATTGCCATAGCCGAAACCCACTTGTTTTTGCCCATTTTCTTCGATTTCTTGGCCAAAACTTAACCAAAATTCGTGATTTTTGTTGCAATCTTCTATAAATCAAGTAAGAAACATCACATTGCAAGATTTACACACTCTAATCACTTATTTGGGGCCGATTTCAAAACCCACAAAAACTAGGGTTTCGAAATTTTGACTTATTTTGGGTTTTTGCTTCAAGTTCTTAGTTCTTCTTCACTTGAAACACATTTTCAACAAGGTATGTGCTTCAAAACTCCATCTTTTAGTTGAATTTCGAAATTTTTTCATGTATGTTCATATATGTTTGAAATTTTGATAAAGATGAAGAATATGATATATATTGGTATGAATTCTTGTGAATTAGTGTTTGTAGTTGTTAGAAGTATGTTCCAAACAAGTTGCACGTGTCATCTGTGAATTTTTCTGGAAAATGATTTTTTTGTTAATTGTAAAAAAAACATATAATTTTGGAAAATCATTGTTATGTTTACATTTGTGCTTAGATTAAAATTCAAGTTTTTAGGAAATTTTTAGAATGATACTGAATTTTGACACTGTATTATTAGTTTGAATATTTACTTGTTACAGTTCTGTTTTGGTTTCAGTTAGAACTTGTCAGTTGCAGTTAAACTTGGGTTTATTTGTGTTTTACTGATTGGATAAATTTTTGAAAAATATTTAGTTACTAAAAACAAAACAGGACTTAAAACAGTTATTTATTTAGACTGAATTTATTTTAACATTGTTTGGAACAACTTGCCAACTGGATTATTGTTTTATTTTTGTGACATTTGATATGTTTAATGGCAAGTTTTGTTTTGCGGTTTTGTGTGTGGTTGATTTTGCAGATGCCAGCAAAGAGATCAAGGGTAGCATCATCAAGCAGTGCAGCCAGACAACCAGCTAGACAGCCGGAGTCGAATGTACCTGTGGCTTTTGACCCACATTACTAGAAATTGCATGAGCATCCAGACGACATTCGCCCAACAGTTTATGAGGCGACTCATCTGATTACGAGTTTTATTGTAGAGTACATGGTGGAGCGACCGAGCTTCACTAGGTACAATATTGTGGAGGCGTTTGATCGGTATGGATGGGGTGGAGCGTTGGACTTCAATCCCACGCAGATTTATGTTGATATAGTGCGGGAATAGATGAGGACACTTCGATGTATCGAGGTGCCTAGTAGGCCGGAGGAGTTGCAGCTGATTGGGACGGTTTGTACTCACGATATAGTGATGACTGTGCAGGGTATTCGGGACATGTTTCATGTAGACACTGGATATCATCTGCATGATCTTGAGAATCAGCCGACTGAGTATAGATGTATTGACATGAGGGGGGTAACCCTGGAGTTAGCATGAGAGAAGTGTACCGTACAACATTCCGTGAGGGGACAAGGGTATACGACAGATTTCGCGAATTGGTACCCTTAGCAAAGGCATTGCATAACATTATCATGGGAAATGTGAACCCGAGGACTAATGATCCCAGGGCGGCGAGGACACATGATTTATATGTATTATATGGATTGATGACAGGATCCATATTTATTTCTTATGAATATAATGTTATGTCCAATATATGGTCCTGTTTAGATATCCAGCACAAAGTCACCACCCCACATGTCGCCCTGATATCGACATATGTGACTAGGAGCTGGGGAATAGGATCAGGGTCCCACAAGTTACATCATACCCACGTATCCTTCGCTTTACTGCTACTTCTTTTAGACACATCTCATTTCATGTTGAAAATGGGAGACATATTCTAATGGATTCTGCCACCAACCTGACATACACGACACCACTCGGAGTGGGGGATGAGGAGTCATTCGTTGGTGATTTTCAGGAGGATCATCAGCAGCAACAGGGACAAGCAGCAGGTCAGGGATGGAACATGCAGGCAGCTTGGGAGGATTTTGTGGGGAGACAAAACACACATAACCAGAAGGTGCAGGCTTGGATGGGGAGAAAAAATATATGGATGGAGGGTGTCGACACGACACTAGCTGACCTTACTGAGCAGATGCGACAGGCTGGCATTACAGCTAGCAACACTTATAGTGTTTCCACTCATCAGCAGTACCAGCAGGAGTACTATGCAGATGTCGCCTACAGATAGAGTCGTGTCCAGTATGAACCGATGGACATTGATCAGCCACAGTATCGATACCGAGCTCCAGCTCCGGTCTTCTACCGATTCGGGGATCCGAGCAACTATCCACCGCCATCTGAGTATGAGCATTATCAGCTACCACCAGCTACAAAGGACTCTACTCGCTTTGAGGATTTAGCTAGATCGATCTTTGGGTATCCTCCACCATACCCACGTTATCCTCCACAGCCGCCCCCGTAGTGAACTTTGGTAGGATCCTCTTTTGATTTTTATTTTTATGGTTGTGTGATGAAGACTTTCTTTTTCTTTTTATTTTTTTATTTTTATTTTGATTTTCATGTCTTTATTTGGGATGAATGTACTGCTATTAAACTTATTATTATTATTATTCTCTCCTGAGTTGGTTCTATGAAATATGTGATGAGTTTGTAGCATCTTTATATCTTGAATGTAACTCATCAAGATGGAAAATGATAGGAGTTTCGTACATCGAGTCATAATATCTATTTAATATTGATTTTGTGGGTTGCTCAGCCAGTTTGGAAAATTTATATGTGTGTATATATATATATATATATATATATATATATATATATATATATATATATATATATATATATATATATATATATATATATATATATATAAATTGTTATGTGAAAGACCCAAGTGTTTGAAAAATGTAGGTTTTTGGCTCGAGCCTACGATCTTTCAATTGAGGATCCAACCGAACAATATGTGTCATCACGCTCTGAGTACTTGGTCTTACTTACTCCTGCGCCTTTGGGGTTGGGAGGGGTCTATTATTGTTTTCACACAACCAAAAAGCATCATAAGACATTGAAGAACTTCAAATTACATATATTCAAGATAAAGTCAAATACAAAGATGATCAAATCTGATGAAGCATCACAGAACTTGAAGAATGCACAATCAAGACAAATATGAAGAAAAGTTCAAGTCGAAGATATTGTGTGAAACAATATGTGACCCCTCGATAGCGGGAGTGTATGGGTTGGTCCATTAAGTGTTACCGACCGCGCTAACTATGTTAGTGAACCTTGAAAAGGGGACTTTGGCAATGAGTTCAATTGATAACATGTGTTTTGAGTTTAAAAGTACGCATATGAAACTAATAATCCCCAAAATCAATATATTGTGCTTATTAAATATAGTGATAAAATGTATGGAATTCGTGATTCCATTGAGTTTTTCTTAGGATAAGAGAGTAAGACTACACTTATTATTTCAGGCCAATCTCGGGACGAGTTTGGAATAAAGTTGGGGAGGTTTGATAAGTCCATTTTATGAATGTACTAAATTGTCATAAATCTGTTGAATTGATGTATAATTGTCCAAGAATGGCACTACTTTGAAGAGTTGTTGAACTTCATATGCAGGTCAATATATTGTACTAAAAGTGGGCGGAACCTGCAAGTAAAACGGATTGCTAAAGGAATGAAGAAACGTTGTTGGGAAAATTGACCATGCTTCAATGTTTTGGTCATATCTCAATTTCTGGAGCTCCATTGACATGAGTAAAGAAGTTCTGGAAACTAGACAAAATTTGCTACAACTTTCGTGTTTTGTGTTTCTACTAGTTATGTAGTTTTGACCACCAAAACTTGCACGGAAGATGAAGCACGCCTCCAGGAGTCTAAGACGTCCCCTAGGACGTCCAGGTCAAACGGTCAGCGTCTGTTCGTTATTTCAAAGCAGAAAAGAAGGGAGAGCCCCGTCGACGTCTTACATGGCGTCTAAGACGTCCCCTAGGACGTCTGGGCGTTTTAGGGACGTCCCATGTTGGAACGGTGTGTTTTAGAAAGTTTGGAAATCAAGGAAGGGCATCCTAGAAAGCTTCTAAGACACCTGACGTTTTTGGACATTTTTTAGTGTATTTCAAGGACGGCAGAAGGCATGTTAGGACGTACAAAGAACGCTTGGGCGTTATACACGACGTCTAAGACGTCTCCTGGGATGTCCAACGTCCTACATCGCCCAATTTCATTATTTTTTGTCTCACACTATAAATAGGGACTTGTGCATTCGTTTTTAGGGTTACCACCTGCGATTTTCAGAGTTTTTCCTGTGTTCTTGAGGCTTCTAAAACCATTGGAAACATTGGGAAACACAAGTCCATTCCATTTCAATCCGGATTCAAGGCAAGATTCAATTCAATTCATCATCAAGCTATAAGTGAAGATCATTTCATTGGTTAATCTTCATCAGTTCTTTATTTTCCAGAATTATTTCTTCTTCCCCAATGTTTATTTGTTCTATACTTTGATAATCATTAGGCTGCATTTGTTTGATGATTCTACGTTGTTTATGAATTCTATTATGCATTTTATTCATTTTAATCAAGTTGTTTGTTTTATGAACTCAATGGAAGGCTAAACCGTTAGGGTTGCTTCCGGGGATGTTTATGACTTTTGGATGAACATACTTGATTATTACTTGATTCTAATTAATTTCAATTGTTATTTTATGCTTCATATGATGATCTTTGGTAATGATAAGTGAAATTGGATTGTATTAATTGTTTGATGTCATAATTAAGATAATCTATTGTCAATTCATCATTTGTTCCAAGTTCAATTAGTTTAGAAATAAGGACAAGTGATTGAATCAACATATATTATTCCAACTTATGATATTGAATGTTAATGCGGTAACAGGTAGTTATAAGACATTTTATTGCTAGTTCACTAATTGTCCCTAATCCATTTAGACATAAATTAGTAAGACAACAAGTTGAATGAACATCTAGTGTACCCAAAACTATGTGTTACAAGTTAATAAACCTCATTGCATCTATGTAATTGAATTAGGATTCTAGGGAAGAAAGTGTGTGAATCTAAATTGTCCATAACTGAACCAGGAGTACTCTAGTTTTCTCATTGAGATTTTTATATTTAATTAATAAATTTCCAAGCTTTTGTTTGAATTTTGTTTTAATCTTTTTCGTGACAATTGCTAGTAATACTTTTCTTTTCATTGACTGCTTTGACACAAAGTTTAACCACAAACTCCTTGTGGATTTGACCCGACTTACCCTATCTATTTAGGTTAGTTGGTATATTTTTGATCGAGACAACGACCTCGATCACTATCATGTTGCTCTAGTGAATGCAACCCTAAATGACCATGCACAATCGAGTTAAGTAGTTACCAAATACAGTTACGGGCTTAGACACTATTCTAACAGTCTCCCACTTGGATAAGTCTAATAACTGTAAGCGCAATCCGATTAGCAATCGTAACTCTCAAAGACGTTGTCAAACTCTGATCTTATCAGTAACCTGTCCTTTAGATAAGGGATCGTATAGTCCTCTATTCTAGATATCGTGCGGACAATCAGATGGAACATAGTCATACTTATTGTCCAGCAGTATGTTTCTCTATCTCAAATTCATTCGACATAGAACTTAATTGAACACATCAATTCAGTCCTGACCGGCCCGACACATAAGTCAAATTAAATCATTGAGGAGCCCTAATATCGCTTTTACCCTCTTAGGATAAAAGGTACATATAAACTTCGACCTATATGCATTTACTATTTACTAATCAAATCATATACAACAATGTGTTTTATGCCATCAAGTTATTGATGCGTTTTCGCATTATCAATGCACAACCAATCAGCAAATAATAAACCATATATCTATGTTTTAAGACCATATGATATTATCGTCTTGCGATCACTTTTGATAAATTCCATGAAGTGATTCTAGCAAGCATGAGTTTATTCCAATGCTCAAAACTTGTTCATAAGAACTCATGAACGTTGTACTTCCAACATATGAATGACTGTGGACCGTTCGATTAATTCAATTATTCTTAAATAACTCAATTGTTTAGGAAGTCAAAACATGCAAAGTGAAACAATAGTTAGACAATTAACATAAGACAATAACTTTACTTATAAATAATACTTCTTTATTTAATCATCAAATGTCAATTACATTTATCTATTACACATTTGTAAACTATCTAATCTAAACTAGTATCACCCTTCAGCCCAATGCTCCTAGTGTGCTGCAAGTGCTTAACCCTACTCAGTCCCTTCGTAAGCGGATCTGATGGGTTATCCTCTGACGATACCCTCTTTACTACGAGGAGTCCTTCTTCTACACGATGTCAAATAAAGTGATACTTTCTGTCGATATGTTGAGATCTACCATGATCCCTCGGTTCCTTGGTCATGGCAACCGCTCCTTTATTATCACAGAAAATTTCCATGGGCTCCTTTATGGCAGACACAACTCCAAGGTCTCCAATGAAGTTCTTCAAACATATCGCCTCCTTTAACGCTTTGCTCGCTGCAATGTACTCTGATTCGCACATTGAATCAGCTATGGTTTCTTGCTTAGAACTTTTCCAAGTCACTACTCCTCCATTAAGGGTAAAGACCCAACCCGACTGCGAACGGTAGTTGTCCCTGTCGTTCTTAAAACTGGCGTCACTATACCCTCGCACTTTTAAGTCATCACTCCCACCGAGGACTAGAAACCATTCCTTGGTCCTCTGAAGGTACTTAAGGATATTCTTGACTGCAATCCAATGTGCTTTGACAGGGTTCCCATGATATCTACTGACCATGCTCAAAGCGAAGGCCACATCAGGGCGAGTACAAGTCATAACATACATAATCAAGCCAACTACGGAAGCGTATGGTACTCAGCTCATTTCTGCTATCTCAACTTCGGTACTAAGGCATTGGGTCTTACTCAACTTGGCATTACTTTGCATTGGTAACTCTCCCTTCTTTGAGTTTTCCATAATAAAACATTTTAGTACCTTGTCCAAGTAACTATTCTGACTAAGTCCTATTTGTCTCTTACTTCTGTGTCTCACTATCCTTATCCCCAAAATATAGGAAGCCTCTCCGAGGTCCTTCATAGCGAAGCACTTCCCGAGCCAGGACTGAACCTCCTGCAATGTCGGGATGTCGTTTCCTGTGAGTAGTATGTCATCGACATACAATTCGAGGAAGCTAACTATACTCCCACTGGCTTTGACATATACACATGATTCATCTTCGCTTTGCAGAAACCCATACTCTTTGACTTTCTCGTCGAAACAAAGATTCCGTCTGCGAGACACTTGCTTAAGTCCATAAATGGACTTCTTAACCTTACACACTCTATTGAGATGCTTCGCATTGACAAAACACTCTAACTGAGCCATGTAAACATCATCAGGCAACTTCCCATTAAGGATAGCGGTTTTAACATCCATCTGCCATATTTCATAATCATGAAATGCAACAATGGTTAGCATCACCCTAATAGACTTTATTTTCGCAAATGGTGAGAAGGTATTATCATAGTCAACTCTGGGAGTTTGAGTAAAGCCCTTCGTAACCAATCGCGCCTTATATGAGTGCACATTGCCATCCACGTCGGTCTTCTTCTTGAAGATCCACTTGCACCCGACCGTCCTACGTCCGGGCACATGGTCAACCAAATTCAAAACTTAGTTGTCATACATGGATTGAATCTTGCTGTCCATTGCCTCTTTCCATTTTGCAGACTCCGGGTCTATGGCTTCCTTATAGCTGTTAGGTTTGTCCAAATTTATTAGTGTACTATCACTAATATACATATCCCCTTCTATAGTAATATGAAAACCATACAGCTGGGTTGAACTCTAACTTTTTCGGAACGTCTAAGAGGTAAGGACTCGTCAATTGGTTCAACCAGAGTTTCTTCCTCGGGTTGAGCGCCAGCGTTAGAGGTTCCTTCATCGCTCGGATCTTGAATCTCTTAAAGATCGATTTGCCTCCCACTGTCTCCTTGGCTTATGAGTTCTCGCTCTCGGAAAACCCTTCTTCTTGCAACAAAGACAACATTGTCACTCGGTCTATAGAAGAGATATCCAAAGGATTTTTGCGGGTAGCCGATGAAAATACATCGCTCACTACAAGGTTCGAGCTTGTCGTGAGTCTCACGTCTTAAGAAAGCCTCGCAACCCCAAACCTTGATACGTGCCAATTAGGGAGCTTTCCCTGTCCAAATCTCGTGAGGTGTTTTGGCAACCTTCTTCATAGGGACTAAGTTAAGGATATGGGCGGCAGTCTCTAAGGCATACCCCCAGAATAAGATAGGTAGTGAAGCACGACTCATCATGAAACGAACCATGTCCAATAAGGTTCAATTACGCCTCTCAGCCACACCGTTCAACTGCGGTGTCCTAGGTGGTGTCAATTGCAAAAATATTCTGCATTCCTTGAGGTAGTCGTGGAATTCAAGACTTAGGTACTCTCCTCCTCGATCGGATCGAAGAATCTTCATTTTCCTGCCCAATTGATTCTCCACTTCTTGTTTAAACTCTTTGAACCCTTCAAAGGTTTCTGACTTGTGCTTGATTAAGTAGATATACCCATATCTGCTATAGTCGTAGGTGAAAGTCAAATAGAAGTGGTTCGCATCCCTTGTGGTGGATCTAAAGGGGCCACACACATCGGTGTGTATGAGATCCAATAGACCCTCACCCCTTTCACAAGTGCCAGTGAATGGTGACTTGGTCATCTTTCCAAGTAAACAAGACTCGCACACGTCATCGTCCCTAAGGCCAAATGACTCCAACACTCCATCCTTTTGGAATTGGGCTATGCGTTTCTTGTTAACATGTCCAAGACGACAATGCCACAAGCTGCTTTATCCATACTATTGGAAGAATCCACACACAACACATCATTTCCTAAGTTATCTACAACCATCACAGTTTCATAAATTCCATTACAAGGCAATGCTTTGAAATATTAAACACCATTTAGATAAGCATAAATAGAACCTTTCTCATTATCAAATGAATATATAAATCATTGTCTAAACAAACCATGAAATGAAATGATGTTTCTTTCCATATCTGGCGAATAGCAACAATTATTTAAATCTAATCCTAATCCATTACTAAGAGCTAGAGAATACACTCTAATCTTGGTGACATGCGACGATCTTCTGTTCCCCATGATTAGATTTATCCTTCCAAGCTCCACATCCCTATTTCTTCTTAGTCCCTGCAAATCAGAACATATGTGAAAACCACATCCTGTATCAAGAACCCAAGAAATAACATGTGATGAATCATTATATTTAATTGTGTGAATACATGCGAAAGATGGCTTGGTCTTCCCATCCTTGATAGCTTGTAGATATTTCGGGCAACTTCTCTTCCAATTCCCTATCTTGTGGTAGTGGTGGTACTCTGCCTCCTTCGGGTTAGAGTTGGGTTTAGCAGAACCAACTTTGGTTCCGCTAGAAGGGGTACCATCTTTGGATTTTCCCTTGTGGTGGCTCTTTGAAGGAGCCTTCCTCTTCTTACCCCTCCCTTGCCTAATGAACAAAATAGGAGCAGCGGTTGGAGTGGGAGTTGATGCAACAGACTTATCCTTTAGATTGCTCTCAGCAGTCCTAAGCAATCCTTGAAGCTTTCTCAAGGTGACCTCTTCCTTATTCATGTGGTAGGTCATGCGGAACTGGTTGTAGCGGGGAGGCAAGGAGTGAAGGATAATGTCAATTGCCAGCTCTTCATCAACGTTAACATTTAACTTCAGCAGGCGATCAACATATCTCCGCATCTTTTGCAGATGAGCGGTAAGGGACTCTCCATTACCCATTTTGGCAGTGATCATCGAAGTGATGATTTCATACCTTTCCTTCCTCGTAATTTGGTGGTACCGATCCACTGAGTCTTGATGCATCTCGTAGGGATAGTAGTCCTCTTAGGACTTTTGTAGCTCAGCAGTCACGGTCGCCAGCATGATGCAATGGACTTTCATGGCATCACGCTCATGGGCCTCAAAGGCAGCGATTTCTTCGGGAGTAGCAGTGTTGATGTTCACCTCCTTCACCTCCTTATCGAGGACATACTCTTTGTCCTCGTAACGAGTGACCATTCGGATGTTACAGATCCAATCATTGAAATTGGACCCATCAAAGATCACTCTCCCACACAAGTTCATGAGTGAGAACGAGTCGGATGAGGTTGAGCCTGAAGCGTTGTTGTTGTTTGAGTTCGACATCTGAAGAAGAAAAGAACAAAGTTTGATTAGAAATGAATCCCTAATTAAACACCCAAATTGAGAAATTAGGGCTAGGATCCAACAACATTATTTACACATTAGAAAAGGGATGCCATAATCTAACATGAAAATAATTTGAAGGTAAATGAATGATGATTCACTAATTCTCCACCATGAAAAACAAAAAAAATTAAGTTTTAAATGTATTGAAAACTCCTAGATTCCTTTGAGATTCATTGAACTTTTCAATGGCATGTTTCAATCTCGATATGCCCCTTAAGTTTGTGACTGGGATGCCGATGATCACAAAGCGGGTGTGAATAAACATGCAAATGTACATGGTGCCTTCATGGTTACAGTCACCTATTCGATGTGCCGGTTAACCACACACGCTCCATCGAACTATGACAAACAATGAGTCACCCTTTGCCACCTTTTCTTAGAACCAATTAGTGTGACGGTTAACCACACACGCTCCACTAACTTCTTAGCAACGGTACAAGGTGTATTTCATGGGATTGCATCAATTCACTTTTCCTAAAGTAACTAAAATTAAGAATTTTGTAAAAACGGTTAGTTACTTTAATAATTCATTATACTTATTAATGAGAAATGGTTGCCCTATCCTACCCATTCGGCTAACGACCCTCCACCAATCAAGGAAGCGGTGGGTGAGAGTGGACACACATTAAACGACCATTTTATAGGCCATAACCTTATACCCCCCCTTATAGATCGGCTTCGTGAATGAAGCCTACTAACAGTAAGACTAGTATTTAAGTTATATATATATATATATATATATATATATATATATATATATATATATTAATCTTATAATATTATAAAGTATAAGGTTCAATTTTAAACTTGTAAAATTCTAGGGTGTGAAATTTAAATAGTTCAAATTAAACATTTTAATCATAAAATTTAAATTTCAAAACTTGAGGAGAAGTTTTGAACTTTGTCAAAACACAAAGATCAAATAGCAAATAATTTTCAATTAAGCATTTAATTTAATAATTATCTAAATTTGACCTAGTCAATATTACTTGCAAGATAATTCAACAATTAATTTAAATAATCAAGTATTGTCAAATAAGAAAATTAATATTTAAACAATTGGTAATTATATTTTGTTTTAACTAAAACAATTTAGGTAATTATCTTTAAGCAAAATAACAAGAAATCCCGAAATTCCCTCTGTATGACGCTCCGACTCGCCGAGTCCCTTTATGGACTCGTCGAGTTCATCCTAGTCGTGGAGTCCACAATGGGACTCGCCGAGTTCATCAGGTAGGGAGAAAGAAAAATGATTTTTAAGCAAGAATCAAAGCACAAAGCATCAAATTCAAGAGAAGCCAATCAAGACTCTGATACCACTGATGGTTTTGAGCCATAAGAACATTCCTATGTGCACATACAAACCCTAATGCTTGGATCTAGGTTTCTCTAATGAATATGCTTTGCATCCAAGACTTGCAAACCCTAGATCTATGATATACAATTCGAAATTGACAATCCAAAAGAGATCTAGATGATTACCTCTTCTTGAAAGCTTGAATCTAGTTATCCTTGGAGCTTAGAGTCACAAGTGTCACTCCTCTAATGGATTAGAAACACCAAGAAGCAAGAGGATGATTTGGAGAGAGGTTGTAGGCACAAAATCGGCTCTAGGAACTCCTTAGGGTTTCTGGTAGCCGATTTCTGTAGCCCCTTGGTCCTTTAAATACTTGAGTTGCTAAGGTTATAGCATGAAATCCTAATTGGATTACTAAGGCCTGAAGCAGTCCAAGGATCCTTCTAGATTAGGGCTTGGACGAATTCAAGGAGTCCATACACCTTAATTTCGTCCACCCTATGATCCATAAGGATCCACAGCCCAAAACCAACTATCACACAATTGATAGTTCTAGTCCTTTTATTTAATTAATCTCTTTTAGCCACATAATTAATTCTTAATTAATTCTTGTCTAATATTAATTAAACTATATGATTTCTCCTTTAATATATTAATCATATAATATATTAATAAACCATAATAACCTCTTTATTTATAAATCATCCTAACATGTTGCTCTGGTGAAGGCAACCCAAAAGGACCATAAACAACCGGGTCAAGCACTTACCAAATACAGTTACGGGCTTAGACACTATTCCAACACTAATCTTCTTCTTTTAAATGAAGGCACAGAGATATGAGTCTCAAGCGGATCCCTCGTAGACGCCCTAATTGTTGGAACCTCAACATTCGGGGGAGGAAACCCCAAAGTTATATCCATAGGATTTGAAGAACCGACAGTCTGATTAAGCACTGGAGGCATTCTTTCTTGAAATTCATCACCAAAAATTTTAAAGAAGGATTCCATATCTTCATGAGATGAGTATAAACTATCAACAAGACTCATATCCAACTCATCATTATCATGTGGAGACAAATTACCCTCAAAAAGAGAATCAGCATCTTCAGGATCTTCATCATCATTATCAACATCCCCACTTTTGCCATAATCACTCTGAATATGTACAAAAGTCAACTCATGTTCCTCGGCCACAATTGCTACCGGAGGAACCCTGTTCTCTTCATGATCTGACCTCTTGATCACATCATCAACAACGGTCATACGGTCAGATGACTATCTGCTTCACTAGATTCTGTGAAGGTTGCTCGTTCTAGTGGGAATCAATTCGCGTGTAAGGGATTATGTTATGTAGGGTTGTTAAGGGAGGTCGGTGATGGCGACCGGTGGTTGATAGTCAGTGCTTTAAGTGGGGAGAATTGGAAATTCTTCGGAAGATCGATAAGCATGAGTAGCCGATTTGCTGTTTGGGGATTCAGCAGCGGTTCGGTCAGCCAAGAGCATAGGCTAGTATGAGCAAGTGACAGGCAGACGGGGCGGGATACAGACCAAGGGTTTTGTGAGAAAGGGTGATTGATTGTGGAAGGGCTGGGATCGGGCCGGGATTGAGTATGTAGGATGGAGATAGAGTTCGGAGCCCCTAGAGGGCTAGAACAGTATGCATGTGAGAGCTTTCCAGGAGGGATAATTCGGAATAATGAATGCTTGAAGAGCGGTCCGAATAGACTAAAGGCCGGTGGGCGTACCAGTCAGGCCGAAGGCTCGGAGGACGGTCCAGACAGGCTGAAGGCCCTGGAGGGCGGTCCAGACCTGCTGAAGGTTCTGAGAGTGGTCCAGATTGGCTGAAGGCCTGGTAAGGCGGTCTAGTCATGCTGAAGACTCTGCATGTGTTGATAGATCTGTATGAGGAAATGGAATGAGTATGTCGCGATGTCATAGCATCAGAAGGTCTGGCCCCGGGTATTGATCGCGATTAGTGGAAGGTAGTGCATGGACTCGAGAGTCCTTGCGAGCGGATTCAGAGCATGTATGGTGCATGGGATAGCGGTTATGCTATAAGGGAACGGTGTAGCATTGGGTGAGCACCATGGCACCTGTTGTAGTGACAAGGTGGCCAAGTAAATTTCCTTGGATAAGGAAAGGGAAAGGTATGTAGCTTTGAGAGGGAGTGTAAGTTCACGGAAGTGAAAGCAGTAGTGCGGAGGTATGATTGGGGTGTTCCAATTATGGTTATTGAGCAGTGTGTCTGCGGTTGTGGTATGTAATCACATCCGGGTTGGATGTCTGCTGAGGTCACGAAAGGAATTTCGAGGGTGTAGAGCCAAAAGGCTCGGAAGGGATGTAAAGATGGAGTCTTGGATTCCCAGTTGATTTTGATCTAGGAATTATGTATATAGTGGTAATTCATCCTGGGGAATGTTTGGAGGTGTCGTCAGTGTGTCGGGTTTTCCCAACCCGAGGATGCTAGAGCCAGTTCAGCATGTGTATGTAATTGCGGAGGAGAACTCATGGGAGTTACTCTGAAGCTGAAGGATGTGTCCTCATGTCAGCATGGAAGGGGTAGAGTTGGGCTCAGGAAGGGAGCAGGTTAAGCCTCAGCAGTGAATTCAGTGAAAGATATGTCTGTCAAGGAGAAATGATAGCAGCGTGGTACCGGGTCGGGATCCCGGTGGTTCGGGGTTATCTTCAGCTCGTATGAGTCAAGTGATTGTTGTGATCTGGAACGAGTGAAGTATCGTGGAATGGTACTCGGTTGATAAGTGTGGTTATCAGAGGATGAGGCCGGTGGCCGGCTTGAAGCGGTGGTCAGGACACCGCAGGGGGAAAGTTGGGTTTTGAGTTTCGGTGGTTGTGTTTTGAGGAACCTGGTTTGGTTAATGCCAGGTGGTGCATTGCGAGAGTAGTTCTGGAGTTGTGTTGCCGCTGGCTTCGAGGACGAAGCCTAATTTAAGTGGGGGAGAATTGTAACATCCCGAGTTCAGGAGTGCAAGTTCAGGGTTCAAGCTGAAAATGTGAATGGGCAACTCGGCGAGTCCATGGGTGGACTCGGCGAGTAGGGTCACGATTCTGGTCGCGTGTTAAGTGGCCAACTCGGCGAGTCGGCGGCTAGACTCGACGAGTTGGTGTTGTGTGGAAAAAACCTTAATTGCGGGGGATTAAGCCCTATATAAAGGACATTATACCCTCTCCCCAGCCTCCTTACTCTCCCTTGAAGTCCAGAAAACCCTAATGCGCGTTTGTGAGTGATTTGAGAGCATTTGAACCTTGGAGGAGTGTTTGTGGAAGAGATCTTGGAGAGTTAAGAGGCTTGGAGCAAGGGGCTTTGGAAGGATTTGGATTTCTCTTCTGTTGGAGCTTTCTTTTGAGGTATTTTTTCGTTGCTTGGGCTATTATTCATCTAGATTCATCATTTTGGAGTTTTTGGAAAGCATGGCTTGTGATATTTTGAGTTTGGAGGTTAGATCCGAGGTTGCTACCTCAGATCCGGAATGGAGAAGGTCTAGAGTGCATAAAAGTCCCTGTTCTTGAGTGATTGGTGAAGCCATCTTGTCCCAAACCCTAACCCTAGAGTGTTATATGCTTAGATCTCTTTGGATTCACGTAAAGTTTGCCACTTTACATGATGGATGGTTTGTAGAAGGGTAGATCTATTGTTTGGATCATCTGCATGGCCTGGAAAGCCTCTGTATGGATTAAGACCTAGAGGTAATCGGTGAGTCACAAGGGTATACTCGGCGAGTTGCATGAAGATAGGCAGGAACTCGACGAGTTGGAAGAACAACTCGGCGAGTTGGTTGAAGATAGCCTTGGACTCGGCGAGTCTGTTCTTGGACTCGACGAGTCTGATCGTGAGGTCCAAACCTTTTTCTAGTTAAGCTGTGAATCAATGAGTCAAGGGATGACTCGGTGAGTTGAGTGAGAAAGGACTCAGAGTTTGTTGGACTCGGCGAGTCTTGGGGCAACTCAGCGAGTTGAGTCGCGGATTGGGAGTTCTGAGCATGGGGACTCGACGAGTCAGCGGGTTGACTCGGCGAGTAGAGTCAGTTAGGAGGTTGACCTTGACTTTGACTTTGACCAAGGGTTGATCAGTTGACTTCCAGGGGCATTTTGGTAATTGTTGGCATTTATTTTGAGTTCAGTGTTTTGGTGTTGGCTAGTGGTGGAGATCGTGTCAGTAGTCGGAGCAGCTTGGTCTTATCTCTTCAGTCATCAGTTGCACGTGATTTATCCTCACTATATCGACAGGGTCTATGGCACCAAGGTCGGACCTTTATCGGATTGTAATCCGGGTATCGTTGTTATGTTATTGATTTGCTATGTTTGCATCCTGGTAGTTAGGATGGTATATGTTAGAGACCTGGTTAAGGTCGGTATCCTGGTATATAGGATGATGCTATGCTAGTGACCGGTTAGGTCGGTATCCTGGTTAGGATGATGTTATGTTATGTGATCTACTAGATCGGTTTGTTTGGATGTGAATGGTTATATGATTGAATGTTTATGTGCAGATGGTTGTTGGACTGGGGTTGTGTTGAGGCGGGTCCAGCTTTGTGCTATAGGCCAACATACCCAGGGCGGACCGGTTATCCTGAAGGCCCAACGAGCGGTCCGGATAGGCTGTAGGCCCAAGAGGGCGGACCAGACGTGCCGAGGCTCGGAGAGTGGACCAGGTCGACTGAAGGCCCAGTGCGGGCAGACCAGTCATACTGTAGACTCAGAGAGTGGACCATGTGGACTGAAGGCCCAGTGCGGGCGCACCAATCACACTGTAGACTCGATGAATATGGCTAGACTCGGAGGGTGGACCAGGTGGACTGAAGGCCTGGTACGACGGACCAGTCACACAGTAGACCCGAAGTGCATGGCTGTTTTGTGTTCTGTTATGATATGGCATGTTGTGCGTGTGTGGTATATGTGGTTGGTATTTTGGGGGTATCTCACTAAGCTTTTAGGCTTACAGTTGTGGTTTAATGTTTTTCAGGTTCTTCAGGAGACCGTGGCAAGGCAAAGGCGTGATCGTACCGCTCCTCATGATTATGTTTTATGATGTGGTTATGGGAAGACTCTGATAATAATTGTATTGAAAACCTTTTTGTAATAGCTTTATGAAACCGGGTTGTTTTTCAAAAAGTTTAAAATGGTTGAAATTTTTAGATTGTTACAGCATGAACAAAATAAAGTGAGAAAATAACAATAATACATGTATTTGTGCAAATGTCACACCCCCAAACCAAGGATGGCGGAAACGTCCGGGGGTGGAGGACTTCATGTGTAGTATCATAACAACAATTACAATAGTGCTCAAAGTATAAACAACCAACATAAATATAATTGAAAAAGTTACATCATAGTATATGTTTACATTTTTCCAAATCAATTACATTATGTTGACAAATAGAAATGAACGTTTGACGCCTTAGCGTTCCATCCTCATAAGCGGCCGATTACCTGTTTTATTTATTCCCTGAGAATACAAGTAGTTTCTAAAAAAATGTCAACAATTAAGTTGGTGAGTTCATACACTTTTGAAAGTGATACTTAAAATCCTCTTTGTGTAAAAGTGATGTTTGTTCGAAAAATTCCAATATTTTCCTTATGTAATGCATTGTAGTCTTAAAAGTCAAGACCGATGTGTACAAGTATTTTACCATACTTAAAGAAATTTATGCAAGTTTGAATGGGCGTAAAGCTCGTGAAATTTAGAAGTAGAACCCGTAAATCTTATGTTTTGTTAATACCCCGTGTGAGCTATTATAACCATACTGTGACTTAGATGGCCTCGTAATACGACGTTCTTCAGGCGTCGCAGGTTAAATGACACTTGTCACCCCAGACCTGCCGGTCTAGCTGTTGCATGCAGCTCAGGTGTGGGTTTGTCAGACCCAATATAGATTTATACACAACTATCAGCTTCTCCCTACAAGAGACTCTGGTTACAATTTACATGACTTTTGATTTTGTTACTTTGGATGTAACGCGAAGAGAATGTCTCACAAATTTATTCATTAATAGATTTACGTGCATTGAACTGAAAACCTTTGGTAATGAGCTTGAAATGTAAATGATACATAAACTATACCTATTATAGTTTATCCAAAACGTTTGTAATGCAAATGAACCCCATTTCATTTTATATGATTCGAATGTATAGTAAGAACATAACCATGTTTATCATGCCTTATCTTGTATTGTTTGTATAGATAAAGGACTCTTACCAATCAGTGAGTATTTTCTAATATATAATTATACCACAATGGAAAATACAGGTAAAATATGAAATCATCAAAGATTAACACTTTGCTCAACATGTTACAAAGTGTGATGAAAGTTGTAAGCTGTTAACTTGTTTTTGATATTTCTGCACTATTTTGGAAAAATCACAGAATAATCATACGAAGTCGAAAACTAAATCCGTAAACTCTGAGTGTTTAGAAAATGTGTCTAGTTTGTACATAAATTTTATTATGATTTTTAGATGTCTCTAACTTGTGTGAAAATGTCCATATTCACAGAATGGTCCGAATACGTAGTTACAGTGATAGGCAGTTTTGTAAAAATCGCCATAAATTGTAGAAAAATTGTATGGACATGTGCAAGTAGTCATTTTAAATGTATAAACCTGAACGATTTGCATATAATATATTTTTGGAAACTAAAATGTTTAAGTTGACCAAAACAGTCCGTGAATAGAGTTAAACTTTTCTGATGAAAGCTGTTGGATGAGTTTAGTTATGTTGTTGGTGTTTTAACTTAAATCCCCCCCCCCCCCCCCCCCCCTTAAACTTGAAAAAAACATAAAAATATAGGGGTATGAACTCACCTTGTGTGTTCTTAATGGATGGATGTTGAAGAAAAGAAGTGTTCAACTCAAGAACACTTAGAAGATGCCTTGAAGGTTCGAAGATCTAACACAAATGTGATGGAATTTGTGTAAGTGGGAAGAGAGATAAGGATTTTCCAGCTTTTGTTCAAGAGTGTTGCTGGAATAACGGTGTGAGAAAGGACAATGATTGACCAGGTATACGGGAATAGTGGCTAGGTATGGTCTTGGAGTGAGTGTGGGAGGTTACTTGTGTTACACACTAAGGTAAAGTCAACACTCCATCCATAAATCTTACCCACTAGATTTTATTCTTAGGCAAGGATTTTCCCCAAAATATAATTAAAGTATGAATATTTAGGGTTTATTATGTTAAAATACGAGTTTGGGTAAAAATTCCGCGTTAAAATCACGAAAAACGGGCTTAAAACGCTAAAAGTATTGAAAACCGGACAAAAATTGTCAATTTCCGAAATTCTTGGCTGGAAGTTCGGTCCCATCTCTTAGAACCGAGAGTAAGCTTCGGTCGCTGAATAGGAACCGAGAGAAGGGAAAGGAGAACCGAATGTGCGAAGGAGGGGAGGGAGCAAAAGACGAGGCTCGGTCTCGGCTGGCCGGTGAGGCTCGGTCTCGGCTGTCAGCGAGGTTCGGCTTTGGCTACTACTCGGTTCCAGGAGGAAGCTCGGTTTGGGAGGAGCCTCAGTTCAGGAGGGTTCGGCTCTTAAGAGTTATTTTTTGTGTAGACTTCTGTTTTTGAGCGGTTTTTTACTAAGTTAAGGGTCGGGATCCCCCGAGTGATTATAAGAAGTTGAGAGAGAGATTTTGAGAAAGATTTGGGAGAGATTTTATATTCTTGGAGAGATTTGACATACTTGGAGAGATTTGACATACTTGGCGAGATTTGGGGGATATTTCACATACTTGAAGAGATTTGGGAGAGACTTCACATACTTGGAGAGATTTGGGAGAGGTTTCACATACTTGGAGATATTTGGGAGAGGCTGTTGGATTAATGTCTAAGTCCATAACTATAATTGGTAAGACTTGACCCGACCCGACATGGTCCATTTGGGTTGCATGGCATCATGCACTTGGATAGACTATAATGAGAGAAATAAGACACTTATGGTTATTAATATATTATAAGTTCTAGTATATTAATAATAAGATTATTTAATTAGTATTGATCAAGAATTAATCTAGGATTAATTAAGTGATCAAAAGAAGACTAATTAAATATATGGGTTGATTGTGTAAATCATCCATACTTGTATAGTGGGCTAATGCTCCATGGATAATCAAGTTGGGCTAAAACCCATAGGATGGTCCATGGATGCTCCATGGTGTATTTGAACCCATGGATCCAAGGAAATGGAAAGTCATGACAATTAGGGTTTACCCTAATTGTAACACTATATAAAAATCTTATTCTTGACAAAATCGGCCACTTAGTGTGAGTAATAGAAGGGCTAGCCGATTTCATGAAGTGTAGATTTCTCTCAAGTTATTCCAAGTGTATTTGGTGTTGTGTGAACCATTTGAGGTGTCACACTTGGGGCACTAGGCACTCAAGCTTCATGAAGACTTTCTACATCAAAGAGGTATGTATTCTATCTTGTTACACTCATTGTTTTGTATGCTAGATTAGGGTAATACCTTGGAAGTTCTTATTTGCATGTATAATAGAGAAAACATAGATCCAAGGTATTTAGGGTTGCATGTACACTTAGGAGTGTTAGAATGCTCAAAACCCAACAGTGGTATCAGAGCGTAGGCTTGCTTTCTCTTATACTTGATGCAAATAGAATTTTCGAAGCCAAGAAACTGTCAGAGCCTAAAACTCGATGAGTTCTGGTAGAAAACTCGACGAGTTCATGTTTTAGAGCATGAACTCGACGAGTTCCATGAAGAACTTGACGATTTTGGCCTCCAGACAGCATATCTTCGTGTTTCTTGGTTGGAATTAGACTAAGAACATTACCCTAAGCTGTTTTTGAACTTATAAACTTGTTTTTGATGTGGTAATGTTCATGCTAGTCCAATTTCAAAGATAATTGTCAATAGATTCATGTTTTGTATTAGTTTAAGGTTTAGACTAATTACATGAAAAAGTTTGATTTGAATTATCTTGTTCTTATGAGTTGCTTAGATTAATAGAAAAGTTGAGTGAAATAGTTGTTTTCAATCCAAATTAATCTAAGAGTTGATTCTAAAATGTGTTTTTGTAACTTGTCCTCAAGTTATATGAAAAGTCACATTTAAGTTTCATAAAACTCATAAAAGTTGGCAAAGGTTACAAAAATAAAGAGTCTAGTTCTAATTAAATGGTTTTATGACTCCATAACTTGTCCTCAAGTTATGGAGGACCAAGAGTCTCTTCATTAAATGATAAATAAAAAACAAGTGTAACCTTAATTAATTCCATAAGTTATAATAAATAAAAGTTAATTCTTTTATTAGTTTAAAGTCTTCCATAACTTGTCCTCAAGTTATGGAACTTGAAGAGTTTTTGGATTAAAACTACTTTAAACACATAAGTTATGGAATTAATTAGTTTTGAATAGTTTTAAAACTTGCCCTCATGTTTTGGAATTTGAAAAGTTTTCACTTATGAATACTTTAATTCCAAGTTAGCCCTTAGAATTTTAAAAGTTAAAATTCAACCGTTATACTTTATAATATTATAAGTTAATAATATATATATATATATATATATATATATATATATATATATATATATATATGTGTGTGTGTGTATAAGAGTAAAGTCAGTCTTACCGCTAGTACGCCTCATTCACGAAGCCGGTCTATAAGGTGGGTATAAGATTGTTGCCTATAAAATGGCAACTTCATGGGTGTCCACTCTCACCCACCGCTTGCTTGACTGGTGGAGGGTCGTTAGCCGAACGGGTTTGACAGGACTAGAATTCTCCTTTCATTAAAAGTATTAATGATAAATACTAAGTAACTAAACTCTTAATAATACCCAATCTTAGTTACTTAGGAAAATGTGAATAAGGTGCTAATCCATGAAATTACACTTTGCACTTTGTTTAAGTCGGTTAGTGGAGCGTGTGTGGTTAACCGGCACACTAACTCGTATTTAACAAGGTAGGCAAAGGGTAACTTAATGTTTATCATAGTATCGATGGAGTGTGTGTGGTTAACCGGCACATCGATTGAGGGGTAAACACTTAAGGGTACCAAGTAATTTGCATGGTTACTTCACACCTTGTTTTGTGATCCTTGGCATCCCAGTCACAAAACCTGAAGGGCACACTCGAGATTGAAACATGCCATTGAACAGTTCAATGAATCTCAAAGATCTAGGAGTTTCAAAACCAATTAAAACCTAATAATACATTTCGTTTATCTTGGTGGAAATTGGTGAATCGTCATTCACCTACCTTCAAATATTTTATAGCTTGGATTACGGCATACCTCTTCTAAGTTATAAAATAGTTTGTTGGGTCCTAGCCTTAATATTTCATATTGGGTGTCATATTAAGGACTTAAGATCAACTATCTTGAATATCTCCCAAAAGATGTCTGGTTTAGACATTTATGATCTTCCTAAATCTCTTGAAACAAGCTTTCCTAAATGAAGATGATGTCCCTTGGAAATCATACTTCATTCACCTCCTCCAATTATTCTACCCAACCCACAAGTTCTTGAAAAGTTTAAGGTCACTCAAGCCCAATTGGCAAGGCAAGGTCTAGGTGTGGTCACGTCTTGGAGATGTAGTCACATATTGACAAGCCGGGAGAGTTGGGTGTCAAAGTCTTGAGAAAGTTGGTGGTTCAATCACTTTCTAAGTCACATAGTGAGTTTCTTTGGGACACCTATGAAACAGACTATGACAAGACCCTTAATGATCTTATCTATTTGTTAAGATCAACTTCCTTAAAACTTGATGGACATTGACAATAGTGACACAGGAAATCCAGAAAAGCATTCTCTTCCAAATGGAAAGGGATCGGCCATAGTCAACTCGGTTGACCAAATGGTAAAGAGAAAAACTAAGTCTGCGATAGTCCCGTGTACCATCATCAAAGGGTCCATATGTTTACATTGCCAAAGGAAGGGGCATTGGTTACGAATCTGCCAATTTACCTAAGGGTGTTAAAGTCAATAAGTTTGACTCTACTTTAGGTAAAGTCCACTATCTAACTCTGCTAAGTTTCTATTATGAGATTCTTATTACATGATGTGACTGGGTCACATGTTGATGTTTTAAGAATCAAAGAAAAGTAAAGGAACTTAAAGAAAGAATATGCTGAATCTGATCGCGTAGATGGATTTCTATCGCGTAGTTTAAAGATCGGATTCTTGAGCTGCTTCTTAGGAGTTATGAGATATTGCTTAGGAATAGATAACAACAAGTTTTCATATGGATTGTAAGGATAAGTTTTTCCGCAAAGTTTTAAAATAAAAGAAAATTTTTGATTTTATTTATTTTAAAATATCCTTACAATGGCATTTGAGGAAAAATTGTTGCTTATATGATTCCATTAATAACAAGAGTGGAAATATGAAATTGATTCTTTCATTTGTGGTAATGTCTAAATTTACCAAATAAGGAAAGATTCTCATCACCCAAGTTTCAATTGGATCGGAACTTGGAATCATGCAAGTTGTATAGCATGATGAATGAGAACTTTCAAGTATTGGAAAAATTAAGACTAATTACTCGTTCACATGGATGTGTGAGTCAAGTAAAGGACTAAGGGATCGAGTACACATTCTTGTGCACTGATTAAGTCCACCACAAAAGATTGATAAGACTATTCGTCATAGTTTACTAAAGCTCAGTAAATATGGTTATACTTACAAGATTAAGTGTAATTCTGAGACATTGGAAAAGGTTCCAATGTATGACAGAGCGAATAAGAAGAATCAAATTGGGTAGAAGGATAAAAGTTTCTCAAATCTGAAAAGATGGGAGAGTACTTTAGTATCAGTTCTGTGATCATCTTAATGATTTAGAAACCATATCAAAGTTAGTTCTCTAAGGAAATCTTAGTGTATTCTTATGACTAAGAAGAGGAACTTGAATTGTTGAAATGGTTAAATCAAGAAGATGAGTCATATATCATTCCAATACAAGTCTTAGAGTCATACTCCAAGATTGTAACTTGAGTGACATGTCTTAAAGAAGGTTTAAAACACTTGTCAAATGTAAGAGTAAAAGTTTTATACTCTTATACATTTGAAATTGGTAAGTTGTGATGTTTTGGATAAAACAAAGACCAACTTAGGCCAATTTTTTGAAGTGTTTGTCTTGATTAGAATCCACATTATCTCTTGAATAACTGACAAGAAAGTCTTATATGTCAAGAGGACAGTGGGAGTCTTAAAGGTCTTGAAAGTCTCAAGAACTAATCAAGAATAAAACCCGAAGTTCTTCACTAGCACACGACTTGAGGTTTATAACCTATCGTGTTTACATATTCTGTGCCCATTCCAGTTAAAGTTGGCTTTGCATATGAGTTCTTAGAGTTCTCAATTTGTTGCACAACAACTTGGAAGCAATGGCAGGCCCTTGAGCTGCCAGGTGGCAAGAAATTAAGATTGAGTTCAGTCCATATGAGTTTGGATTTGCCATTATCCTTGTCTTGTGACTATGGTTTTGACAATTCACATGGATAAGAACACATACACCATAAAAATCTAAGTTTCATAAGGTTTCTCTCCGATTCATGAAAATGAAGGTGAGGAAACACTTTCACTAAGAAGATTTTAGCTAGATAGCAATTGTGATATTTGCATTCTCAAAGTCGTTAGTGGAGCGTGTGTGGTTACTGGCACACTAACCTGGACTTGTGAGAATTGGCAAAAAGGTCTAACCATTATGATTACAGCATCCCTCTTCATAATTGTTTAGACACACAAGTGTGCTATCTAAGGGAAGGTGTATGATTTTGATAAAGTCTTATCAAAACAATCTAGTATCATAAATCTGAACTTTGGTAAGAAAGTCAATGAAGTATTGATTTCTAGAAGTCCAGCTGATTTCTGAGTACATGTCAAAGCTAGTGGGAGCATAAGTGTTATGCTAATAATCATCATGTTAATGGGAGCATGATAATTATGATAAGTATTGCAAGCTAGCAATGTTAATTATAGAAAACAAAAGTTTCAATTGGGAAAGAGTTGTTTTGCTATAATTAAGGGAGAGGGAATTATACTTCATCTCAAATCTATAAGCTTAGATCGTGAGGTTTTAATCATTTAGTCAAGGATATATATAGGAATTTCATGTTGGAATGGCTCAACATAAGGAAATTTTGTATATGGGTCCATTATTTGTGTTCTTAAATTCGATTATGATTACGGCATCCCTTTTCATAATCTGAATTATGAGAACTTGGCAAATAGAAATGGAAATGTTATAGCAAAAGACTGGTTTAGTCTTTATGTGAGACATCATGAATCGTGTCCCATATGCTTCAGATATAGGATCGATTACATGTGTTATATTCATCCTTTCTAAAATTTTCCAAATGCCTGGGGCATTAAGAAGGGAAAAGGTTTAGAACTGGATATGACTAAAAGGATTAAACAATTGTCAAGGACAATCTAAGGTTTACCAAAGATTGGTTGCTCAATGACAGTTGGAAGTATAGTGATAATTCTGGAAGGACCATATTGACATAATCTGGAAGGAGGCAACTCTTGTTCAGAAGTGATAGTCAAAATGGAATCTGGAAATGTTTCAAAGTTAGGATTTTTCAATCTGTGTAAGATTAAGGAAACTTAATGCAAGAAGGATGTTTCCAAGGAGTTGATCTCCTTTGGAATGCTCTGTAATGTTGTTGTCAAGTCTTTATGACTTTGTGCATAATCATTACAAGATGATCAATGCATATAACTTTAGAATCTAACAGATTTCATTAAATGGCATGAATTTGGAATTCTTGCATTTACAGTAAGGATTTGGGACTGTGAAAAGAGAATCATTGAAGTTATGTTCAGTTGATCTAGTTCACAAAGTAAAGATCATAGACAAACATAGTATGCATACTTGGTGTATGGCATGACTAGTGTTTAGAAAACATAGTGTACATGCTTGGAGCATGGGACAACCATTGTTTTAAATTCAAGAATAAAGTTGATAGTTGAAACAGTATACAATGAATAATGTGTAATCATATGGTGATAAATAAAAGGTGTTTATTTATGTTCATAGGTTTTGATACCATATTGGATTCAATTATTATTGTGTTTCACTTTGCATGTTTTGACTTCCCGAATAAACTGGGTTATTCTTCCGGAATGACTAAGTTATTCAAACCATCCACAGTCGGTCATATGTTGGAAGTAGATATGAATTAAGACCGTCATGGGTTGGCTTGTAGAGGTCTAAGGTGTTGGACAAAGGGCTACAACACTCATGAGTGCTCATAAGTTCTGAGTAATGGATTCAACCCGCGCTCATTGGAATCACTTCATGGATTTTATCACGAGTGATCATGAGATGATAATATCTTATATTCTTCAAACCTAGAGATATGAGTTGTTACTATGAGTTGATAGTACATTGATTGCACGAAAACGCATTTGGTAACTCGGTGCTATAAAACGTGTCTTTGTGTATGATTCAACAAGTAGTAGAACAAGCCATATGAGTCGAAGTTTATCCATTCCTTTTACCTTCGGGATAAAAGCGATATTTGTGGGCCCCTAGATGATTTGATGATGACAAATGGAAGTGCTCGGTCGGGCCAGGACTGATTTGATTTGTTCAATTAGTCAGTCGTCATAAATCGGAAATCGGGAAACAACAAATGGACAGAGAGAAAGATTATAATCCATTTCTCAGTCCATATGATATCTAGAATGGAGGAATATATGATCCCTTATCTAATGGACAAGTCATTGACAAAGGTCAGAGTTCATCTACAAGGTCAGAGTTCGACATAAGCTTTTGAGAGCTACGATTGTCAGTTGGTTCTTGAAGTCACACGCAATAATAGTTTTAGACTTATCCAAGTGGGAGATTGTTGGATTAATGTCTAAGTCCATAACTATAATTGGTAAGACTTGACCCGACCCGGCATGGTCCATTTGGGTTGCATGGCATCATGCACTTGGATAGACTATAATGAGAGAAATAAGACACTTATGGTTATTAATATATTATAAGTTCTAGTATATTAATAATAAGAATAATAAGATTATTTAATTAGTATTGATCAAGAATTAATCTAGGATTAATTAAGTGATCAAAAGAAGACTAATTAAATATATGGGTTGATTGTGTAAATCATCCATACTTGTATAGTGGGCTAATGCTCCATGGATAATCAGGTTGGGCTAAAACCCATAGGATGGTCCATGGATGCTCCATGGTGTATTTGAACCCATTGATCCAAGGAAATGGAAAGTCATGACAATTAGGGTTTACCCTAATTGTAACACTATATAAAGATCTTATTCTTGACAAAATCGGCCACTTAGTGTGAGTAATAAAAGGGCTAGCCGATTTCATGAAGTGTAGATTTCTCTCAAGTTATTCCAAGTGTATTTGGTGTTGTGTGAACCATTTGAGGTGTCACACTTGGGGCACTAGGCACTCAAGCTTCATGAAGACTTTCTACATCAAAGAGGTATGTATTCTATCTTGTTACACTCATTGTTTTGTATGCTAGATTAGGGTAATACCTTGGAAGTTCTTATTTGCATGTATAATAGAGAAAACATAGATCCAAGGTATTTAGGGTTGCACGTACACTTAGGAGTGTTAGAATGCTCAAAACCCAACAGAGACTTCACATACTTGGAGAGATTTGGGAGAGGTTTCACATACTTGGAGAGATTTAGGAGAGACTTCACATACTTGGAGAGATTTGGGAGAGACTTTACATACTTGGAGAGATTTGGGAGAGGTTTCACATACTTGAAGAGATTTGGGAGATAGTTCACATACTTGGAGAGATTTTGGAGAGGTATCAAATACTTGGAGAGATTTGGGGGAGATAGAGATTGATAAAGAGAGATTGAGAGAGACTTAGTTTGTGACCTTTTTTGGTGTTTAGCTTTTCAATGCGAGGCTCGCAACCTCGTTTAGCCATGTTTAAGAGTCTTACACACCCCCGAAAGGGTATGTAATAGTGTTTTATCGCTTTGCTACATCACTTACCCCGATTAGGGTTTAAGAAATCTAAAAATACAAACTTTTCAAGTGATGATTTCTTATTAAAATAGTGAGTTGTACAGTAATTACATAAAGTGAACCCTAGTATACACAGGTTGGAGGAGTTGACCGGTTTGATCGGTTGACTTTGACTTGATCGGAAATTGACGCTTGTCACATCATCCCCCCGTTAGAACGAATTTCGTCCCGAAATTAGCGTTTTGCCTGGGACTTTAAGAAATTGGGAAGAGATGTGGGTATTTTTGTTTCATTTGATCCTCGCGTTCCCAAGTGAATTCGGGTCCTCATTTAACATTCCAACGAACCTTCACAATGGGAATATGACTTTGCTTTGTTCTTTTGATCTCCCGATCCATGATTTCAATCGGTTCTTCCACGAAGTGGAGATTCTCGTTAACTTCGATTTCCTCGAGTGGTATTACGAGGGTCTCGTCGGATAGGCACTTTTTCAAGTTTGATATGTGGAAGGTAGGGTGTACGTTATTAAGTTCTTGTTGTAGTCGGAGTTTGTACGCCACTGACAAGGATTTCAAACGGCCCGATGTACCTAGGGTTTAGCTTCCCACGTTTACCAAAACGTATCATACCCTTCCAGGGTGAGACTTTTAATAGCACACGGTCTCCGACCTGGAACTCCTATCGTTTGCGTCGTTTATCGGCATAACTCTTTTGTCGGTCACGAGATGCTTTTAGTCTTTCTCGTATTTGAACGATCTTTTTTATGTTTCCCTTATGATATCAGAACTAGTGAGGGCACTATTCGGGACTTGTCCCTTGACTAGTTGAGTGTCCCCCACTTTGGCCCAACAGAGAGGTGATCTACATTTACGACCATATAGAGCTTCGGACGGAGCGGCCTTGATGCTGGTATGATAGCTATTATTGTAAGAGAATTCGATGAGTGGTAAGTAGGTATCACATGCTTTACCAAAATCTATTACACAAGCTCTTAGCATGTCTTCAAGTTTCTGAATGGTTCTTTCGCTCTGTCCGTCAGTCTGCGGGTGGTAAGTGGTACTTATGTCCAACCTAGTCCCCAGAGATTTTGTAAAGACTGCCAAAATCGTGAAGTGAATCTACTATATCTGTCAGATATAATGGATATTGGCACTCCATGCAGTCGTACAATCTCATTAATGTAGGTCCTGGTCAGTTTCTCCATCTTGTCAGTCTCCTTGATCGGCAGAAAGTGCGCGGATTTGGTTAGCCTATCAACGGTTACCCAAATGCTATCCAGTCCACTCGTCGTCTTGGGTAACTTGGTTATGAAGTCCATAGTTATCCGTTCCCACTTCCACTCAGGTATATCAGCTTGTTGCAGTAGTCCTGAGGATTTCTGGTATTCTACCTTGACTTTGGCACAAGTCAAACACTTGCCCACGTAAGTAGCAATTTCTGCTTTCATGTTCGGCCACCAGTATAACTTCTTGAGGTCCATATACATTTCATCCGACCCTGGGTGGGTGGAGTATCGAGTTTTGTGGGCTTCGTTCATGACAAAGTCTCGGAACATGCCAAACTTTGGGGTCCAGATTCGATCCAGGAGGTAACGAGCTCCATCGTTTTTTACTTCAAAGTTCTTATCCATTCCCCGTAATGCCTCGCTCGTCACATTTTCTGGTTTCAAGGCCTCTAGTTGAGCCTCTTTGATTTATGTGAACAGGTGCGAATGGATCGTCATTGTCAGTGACTTTACTCGGCGTCCCGAGTATTCCTTTCTGCTTAAGGCATCTGCTACTACATTGGCCTTGCCCGAATGATAGCGAATCTCGCACTCATAGTCGTTCAGTAATTCTACCCATCGTCGCTGTCTCATGTTGAGTTCTTTTTGACTGAGGATATGTTGGAGGCTCTTATGATCCGTGTATATAGTGCACCTTGTGCCATAGAGGTAGTGTCTCCAGATCTTCAGGGCAAACACCACCGCTCCCAATTCGAGATCATGAGTAGTGTAGTTGTCTTGAGGCATAGGCGATGACTTTTCCTCTTTGCATGAGCACACATCCAAGTCCTTGATTTGAACCATCGCAATAGACCACGAAATCTTCGGTCCCTTCTGGGAGAGACAAGATCGGTGCGTTGGACAGGGCTTGCTTCAAGGTTTGGAAGGAAGCTTCTTGTTCAGCTTCCCAACTAAACGCCACACCCTTCTGAGTTAGGGTGGTGAGTGGTTTTGCGATTTCGGAGAATTTGTGGATAAATCTCCGGTAATACCCCGCAAGTCCTAGGGATTGTCGAATTTCCGTTGGTGTTGTCGGTGCAGCACAACTCTTGATTGCCTTGATTTTTCAGGGGTCAACTTGTATCCCTTTCTCGCTAACCACATGGCCAAGAAATCCTACTTCTCTGAGCCAAAATTCTCACTTAGAGAATTTAGCATAAAGCTTTTCAGTTCTTAGAGTCTCTAATACTAGACTCCAGAACTCAGGGTTTCCTTGCCCAAATACAGGATCTAATCGTTTTATGGCAACAACTTCTTGCCCTTGTAATGAACAAGCTCTCCTTTGTATACTTTTCCAAAACCACCCCTACCAATGCAGTTTTCATTAGCGAAATTGTTGGTTGCCAACTTTATAGCTTCCAGTTGTATCTTGAGATATTCAAACTGTTGCATGAGATGCATCATTTTTGTGGTGAAAATAAAATGGATAAAAAGTTAAGAGCTTTTAGGAATAGCTTGATGGAAGAAATATAATGAAAACAAGCAACCCTTAAGTCATTTTTAGCTTCCTCTTTCTCGCACATAACCAACAATACACTTGGTAATTAATAGTTAATCTTTTAATTTCTTTCGATTATTGTGCTCGATATTTTTCTTAGGTAGGATCTATACTAAAAAAATGGTTATCCCAACTTTGTCCATTTTTAATATATTGTTTTTTAGATATTATACAATTGTTCTAGATTTTTTTTTATCTATACAAATACCTTTCGTTTTTTTTTTCATTAGTTAAGTAGTGTATGAATCTCTAATGATGTACGTATGGATAAAATGATATAACATAATATATGTTTTCTTTTTAGACCAACTAAATCTTCTGAATAGACTAAATAAGGGTTAACACGTTTTTTATTTTGGAAAATACTATTTGAATTATATTTAAGTTGACAACAGCTATGAAAACAAACAAAAAAAACAATAAAATGACACATACAATTGATGTGGTTCAGTTGATATGACATACATTCATGGACAAGAACCTGATAACTTTTTTATTACTCTCTATCGTTTCTAAATTAAAGTGATTAAATTGGAATCTCTAGCACCCCCCCCCCCCCACACACACACAAAAAAAAATCCATGGGATAAGTTTCTTTCATATGCTGCTGAAAGTCCTACTACAAACACTTGTCCTTTCAAAATCGCCAATCGGGTTTCTTCACTTCGTTTCGGGTTGAGTTATCTAATGAGGTAACTAAAATCCATGCCTCACTCTAACGATCTCCGACTTCACTTCATTTGTCTCCAACTATGAATGATTTTGAAGACTTGTCTCCTTTATGCACTACAAGAAAAAGATCATTTTACGACGCGCAAACCATGACACTCATTGATTTTTGTTACGCAAAAGAGAGTGACATTAAAAAAGTGTCATCTCTTCAAAAAATTTAAGGATTTAGGTCACGCATTATTGCATGCCCTTAAATTAGTGTCTAAAAAAAACACGGAGGACACCTGTAATAAAATGTATGTCGTGTAAGGATGTCGCTTTATAAATTTTAATGGAACGCGTGTTTGCCACGCATTTGCGAGTCTTTCAAGCGTTGCGTGTCGTAAAAGGTTGTTTTTCTAGTAGTGATGTCAATATGCCTGAAGAGACTTATCACCTGTGAACATCCACTGTGACATCCCCTAATTTCTCGGCCAGAAAAGACCGATTTAATTTATGCTTTTTAAAATAAAATTAGAGAAATCTTTTCAAAAGATGTTGCGGAATTGGTCCCCAAACAACATATGATAAAAGTTTATCAAAACCCTTCATTAAGAAGGTATATATTTTCCATATATATATATATATATATATATATATATATATATATATATATATATATATATATATATATATATATATATATATATATATCAAAACCTCGGGATGTCATGTTCCGATACAAATCAAAAGCATGAACAAGACATTATAAGCCTTTCAACAGTTATTTACAACTACTGGCCTATAATCCAAAAATCTCTCGTCGTCCTCCGACTATGCTCGGGGTTCGCTACCTGTAACATAAAAAGCTGAGTGGGTCAGGCTTGGAAGCCTGGTGAGCATATAGGGTTTTCAACCCACAATAATAATAAACTTACTAAGTTCATCAATCAACAATAACCCTGATTACCCGTTCCCGTTATCCTTACTTTATGTCCCTAAACACTTATCACAAGGGACCTAGCCTAAAGAATATCATCGGGATGGACACTACTGCTAAGGGGTTTCCTCGGCCATACATGTCCTAAAGGCAACCATGAGGGGGATGGAGTACAGCGAATGAACACCCTCGGTTCATTAACACCTACAGGTTGCGGACCTGCTAATGTTTCCCACTGACTGTCTAGAAAGTCCATGGTCGTCATCCAAACTCCGCTAGATGACTGGATCTCAAAACTCATCGAGCCTCTCCTCGATTTTATTTTATCACACATCACTATCTACCCATGTTCTACCCAAAATATTTGTAGACAAAAATACTTATACAGTTTAAAACTTGTATAAAACATCAACTCAACAGTCACCTCAAATAAACAATTAATATATTTACATATAGCATGTATTATAAGGTAAATACTTCATATCTATGTCTAAAATGAAAGTGACTATACACTCACATGATTTGATGATAATCGGGCAGCAATTCGTTTCCTAAAACGATCGTTTCTAATAAAACCGGGAGTTTTATTGAGAAACCAGGCTTTGTAAAAGTCGGGCTTCGAAACCGAAAAGATAAATTTTTCGAGCTTCTCGGGCACTTCGTGGCGTATTCCGGGGCTTATAATCGATACCGGGGCTTTAGGGGATTCTAAGATGAAGAAAATATGAAGAAAGGGGCTAAATATGGCAAAACTCCAAAAGTAACCGAGAGCCTTCGCATGTACCCTTCTATTTATAGGGTCCGAAGTCATGATCCAACGGCTGAGAGGCTCCTGATCCGACGGCTGAGAGGCTTCGCAGGGGGTGGCTCGCACGAGGGTAGCATGTGCGAAGGGGCTGCTAGCTTCTTGTGATTGGTCCGAAGCGTGTGTCTGATGCGCAGGTGGTCAGCACGTGCGAGGGTCTCGGTGGCACTCGTTGATTGGACCGCGGAGTCGTGACCCATGTGCGAGGCTCGGAGCTAGGTTGTGCGAGGTTCGGTCCACATGCGAGCCTCGGATTGGACCTCCTCCTTGGTCGAATCAGGATCCGACGCGTGGCTTCGCATGACTCAGCAGCTTGGTGACTCAGCAGGACACGTGGCACTCTTTCAGCGAAGGTGACGTGGCAAAATGTGACTATGCGAATTTTCTCGATTTTCGCGCCAAAACTTCTAAAATCCATAACATTTGCATATGAGCTCCATTTTTAACGTTCTTTATATGCACGCGTAGCTAAAATTACGCTCTACAACTTTCGTTTAGACTTCTTCGGCTAATTTTGACTTTAAATTTTATATTACTATTTTTAACAGACCGGGACAGGAAATCCGTTAAAAATTCATAACTTCTTAATCCAACGTCCGTTTTCGTCAGACTTTTACCGTTGTGCTCCTAATGACGAGACCTTCAATTCTCGTTTAGGTTGTGTCGGCTAAAAATCGCTCAATCTAAAATTCGAGTTTTTAGTTGTCTACTGTTAAGCTGAAATTTCGAAAAATCATAACTTCCTCATACGAAGTCAAATTTGGGCGTTCTTTTTATCGAACTTCTCACTTTAATGAATACTACGACTTTCGTTTAGATCACTAAGGCTAAAAAGTAGTTTATCAAAAACTCACTTTTTACGACATTCAGCACCGTGCCGGTTTTGTCGCGAAACTTCGACAGGTCATAACTTCTTCGTTATAACTCGGATTTTGGTATTCTTTATATCCCCAAAATCCTTGTTTCGACCACTACAACTTTATGTAAAGATATCAGGCTTATATCACACTTTAATTTTGACGCTTATTTTTATTCTTAATTAATTAAACTCTAATAATTAAGCATAAAACACATAATTCATATAATATTCACATAATTCCTTTTCATTTCTTCAAAATGAGTTACAAATGTTAACCTAAACTATCAACTCAATATAAATGCCTTGACTAGAAACACGAGTGTTACAATTCTCTCCCACTTAGGATGATTCCGTCCCCGGAATCATATATCACCAAACAAATGCGGGTAGCGACTCATCATGTCACTCTTCGTTTCCCAAGTGAGATTTGGTCCATTCGTATGTTTCCAACGCACAAGCACTAAATCGACCATCTTGCGTCGCAACTTCATAGTCTTACGGTCAACGATTGCCTCAGGTTCTTCGATCAACCTCTTGTTTTCATCCAACCTTAACTCAGAAATCGGAATTATGTCGGGCACATCTCCCGTGAACTTTCTCAAGTAACACACATGAAAGGTGTTATGAATACCCTCCAGTTCTTCCGGTAACTCTAGCTTGTAAGCTTCATTCCCGATCCTTTGAAGAACTTTAAATGGTCCAATAAACCTTGGACTCAACTTCCCTCTCTTACCAAATCTTATAAGTCCCTTCCATGGTGAGACTTTAAGTAAAACCAAATCTCCAACTTCAAAGGTTATCGGTTGTCTTTTCTTGTCAGCATAACTCTTTTGTCGATCTTGAGCAGCTAACATTCTTTCCCTTATCAATTTCAACTTTTCGGCAGTCTGATGGACTATTTCAGGTCCCATAAACTGCTTTTCCCCAGCTTCCAGCCAACATGATGGCGTTCGACACTTTTCCCCATACAAAGCGTGATAAGGTGCCATCTTAATGCTTGAGTGGAAACTATTATTATAGGAAAATTCTACTAGAGGTAAGTGTTCATCCCAGTTACCTTGGAATTCTAGGGCACATGCTCTCAGCATATCCTCCAATGCTTGAATCGTTCATTCGCTCTGACCATCGGTTTGCGGATGGTAAGCTGTACTCAAACACAACTTGGTACCCAATTCCTCTTGTAGACTCCTCCAAAACCTTGAGGTAAAACGGCTGTCACGATCGGATACAATCGTTAGTGGAACACCGTGAAGACTCACAATTTCCTTCACGTAAGAATTCGCAAGTTTATCCATAGACCATTTCTCTTTGGCTGCTATGAAATGCGCACTCTTAGTGAAGCGATCAACTACCACCCAAATCATGTCGTGACCGTTCCTTGTTCTGGGCAGTTTAGTCACAAAATCCATGGTGATGTCTTCCTATTTACCCATGGGTACGGGTAAAGGTTCTAAACTCCCATACGGTTTCTGATGTTGTGCCTTAACCCTAGCACAAGTTACACACTCGGCCACATACTTAGAAACATCGAGCTTCATCGTCGGCCACCAATAATAGGGTTTTAGGTCCCTATATATTTTTGTACTGCCAGGATGAATCGAGTACATGGTCTTGTGAGCTTCTTCCATCAGAAGATCTCTTAGGTACCCAAATCCTATCTTGGAATACCTTCAACCCTTGGTTGTTTGTACCGAACACTAACGTTTTGCCCAAACGTTCTTCCTTTCGGTCATTTTGCTCTAAAGCTTCCTCTTGAGCTTTCTTTATACTTTCCACAATTGTAGAGACAACTTCAATTCTCAACGCTCTTGGCCTTTTCTTTTCGAGGTTCACCTTCCGACTGAGAGCATCAACATCAACATTTGCTTTACCAGGGTGGTAAAGTATCTCACAATCGTATTCCTTAAGTAACTCTAGCTAGCGTCGTTGCCTCATGTTCAATTCCTTCTGATTAAAGAGATATTGGAGACTCTTATGATCAGTGAAAAGTTTACACTTTGTGCCATAAAGATAATGCCTCCATATCTTTAAGGCAAATACTACCGCTGCCAACTCCATATCATGAGTGGGGTAGTTCTTTTCATGCTCCTTCAATTGCCTCGATACATACGCTATCACCTTATCCCTTTGGGTCAGAACACATCCTAACCCAACTCCAGAGGCATCACTGTAAATTGTGAAGTCATCAACTCCTTCAGGTAACGAAAGAATCGGTGCTTCACACAATTTCTTCTTTAACTTCTCAAAGCTTCCTATGCTTCTCATTCCACCTATAGACAGCTCCTTTGTGGGTCAAAGCTATCAATGGAGTCGCGATCGAAGAAAAGCCTTGGATAATTCAGTGATAATATCCAGCTAATCCTAAAAAGCTTCAGATCTCCATAGGACTTTTAATTGTAACCTTCGAGTTACAAAATAAATCCTTATTGAGAACTCCTTCTTTTTCTTGGAATAAATACTTTCCTTCATTTATTGTAACTGACTGGTGGGTCATGTTCTAATGATCTCTCATTGTATACTGCACTACTTAGACTCAGATCTCCTTGGTACAATTTTCAGAACAAACTACACCTTCCTTCATGTTCTAATGTGATACAATCACAGTTCAACATGTATTATTCATAAATATCAACTTCTTTAACAATGAGTGCGATGCTTCTGTTGATCACTTTAATCATCTCTCACCTCAATCTTCTGGCTTAAGTCAAATGCTACATCGAACTTGGTTCTCTAAACCATGTAACATACTCATCTTAGTCAGACTCGACTCAATATGAGCTCTAAGGTCGGAATAACAATCATCTTCTTAGTCATTACCAAAACGATGGTAGCGACAGACTAGAACAAGACGTAATCAAATAATAGCTCCTTGGTAACCTTGTGACTTTCCCTGATCCAAGTGCGAGTCCTGTGCTTCCAGTAGTATAGGCCTCTACTACCATCCACACCTACTCATATCCGTCCCAAGTATTGTCTCGCAGTTCTCCAAATCGCCATACAAGAATTTCACATAGTCATTCAATTCATCATATGACAAAACCAGGGTTTATATTATTTCCTTGAAACGATTACACAAAGGTTCAAGTTTACCCTATACTATGCCTCTAATAAGCCTAACCACTTGTTACTATTCACATTACTACTTTATAACTTGATCTTCTTCTTTTGCAGCCTCAAGTGTCATCTGAAAGGCTCTCGCCTTCGGCTTTGGTGGTAGATTGGGCTTTGCAGCATCCTTCCTCTTCGGACAGTCTTTAAAAACATGCCCTTCTTCATGGCACTCAAAACATACCCTCTTGTCAGATGGACACACGTTGGCATAATGCCCAGTCTTTCCATATTTGAAGCAAGTCACCTCCTCACTACATTTCCCTGAGTGCAACTTCTCACACCACTTCACTTCACCTCCTCCTCCTCCAAACTTCTTAAACTTAGAAAATTTGCTTCTCTTGCTGGAACCTGGAGTTCCTTTAAATTTTCTCTTTTCACCAACTTCTGCCCTCTCCAGACCCTTCTCTTTGATCTGAACCTCAACATTCTTAGCAGCCCAGATGGCGGCTTTCAAAGTGGTTGCTTGCTTAACCATCGGACCAAAGTCCGCTGGTAATCCGAGGGCAAACTTGTTGATCTTAGAGAGTTCAGTTGGAACTAGATGAGAAACAAGCTTCATCTTTTCCATAAAACTAGCAGCGCATTCAGTAACGCTCATCTTTCCTTTCTTAAAATTCTGGAACTCATTATTGATTTCCAGAAGATACTGCTCAGAGCAGTACTGTAATTTCAGTTGTACCACAAAATATTCCCAAGACATCTTACTAGCTTCACCCTTGGGCATCGAATCAGCTAGTAACTTCCACCAGCTCAACACACCAGACTTTAACAGAGGGATTGCAAGTGCGGTCTTTTGTTTGTTGTTGCACTCGCAACTTTCAAACATCATCTCCATTTCGGAGATCCAATTCATGACTTCCACCGGTGTCGGACTTCCAGATAGACACGGCGGTTTAGATTCCATGAAATCTTTGTATTTGCATCCGCGTCCATCAACTCCTCCATCCTGGTTGTTTTGTCTAACTATCGGTGGCTTGGCTTGACCAAGAGTCCCACTATAGTTCCCTCCTACTGATTGCCCTTAATTCAATACGGGCTGTTCAATAGGCATCGTAGTCTCTTCTCTATGTTGTTGTAGTAATCGCCTTGTCTCCTCCATCTGGCGATCTAACATCATCTGTATCATTGCTTGTACCCCAGCCATCGTCATTGGCTCAGGTGTAGCTCCTACAACAGGTATTTGCTCAACTACTTGAGGTTGAGGCTGTTGATCCCTGTTTATGTTTGCATTTGCAGCTCCACTACGAGTTCTTTCCATTACAATCTATATACCGAATAAGGCGAGTTTAGGTCTTTATCCTTGTTAGACATATTAATTCCCTTATCACTCTGAAACGTTTACATGTTAGTTCTAATCTCGTAATCATATGCTTAGAATCCTACACACATAAGGTTTCCAGATCCGGTTGGCAACAGACCATAGATCCGAACAAATAATGGCACACATGGCAAACACATAGCATTTAGCACATAAGGACATTTTAGGCATCTACCCTAAAATAAACTAGTGCTCGTGACTAAAATATGGTAGACACTCATCTCAAAATCATCACTTAGCATTCTAAGTTCAAGTCTAGAAATTCTACAATTTCTTAGTTCGCTTAAACTAATGCTCTGATACCAACTGTGACATCCCCTAATTTCTCGGCCAGAAAAGACCGATATAATTTATGCTTTTTAAAATAAAATCGGAGAAATCTTTTCAAAAGATGTTGTGGAATTGGTCCCCAAACAACATATGATAAAAGTTTATCAAAACCCTTCATTATATATACATATATATATATATATATATATATATATATATATATATATATATATATATATATATATATATATATCAAAACCTCGGGATGTCATGTTCCGATACAGATCAAAAGCATAAACAAGACATTATAAGCCTTTCAATAGTTATTTACAACTACTGGCCTATAATCCAAAAATCTCTCGTCGTCCTCCGACTATGCTTGGGGTTCGCTACCTGTAACATAAAAAGCTGAGTGGGTCAGGCTTGGGAGCCTGGTGAGCATATAGGGTTTTCAACCCACAATAATAATAAACTTACTAAGTTCATCAATCAACAATAACCCTGATTACCCGTTCCCGTTATCCTTACTTTATGTCCCTAAACACTTATCACGAGGGACCTAGCCTAAAGAATATCATCGGGATGGACACTACTGCTAAGAGGTTTCCTCGGCCATACATGTCCTAAAGGCAACCATGAGGGGGATGGAGTACAGCGAATGAACACTCTCGGTTCATTAACACCTACAAGTTGCGGACCTGCTAATGTTTCCCACTGACTGTCTAGAAAGTCCATGGTCGTCATCCAAACTCCGCTAGATGACTGGATCTCAAAACTCATCGAGCCTCTCCTCGATTTTATTTTATCACACATCACTATCTACCCATGTTCTACCCAACATATTTGTAGACAAAAATACTTATACAGTTTAAAACTTGTATAAAACATCAACTCAACAGTCACCTCAAATAAACAATTAATATATTTACAGATAACATGTATTATAAGGTAAATACTTCATATCTATGTCTAAAATGAAAGTGACTATACACTCACATGATTTGATGATAATCGGGCAGCAATTCGTTTCCTAAAACGATCATTTCTAATAAAACCGGGAGTTTTATTGAGAAACCAGGCTTTGTAAAAGTCGGGCTTCAAAACCGAAAAGATAAATTTTTCGGGCTTCTCGGGCACTTCGTGGCGTATTCCGGGGCTTATAATCGATACCGGGGCTTTGGGGGATTCAAAGATGAAGAAAATATGAAGAAAGGGGCTAAATATGGCAAAACTCCAAAAGTAACCGAGAGCCTTCGCATGTACCCTTCTATTTATAGGGTCCGAAGTCCTGATCCAACGGCTGAGAGGCTCTTGATCCGACGGCTGAGAGGCTTCGCAGGGGGTGGCTCGCACGAGGGTAGCATGTGCGAAGGGGCTGGTAGCTTCTTGTGATTGGTCCGAAGCGTGTGTCCGATGCGCAGGTGGTCAGCACGTGCGAGGGTCTCGGTGGCACTCGCTGATTGGACCGCGGAGTCGTGACCCATGTGCGAGGCTCGGAGCTAGGTTGTGCGAGGTTCGGTCCACATGCGAGCCTCAGATTGGACCTCCTCCTTGGTCGAATCAGGATCCGACGCGTGGCTTCGCATGACTCAGCAGCTTGGTGACTCAGCAGGACACGTGGCACTCTTTCAGCGAAGGTGACGTGGCAAAATGTGACTATGCGAATTTTCTCGATTTTCGCGCCAAAACTTCTAAAATCCATAACATTTGCATACGAGCTCCGTTTTTGACGTTCTTTATATGCACGCGTAGCTAAAATTACACTCTACAATTTTCGTTTAGACATCTTCGGCTAATTTTGACTTTAAATTTTATATTATTATTTTTAACAGACCGGGACAGGAAATTCGTTAAAAATTCATAACTTCTTCATCCGACGTCCGTTTTCGTCAGACTTTTTACCGTTGTACTCCTAATGACAAGACCTTCAATTCTTGTTTAGGTTGTTTCGGCTAAAAATCGCTCAATCTAAAATTTGAGTTTTTAGCTGTCTACTGCTAAGCTGAAACTTCGAAAAATCATAACTTCCTCATACGAAGTCAGATTTGGGCGTTCTTTTTATCGAACTTCTTGGTTTAACGAATAATACGACTTTTGTTTAGATCACTAAGGCTAAAAAGTAGTTTATCAAAAACTCACTTTTTACGACATTCAGCACCGTGCCGGTTTTATCGCGAAACTTCGACAGGTCATAACTTCTTCGTTATAACTCGGATTTTGGTATTCTTTATATCCCCGAAATCCTTGTTTCGACCACTACAACTTTATGTAAAGATATCGGGCTTATCTCACACTTTAATTTTGAGGCTTATTTTTATTCTTAATTAATTAAACCCTAATAATTAAGCATAAAACACATAATTCATATAATATTCACATAATTCCTTTTCATTTCTTCAAAATGAGTTACAAAGGTTAACCTAGACTATCAACTCAATATAAATGTCTAGGCTAGAAACACGAGTGTTACATCCACCAAGCCCAAACAAAGCTTGAACTTCTTTGTTGGCAACATCTTTGTTAACATACTTTTCGGGTTCTATTTGATAGTTATTTTCTCAATATAGAACCTACCTTTTCCAAGAACATAACGAATGAAATTTAGTCTAACATCAATTTGTTTTGTCTTCTAATGATAGATCAAATCCTTTGTCAGACTCAACGCACTCTGACTATCATAATGCAAAATAGGCTTCTCCATCTTCAGCCGAAGACTATAAAAAAAACCATACAGCCATATATGCATTCTTTTACCCCTTCAGATATTGACATGTACTCTGCCCTAGTTATGGAAAAGGAAACTATTAGTTGTAATATTTCCTTCCAACTGACAGTACATTCAAACAAGGTAAAAGTATATCATGTAAATGATCATCTCTTTGCCAAATCTCCATCTTGATCCATGCTTGCATATCCACCTAACCTATCTCTACATTTTCTAGCATCATAAATTAAACATACATTATGCGTTTTTTTCAAGTATAACATAATCCACTTGACTACTTCCCAGTGATACTTTTCTAGATTGCTCACAAACTTACTTATCACACTAACTAAATGAGCCAAATCAGGTCTGGTATAGACCATAACATACATAAGGCTTCCAACAACACTGGAATATAGATATATGTTCATGTAACATTTATCCTAGTCTGTAGTTGGTATTATGTTGTGGTTTAGTTTGAAGTGTGTTGGTAAAGAAGTACATATTGATTTTTGTCTGATCAATATATAATGATTGTAAGACTTTCTAAATATATTTTTATTCATAAACATAAAACAACCCTAAACTATATCCCTCCAAATTGATGGCCAATATCTTCTTTGCAGCACCCAAATCCTTCATATTGAATTTAATTTTATTATTAGATGAAATTAACACGCATCCATATATAGCAATAAATATATGTAGGGACCATTAGAAAATTTCTTCAAGTAGACATAATTATCAAATTGGTTTTAATCATAGCCATAAGAAACATAAATGAATAAAACCTTTTGTACCACTGCCTTAGGGATTGTTTAAAACCATGAAGAGATTATTTCAAACATACATGATCTTTCTTCACATCAAGGAAATCCTCTGGATGAGAAATAAATCTTCTATTATAAATTATTATGTAAGAATGATGTCAATCTGCTCAAGCTCCAAAATACATGTACTTACCATGTGTAACAACCATACCTTCAAAATTTACTATAGTTGTACAAATATTGTAGAAATAAATCATAGTAAAATATGGTCTTACAAAATCCCTTTTCAAAATTACCATAGGTCACAAATGTTTGGTGTTACAAAACTAATATCAACAACCATAGTAAAAGAGAAAGGATTATACAAAGACTTCGATAATTCCTTTATAACCTTCTTTTAATAGCATACTTCTAAGCCTTAACTTCCATATCTAAATACTACCCCTAAACCACCCCCACCCCACCCTCTCTTATAGTTCATCTTCAAAATACCACCTCCACCACCAATCAACGTTGCCACCATTAGACCTCCAACATCATTGCAACCAAGACAACCTCCATAAAGGGACCCACCCACCCCACCCTTACTGTCTCTTTTGGTTATCCTCCCCCACCATCTTTTCTTTTTATCCTCTACCACTACTATTAACCAAATGGATTTAATCTCAGCATAAATAAGCATATACTCATAGAGAAACACGGGACCTAAGAGATGAACAAAAACACCATGTGTGGAGGCATCATCCACCATGTCTACCGTAAGTATCCATCCTACACCACCCTTATTTCTCCATCATCCACAACCTTCACCATAAACAAAAACACCATCTTCACCATACAAAATACTAGTCATAATCATCATCTCTATAAGAACTTAAACCCTCCATCACATAATACCAACCTTAATCTTCTTTTCAACCACCTTCCCTACGCCATACTTACCACATAATCGTTGACCATCTCCTTGTTGTGGCCAATCCCCTTCTTCCTCCAAACTAGAAGACTACTCTTCTCTCGCCTCAATCTTTTGTGGGTACTTCTGATTAAAGAATTTTTTGGTTTTATCACCATCATGTACGATTGATATTTGATTGAGATCAAGAACATATAATTCTATCATATTGACAAAATAGGGATAATGTACCCTAGAATCTCAAGGAATTGGATTCGAGTTCATCACCAACTCCTTTGGCGTCCAAAACCTCACATCCATTCTTATACGGATTCATTGAACTTCATCTGGTTTGCAATGACTTTGCCTGCTCCAACAATACCAATCAAACCCCTAATCTTAGCTTATTTTTCCTATGTAGCGAACGATCGACGGAACCTATGTAGCAGAACAACGATGGAGTGGTCGACGATTCTCGTTCTGATGATGACTACTTCTTCCTTCCGGATATCGGATTCGGCGCTGAAAACTATTCTAGATGTGAGTTTGATTTGTTTAGGGTTTTGGAGGAAGAATGGGGTGGGGAAGAAGACGCAAAAACAAGGTGGGGTGTTATTATTCTTTTATTTTGTTAATAATATTTTTTAAAGAAAATGTAAAATAAATTTAAAAGGGTATAAAATTCTTTTTATATGGAAGAGGGACCAAACACAGTAGAAACTGAAACCACAAGGACCATGAGACCGAAAAAATTTCAAGACTTGATTTGTTGACAAACCATACGGACCAGTTATGAAGATTTGTCTATTTTTACAATATTTTTAATACAAAGCTCTAAAAAAATTTCACGAGGAATTTCAGTTTGTTAAAATATCGAGATCGATTCTTAAAATATAATTTTCATATACTCGCCTATTATAATGATAAGTATCCATGAGTCTCACCCCTTCCAAATCACTTATCACATCACTGATTTGATATAGTTTTTTTTTCTGCTATTTGACCTAAAGGGACCATGATTTGATATTTTTTTATGAAATCAAATATTCTTCTATATTTTGTATATATTTATTATGTTAATTATTAGACATAAGTTAGAAATAAGTGTTAAATTCAAAAAATAATTAAAAAAAAAGAAGCTAATAAATTTTACATGTTATTATTTTATATAAATAAAAACAAAAAGTATAAAATCATTTAACTTCTCGTTTTATTTATGTATTTTATATTCTCTTCGTCCCAAATTGATAGTCCACTTTTTGATTTTTGAAGTCTTTTTTCTTCAACTTTGACCTTAAATATTTTTATTTGTGTTATATATTACTTAATAAAACTTATAACAATGAAAAAATATTTAAAATACAATTCATTCATATATTTTGCATATCAAAAACCAAAATATTTAAGGTCAAAATTAAAGAAAAAATGCTTCAAAAGTCAAAAATGGACTAATAATTTAGGACGGATTTAGTATATTATATCCTCTTTTCCGTACAATTTTTTTAGGAAAATTGTTTCTTAATGATTTTTCGACATTCTTTTTGAGAGATTGAGCTTTGAAGCACATAACATTGTATGTTATTTGCTTAGCTCAATAATCATACACGCGCTTCGAAGGAAACCACATGGAAACACAAATCTTTATATTTTTATCCTTTCCGTACGACATAATTTGTTTTAATATTAGGGATACCTAATTTACCATACTTAAAGAAAAGCTTCATATATCTAATAACAATAACACTCATAGGGATGGACGACGGGTGGACGGAGGTTAGGCGGCGCAAACCAAAACAAGATGGGTATGATGAGATTACTACCTTTTATGTATCAGGCTTTCATGATGGAACAAACAAAATGGAGTTACATAGGTCATTCGAAAGATTTGGCAATATCACAGACATATACATTTGCCAGAAAAAGAAGCGGTCGCAGCAAAATTTTGCGTTCGTCAGATATAAGGGGGTGAAGGACGTGAAAACCTTGGAGGCAGCTATGCAGGGGGTTCGATTAAGAGGTGTTCCCCTCACGTCAAACATAGCCAAATACCAGAAAGAAAAACGGAGTACTACTAGACCACCACTTTACTTTCAAGGTAAGTCACATGGATCTCCTAATACAAGAAATAGTTCCAGGGACTACAGAAGGTTTGCGCAGGTCGTGTCCGGCAAAAACGGTTTTACCATGAGCAACCCCTCCCCCATTACGCTTAAATCTGTTACAACCATGGGCAAATGGATTCGAAAAATCATGGTGATAGGAGAGGCACACAGCATTGACCATATAGTCAATCTCCCGGCTCCATCCTTAATGAACGATGGTACGAAGTACTTAGGCGGTTTAAGGATGGCCATCTTATTTGACTCTTCAAAAGAGGCCCAGGAATTTGTGACAGACAAATGCAGGTGGAAAGAATGGTTCAATTGGATGACACTTGGGGACCAGTCGGACCCCTGTTTTGAAAGGCTGGCATGGCTAAGGATCACTGGTGTGCCCCTCAAATATTGGGATGAAGATAACTTCTCCCGTATTGCCAGTAGATTCGGGAAGGTTATATGTCCATTCGATAACATACATAACAGGAAGGATTTCTCCGTATGCAAAGTCGGTATTATCACAGCTTGTAAGAAGTGGATCAATGAAGAAGTTGAAGTTATGGTGAACGGCAATGTATTATCAGTTGGTGTGTATGAGTATAATGAGGATTGGTCACCGTTTATCTCCTGCCCTAATGATAATGATGAGAACGATAGCGAGTCAGAAGCCTCCGTAGAGGGTGACGATGAAGAGGGCATCTCTGAAACTTGGTTGAATGACAAGGCAAATGATTTGGAAGAAGGCGAGCTTCGGCCCGACGACTCACCGGTAATACAACCGGAGAAGCCAGAAAGTCATGGTAGATCTGTATCGTCTCCAGGGAAGTGTGGAAACATCGATACAGGGTGTGGGGAGAGCATGGGAAACATTTCCCAAAACATTGAAGTTAGAACGACAGAGTGCAATCATAGGTCAAATGAGAAAGACATGTCGTTTGGTATCCCGAGCAGAAGGCGGCATAAGGACATAAATGAAGATCCTATGGGAGTTCCTAACACTGAGACGCACAATACTGAGCCTGGTGCCTTCCCTAAGGGAACCCGGCCCAATAACAAATTCATATCTGGGCTTCCATTTTCTTCCCTCCCTCATACCATCCTAGGCCCGAACATTTTCTCAGCCCAGCCAGGTGAAAATTCATCCGATTACAGTAGAAGTAATGCCAAAATTAAGAAAAGGAAAAGAGCAAGAATCGGTAGTCGTTCATCCCCAAGATCCTCCTCTTCACTGAGCAGCTGCAAGCCCCTGTCTAATGGAGGTGACCTTCCTCACTCCCCACGTACTTATTCCTCGTTGGATCTAAACAAAAACCCCTTAAACCCCTTGCCAGACAACAGGAACAAAGAAGGAGAGGATGGCTCGGTGTCGGATGAAATCAGACAAACTGCGGAAATCGGAGCTGAAATTGGGTTCCAAATGGAGGTCTCTAACCAGTTACTGGTGGAGGCTGTGGTTGGTGGAGGAGAAAATATCAATATTCAATGAATTGTCTATCTCTAAATATAAGAGGAGTGGGCGATGCAGAGAAAGTAAAATGGGTGAGAAGGCTGAAAGAGAAACACAAAGTATCTTTTATTGGACTACAGGAGACCCAAATTTTAGATTACTCTCGTATTGATGTAAATGGGTGTTGGGACTCAAATGAATTCGATTTTGAAGGTGTCGGCTCTAACGGTAGATCAGGGGGCTACTATCTATTTGGGACACCAAGGTTTTTCAGAAAAGTGAATTTATTAAGAACCAGAATTACCTTATAATTATTGGTAAATGCAAGTCTACAGAGGGCAATTTGAATTTGGTCAATGTATACGGGCCGCAGTCGAGGTCTGAGAAAAAGAAGCTGTGGGAGGATCTAACAAGGATAAGGGATGAAAAGCAAGGGTATTGGATTGTGTTTGGAGACTTTAATGTGGTTAGATATCCCAGCGAAAGGTGTCATTCAAGGTTTTGCCCATCCAGCGCTTACGCCTTCAACAAGTTCATTCAAGATGCTGATCTAAAGGAGTTTAATATGGGTGGGGAAAAATTTACTTCTATGAGTCGTAGTGACGCCAAATTAAGTAAGTTGGACAGATTTTTGGTCTGCTCGGGTTACCTCAACTCCTTTCCTCTTAGTGCGGTGACTGCCCATCCCCGTGAACTATCGGATCACAGCCCCATCACCTTACAATCGGTTGTTGCAGACTTTGGGCCTATTCCGTTCAAGTTGTTTAACTCCTGGATTCTCAAAGAGGGCTTTGATAAGTTGGTAATTGATACTTGGAGCCGATTTGTGGGATACGGCACCCCTGATGCTTATTTGGCAGCTAAACTGAAATTCCTGAAGAATGTGATTAGAAAGTGGAGGAAGGAAGCGTGCAAGAGAGAGTCAAAAGAGTTAGATGACTTGATAAGTATGGGTAAGAACTTTGAGAAGCAGGCAGAAATCAGACCCCTAACAGCTTTGGAGATTGGTAAGTGGAATGAAGGCATTAAAAAGATTGAATAGTTGGAACGATTAAAAACAATGGATCTAAAACAAAAGGCGCATATTAAATGGACGATTGATGGTGATGAGAACTCTAAGTTCTTCCATGGGTTCATTAATAGCAAAAATCAGAGGAATCATATACATGGTCTAACAATTAACGGATGTTGGACTACTGAGGTAAACCTGATCAAAGAGGAAGTTCTGAATTTTTTCAAAGCAAAGTTCTCTGAAAACACTGTTGTTCGTCCCAAGTTCATTAACCCTGCATTCAAGACTTTATCTACGATGGAGGCCATTAGGATTGAAGCTCCCTTTAGTTTGGAGGAGATAAAGGATGCAGTCTGGCAATGTGGCAGCGAAAAGGCCCCAGGGCCTGATGGCTTTACATTTACATTTCTTAAAAAATTCTGGGACACTGTCAAATCCGATATCTTGAACTTTGTGAGGCACTTTGAGAATCATGGTACCCTGTCTGGTGGGTGTAACTCTTCCTTCATTACACTGGTTCCTAAGGTCAAAGACCCTCTCTCCCTACACGATTACCGTCCTATTAACCTAATTGGGTGTCTTAATAAGATCATAAGTAAGCTTCTCTCCACTCGTTTAAAGTCTGTCATTGGTGGTATTATAGATGAGGTTCAATCAGCTTATGTAGAAGGTCGGTGTATTCTTGACGGCCCTCTCATAATTAACGAGATATGTTCTTGGGCGAAGCAGTCCAAAAAAAGAGTCTTGCTCTTCAAAGTAGACTTCGACAAAGCATTTGACTCGGTGAATTGGGAATATCTGGATTCAATTCTTGGCCAAATGGGATTCGGGAACAAATGGAGAATATGGATTCGGGGAAGCTTGAGATCGGCTAGAGCATCTGTTATCATTAATGGTTCTCCAACTAAAGAATTCCCCATATTTAAAGGGGTGAGACAAGGAGATCCTCTCTTTCCTTACTTGTTCATTATTGCCATGGAGGGCTTAAATGTGGCTCTTAAATCTGCCCGAGATAAGGAGATTTAAAGGTATTAAAGTACCGGGGAGTGGACCAACTATATCTCATCTATTTTACGTGGACGATGCGCTATTTATCGGCGAATGGTCCAGATCTAATCTCAAGAATTTGGCACGTATCCTCATGTGTTTTCATATCGCATTAGGTCTCAGTGTGAACTTCCACAAATCAAGAGTATTCGGCATAGGATCCTCGACACAGGAAATATCGTCTTGGGCAAGTCTATTGGGCTGTGAGTCTGGAACGTTACCGTTTGATTATCTAGGTGTTCCTGTGGGAGCCAATATGAATCTTAAAAAGCACTGGCAGCCAATACTCAAGAAATTTCGTGCAAAACTATCATTATGGAAGGCCAAAACCCTCTCCTTCGGGGGCAGGCTAACTCTTGTAAAATCTATCCTTGGTAATCTCCCCACATACTATTTGTCGTTATTTAAAGCACCGAGTGGTATACTTGAGGAGATGGAGAAAATTAGAAGAACCTTCCTATGGGGTGGTTGTGAAGATAAGAGGAAAATACATTGGGTTTCTTGGGATAAAGTACTAGCTGCCAAAAGTGAAGGTGGACTCGGGGTGGGATCGATTCGAGCATTAAACGTTAGGTTGCTTATAAAATGGTGGTGGCGCCTAAAAAAGGAGGAGCAAGGACTTTGGTCAAAAGTAATTCATGGGATCCATAATTTAGATAAAAAGCCTTTTGGTTACCTTTCTAGTCAGAATTGTAGTGGAGTATGGAGCTGTATAGGAAGGACAATAAATCAATTGGCGAGGAACGGAGTTGCTGGGAGCGATATCTTTGAGCTGGAGGTTAAGTCTGGGAACAATACCTTATTCTGGTATGATCCCTGGTTAAGTTCAGGGATTCTAAAAGAAAAATACCCTACTCTTTTTGAATTGGATGCTCAGAAAAAATGCAGTATTGCTGACAGAATTTCGGGATCAACCTTCACCTGGAGCTGGAAGTCTCATCCCCCAGACCTTGGCCTTGGACCCACTGTTCAAGCTCTCATCACCGACCTATCTGGGATTCAGCTAGCCCATGGATCGGACCGATACAAATGTAAGCTGACTGGAGATGGAAAGTACACTGTTAATTCAGTTCGGAAGGTCCTTGATAGTAACCTCAGCTCAGTTAATGGCCACTCAAATATTAACTGGTACAAAGTTGTGCCCATTAAAGTTTTAGGTTTTATATGGAGGGTTGTGCAGGGTAGAATTCCGGTTGCTGTTGAGTTAGGGTCGAGGGGTATTTTGGTCAATTCTCTCCTATGTAGCTTGTGTATAGGACAACAGGAAAGTGTCGACCATGTTCTCATTGGATGTCCGTTTGCTCATGAAATCCGAGAGAATATTATGAGATGGTGCGGAGTCTCACTAAATCATCGCTCAATACAAACTACAGAGGAGTTACTTCAGTCAATTTCGGCGTGGGGCAGCTGCCCCAAGAAAAGGAAACGGCTTACAATTATTATCTATGGAATGCTATGGTGCATATGGAGATACAGGAACAAACGGTTGTTCAGCAAAGAAGGTGTTTCTTTGCTTCAGGGGACTAGTGGCATTAAAACTATGGTTTTCCATTGGTGCAAGCATAGGGGTAGTAAAACAATGTGTAATTGGGATGAATGGGTAGTGTCCCCATTCTCTGGTTTGTAAAATTTGTACTATTGTATTTTTGTTTCTGGGATCCTTATCTAGTTACTTGCTAGGTGAGGCTCTCCCTTTTAATAAATTTGCCGTTTCCAAAAAAAAAATTAGGGATACCTCGTTACAAACGACTCTTGTCTTTTGATAAGTATGCATGAACCACTCACCACTTCACCTTCTTTAACATTCTATAATATGGTTATTCACAGACTTAATTTAATACTTTTTAGATAAATATTATAAAACAATCGTTTATTTTATAAAATTGATTTCTGAGATGCTTTATTCAAAGAGAACATAAAACCGACGACCAAAATTTGATGACTTATTTAATAAAATTACCGTTATCTAAGTAAATAACACAAACCAAATTCACACTGCTAAAACCATTTTATGGTGTGAAGCAACTTTACATGACAGAAAAGGTCTTTCACAATGCTTTTGTTGCGACAGAATCTGCAGCAAATGTAAAATATTTTTCCAGGAATCTTGTGTAACAGCCCAAAATCTCAAGTATTGTTAAAATTGCATTTTAGGGTGTTTTAAAGGAGGGACTCGGCGAGTTGGAGCCAGACTCGCCGAGTAGGGTCGCAGATTTGATCGTGGGTTCGCGACTGGACTCGACGAGTCCAGGTATGGACTCGGCGAGTCGACGCTGTTCAGCAGAAACCCTAGCCGTTTCGTATTGGGTCGTATTTAAGGGTTGCATGTCGTCATTTCACGCCTTTTGGCCGACTGAGAAGGACCCTTAATCGTTGTGGACGTCTAGGGCAGGAGAGGGAGCTTTTAGAACCTTGAAGAATTTGTTAAGCAAGAAGAAGAAGAGTTTTGGCCAAAGGAATATCAAGAGGATCGAGTTCTGAGGTTTGGAGACACAGAGAGGGTGTTATTCAGGTAATATTTCGAATTATCCTCTGCTATGTTGATGTGTTATGGAATTAGGGTTTATGAAACCCATTTGGTGATTTGGTGGATTGTTATGTTGTTATACAAAAGTTTATACCCTAGTAATAGGATGGTTAGAGGTCCAGAAGTCCCCATGAGTGTGTATCTCGGGAAAAACGTACCTCGGGAAGCAGTTGGATCGACTGCATGGCGTGGACTCGCCGAGTCGGATGATCAGACTCGGCGAGTAGCTTGGAGATTCACTGGGACTCGCCGAGTTGTTCTTCAGACTCGGCGAGTGGAGTCGGGGTGGCCCCGCGATTCTTCCAGGAGTGACTCGTCGAGTCAAAGAGGATACTCGACGAGTAGAAGGGGAATCTCAGAGGACTAAAAGACGACCAGACTCGCCGAGTCGCCGGGGAACTCGCCGAGTCCAGTCGAGCTGGCATTGGAATGTTGACCAGAGTTGACTGGTGTGATTTCTTAGGGGCAGTTAACGTGGAAGATAGAAGTATTAAATAAGGGATATATGATGTTATAGGGAGCTTGTAGCTCGGAGGATCAAGTGCAAGAGATTTCAGGAGTTGCTATCTTCCAGTGCCCGCGAGGTGAGTCTTCTCACTATACTTTACCCGGAAGGGTTTGATTGTGTGACCGGAAGGTCAAGCATGTGTGTGTTATGTTTATATGCTATGAATGGAAAGTTAGCTGCTACGTGTGATATACATGCTTATATATGGGCCGGAAGGCAAGGTGTTATGTGACAGAAAGGTCAGGTATGATATGTGATATATGTGCTTTATGTGTTAGAGTATTGGTATTATGTGTTATATATGTGTACGGGCCGGAAGGCGATTATCATGTGGATCGAAGGATTCGGGCCGGAAGGCGATATTATGTGGATCGAAAGATCCGCGCCGGAAGGCAATGCTATGTGGACCGAACGGTCCGGGCCGGATGGCGTATGTGCGTAAGGTATATTGGGGAACTCACTAAGCTTCGTGCTTACGTTGTTTATGTTACGTTGTTTCAGGTTCTTACAGTAACGCGGGATGGCAACGGTTCGATTGTACACACCGAAGAAAGAGTTGAGTTTTGGAGGATCCTGGTCTTCTTTTATAACGAAAATGAAACTACGTTTTGTAATTTGAATGTGAATAAGATTTTAAACAAGTGTTTTTAATATTAAATTGATTAATTAAATGAAAATTTTATTTTTGGAAATCTGGGCGTTACAAATTGGTATCAGAGCCTTGGTTTGAGGGATTCGGACGCGCCTACGGGTAAATCTGGACTCAAACTGAGGAAGTAAGAAAAAGTTTTCCAAATAAATGGTTTTCTAAAAATGAATAAGAGTTCAAAGAGAAAGCAAGAAAGAGCAGTGTGTACAATCAGCCAGAGCCAAATGGTGATTTCCCAAAATACTCTTACTTTTGTATTATGGAATATCTATTATGCACTTTATGAGATATTATTGCATGCTAGAGACAGGCTAGGTATTTCACACCTTAGGACTAGAGTGGCCTGATTTGTGATGCCTTAGTCTAGGGTTGCTGTTATATGTGCGTTATGCTCTTGTGTGTATGTGATGAGTGAGGGTATCTAGTTAGAACGCACGAGGGATAGAGCTACAGAGTACAGTAGCACATCCGAGGATGAGCCGAGAAGGTGGAGCTATCACAGCTAAGGAGTCCTATGTATGCTTCGATGCTCGAATGCTGCTTGCTTCGTGCTTTGTGGAGTTCTCGATGATGGGAGACAGTTACTAAGTGAGTATGACGATACTCAGGAGGTAGATGTTTGGCATCATCAGGAGCTCTTCAGCAGCTGATGGCAAAGAAGTGGGAGGACGGCGGAAGGGGCTAGAGATTAAACCTAGCCAAGATGAGTGCGCTGGTAGAGTAGAGGATTTCGCTGGAAAGCGAGCATGCGCAATGAGATGGGTGAAAGAGCAGGTTTATCAGCTACTTAGGAGCTCTGGGATGGTCCGTGTGGAAAGTATGGGTAGATGTGGCAGGTAGTATGGGCCCGTACTACTGAAAGCAGAGGACCCATACTTGATACAGGGGGCATTCTGAAGGTCCTAAGGAACAGATTGAGGGGTGATGTTATGGTTCGGATACCATACATCGGAGCGGATACAGAGTGATGTTATGGTCAGGGCACCATACATCGGAACAGATTGAGATAGATGTTGTGGTTCGAGTGCTATACATTGGAGCAGATTGAGGAGTGGTGTTATGGTTCAGGTACCATACACCGAAGCATGTTGAAGGGGGATGTCATGGGATGAGTACCATGGTTCGTGGTGGATGGTGCTTGTGGCTATCTTGTTATCCGGTTATCGATCGGACGAGCACGAGCGAGCGGGATGCGAGGAATCGCGAGATCCGGCGTAATGAGGTTACTGCATTGTTGCGGGCTGAGTCGCCAGAATTGTTTGGGTCGATCAGGACTCCTATGATTGAAGTAGTTTGATGAGCGATATGCGGCTTTCGCAGAGACGGCTTCCGCGGCGGTTGCAGCGGCTGTAGCAACGGCAAAGAAAGGGACTAGTCGGGGTTTTCAGTATCGGGACTTCTATTATGCGAAGCCTCCCACATCCGATGGAGTTCAGGACTCGATTGTTGCTGTGAGATGGTTATCAGACATGGAGGGGTGTTTCTCCACGAGTTTATGCCCTGCTGATCAGAGGGTGGGGTGTGCTCTGAACCTGTTGAGGCTCGGGGCGAAGGGTTGGTGGAGATTGACCACGAGGTCATTTTCCGATACGCAGAGGGCTGCGGTTTCATGGGATCAATTCAGAGGGATGTTCAGCACTCGCTATGTCCCGCGAGATGAAAAGGAGAGATTGGCTCGGGAATTCCTTGAGCTGAGACAGGATTTGGAGTCGGTGACTGAGAGCACCGGGATGTTTATTGAGAGGGCGATGTTTTGCCCTGAGATCGCTTCGGAGCAGGCTCAGACATTCCGGAATCCAAGTATGCTCAAGAGGGGGAGTCTCAGACAGTTCGTGCCGGCGCAGAGACGCGAGACCGTGTTGGTATCGCAGGAGGCCGCCATGTGGCGTGAGTTAGAGGTTGAGTTGCAGTAGCGTGAGATGAGGCAGGCCCCGATGCAGTCGCAGTCGGCGCCGAAACGGTCCATGACCGTAGACGTTGAAATGGGGGATCGGAGCGGTCACACTTGTGGGTAGTGTGAGAGAGATGGCACCGGAGCTTGTTGGCCCAATGGTGCATGCCGCGAGTGCGGAAAGGAGGGGCATGGTGCACGGGGTTGTCGGCAGTCAGTGCCAATTCGGGATTCCAGGATTTGTTATCAGTGTCGGCAGGTTGGACATTTGAGGGTCAACTGTCCACAGCTTTTGCAGGATCGGTGCAGGCTCTAGCACCGGCCACCTTGAGGAGTTCAGGAGGAGAACAGGATGGAGTAGAGCCCAAGGGCTCAGGGTTGTGCTTATCGGCTTGCGGCAGAGGGAGACGGAGCAGTGCCGGAGGCAGCTGCGGGTATGATGCTGTCTTGATGTCTTGATCAGCTTGCGTTGTTTGTGGCGTATTGTTTGTGCTGGTAGTGTGGATTTCGATGCGGTATTCGTTGTTTCGCGGGGTTGGCATGGTTATGGATTGGTGCTTCAGGTTTCGTTTTGGCAATCGTTGTTCCCTGATGGTTTGGTATGGTTATAGTCGGGTGTTTTAGTGCCGATAGCTTTGTGCGGTTTTCGATGTGGTATCCATCCTTTGACAGATTGCGGGTTGTGGTTACGGATTATTGCTTGGGAATTCCGTTGGTCATCGTTCGTGAGGGTTGATAGTGGAGGTGCGGCGCTGGGTTGAATGACGGGTAACATCTGCAGTTGTGGAGTGGATAATTGGAAGATCGGATTCTTTTGAGCGGATTGATCAGGGAGGAGATGTGTTTGCTGAGGGTTGCTTACGCTTGTGGGAAGCAGTCAGTGGGTAAATGTTCTCTTTGTGCAGGATTGTTCTGAGAGGTCGTTAATGACGATCGGTGGCAGTCAGGCAGTGTCTTAGTGGGGGAGAATTAGAAAATTCTCCGGGAGATCGATAAGTATGTGAGGGTGCTTAGCTGCCGGGATTCAGCAGTGTTTGTCAGTGCAAAGTATAGGCCGACGAGAGCGAGTGTTGGATATGCAGGGCGAGATACAGACCTGGGGCATTTGATTGTGGAGGCCTGAGGGGAGGTCGGGATCGAGCTTGAGTAAGTAACCGGAAGTTTGCGACCAGAGTATTGGTACGTTTGGGGTACGTGATGGTTGTACTGCATCAATCCCACGGGATTATGTTGTGCATGTTTCTAGAGCTGGAACCGGAAGGTTCCCAGAGTTAGAACCTGAGGGTTCGCAGAGTGGGGTGTACGGACCCACAGAGATATAGCCTCGAGTGGCTAGTATGTGTTATGAGAGTCGGTCCAGTCATACTGGAGACTCTGTGGGTATTGCTGGATTAGTTTGAGATTTGCGGATCACGTATGTTGCAGTGTGATTGCATTGGAAGGTCTGGCCTTGGGTTGTTGATCTTGTTTAGCGGAGGCAGTGATTTTGATGAGTGGAGAGAGTGCATGGGATTGAGAGCCCCTGCAATGAGAACCAGAGTATGTGAATAGCAGTTACGCAAAAAGGGTGGTGTCGCTTGGGACGAGCACCGTGGAACCGGTTGGAGTGGCATTATGTTCAAGAGAGTTCCGTGGAAAAGGAAAAGAGGAGGGTATGTAACTCTGAAGGGGGTGCAAGTTCACGAAAGTGAAAGCTGCAGAGCAGAGTTATGGTTAAAGTATTTCGAGTATGGTTGAGCATCGTGTTCGCGGCAGTGGAGTAGGAACTCATCTGGTTGGGATGTCTGTTGAGGCTCAGAAGGGATGCATGGGAGGGAAAGTTTTAAGTTCTCAGTGTGGATCTGATCAGAGTGTAGGGTGGATGTGGTGGTTCATCTGGGGAGATGTTCGAGGATATTATCGGTGTATCGGGTCTTTCCACCTGCGGGAGTTGGGGCTAGTTCAGTATGTGTATGTGATGGCAAGAGGGAACTTGTGAGAGTTGATCTGAGAGGGGGAACAGATCTCTCAGTCGGTCCGGAATGGACAAAGTGGGCTTTGGATCAGGGATCCGGTGGTTCAGGGTTTCCTAACCCTTATTGGTCGAGTGATTGTTGGAGTTTAAGAGCAGAGTTGCATCTTGGGTGGTTCTCGGTTACAGAGAGAGATGGACAGTGCAGAGTTTGGGCTTCAGTCGACAGAGTAGAATCAGCAGGTTAAAGAGAGTTAGTGATCGTCTAGAATTAACAGGAAAGTTATGCAGGCAGACGCCGTTGCGAGCATGTGATTCAGGTCAGCGACTTCGTATTTCTGACGGGGTGCTTCGATTTAGGAAGAGGGGTAGATGGGGGGCCCCGGTGTGTTGGGTCTTTTCGTGAAGGTGCGAAGGTAGGAAGGGTGGTCTATCGTTTGGAGCTGTCAACGGAACTGGGACGGATCCATGACACTGGTATGTGTCGCAGTTGAATAGGTGTATAGCGGATGGGTCAGCAGTGGTTCTTCTAGAGAGCGATTAGGTGGATGCGAGCCTGTGTTACGTCGGGAGGCCAGTGGCCGTCGGAGATTGGAAGATCAAGGTTCTGAGGAACAAGGAGGTACCTCTGGTATTGGTTCAGTAGCGACCTCGGAAGATATCGGAAGTGTTTAGGGAAGCCGAAACGTGTGATGCGGGAGCAGCATCCAGAACTATTTTCAGAGAGAGACTTCGAGGGCGAAGTCTAATTTTAGTGGGGGAGAGTTGTAACAGCCCAAAATCTCAAGTATTGTTAAAATTGCATTTTAGGGTGTTTTAAAGGAGGGACTCGGCGAGTTGGAGCCAGACTCGCCGAGTAGGGTCGCAGATTTGATCGTGGGTTCGCGACTGGACTCGACGAGTCCAGGTATGGACTCGGCGAGTCGACGCTGTTCAGCAGAAACCCTAGCCGTTTCGTATTGGGTCGTATTTAAGGGTTGCATGTCGTCATTTCACGCCTTTTGGCCGACTGAGAAGGACCCTTAATCGTTGTGGACGTCTAGGGCAGGAGAGGGAGCTTTTAGAACCTTGAAGAATTTGTTAAGCAAGAAGAAGAAGAGTTTTGGCCAAAGGAATATCAAGAGGATCGAGTTCTGAGGTTTGGAGACACAGAGAGGGTGTTATTCAGGTAATATTTCGAATTATCCTCTGCTATGTTGATGTGTTATGGAATTAGGGTTTATGAAACCCATTTGGTGATTTGGTGGATTGTTATGTTGTTATACAAAAGTTTATACCCTAGTAATAGGATGGTTAGAGGTCCAGAAGTCCCCATGAGTGTGTATCTCGGGAAAAACGTACCTCAGGAAGCAGTTGGATCGACTGCATGGCGTGGACTCGCCGAGTCGGATGATCAGACTCGGCGAGTAGCTTGGAGATTCACTGGGACTCGCCGAGTTGTTCTTCAGACTCGGCGAGTGGAGTCGGGGTGGCCCCGCGATTCTTCCAGGAGTGACTCGTCGAGTCAAAGAGGATACTCGACGAGTAGAAGGGGAATCTCAGAGGACTAAAAGACGACCAGACTCGCCGAGTCGCCGGGGAACTCGCCGAGTCCAGTCGAGCTGGCATTGGAATGTTGACCAGAGTTGACTGGTGTGATTTCTTAGGGGCAGTTAACGTGGAAGATAGAAGTATTAAATAAGGGATATATGATGTTACAGGGAGCTTGTAGCTCGGAGGATCAAGTGCAAGAGATTTCAGGAGTTGCTATCTTCCAGTGCCCGCGAGGTGAGTCTTCTCACTATACTTTACCCGGAAGGGTTTGATTGTGTGACCGGAAGGTCAAGCATGTATGTGTTATGTTTATATGCTATGAATGGAAAGTTAGCTGCTACGTGTGATATACATGCTTATATATGGGCCGGAAGGCAAGGTGTTATGTGACAGAAAGGTCAGGTATGATATGTGATATATGTGCTTTATGTGTTAGAGTATTGGTATTATGTGTTATATATGTGTACGGGCCGGAAGGCGATTATCATGTGGATCGAAGGATTCGGGCCGGAAGGCGATATTATGTGGATCGAAAGATCCGGGCCGGAAGGCAATGCTATGTGGACCGAACGGTCCGGGCCGGATGGCGTATGTGCGTAAGGTATATTGGGGAACTCACTAAGCTTCGTGCTTACGTTGTTTATGTTACGTTGTTTCAGGTTCTTACAGTAACGCGGGATGGCAACGGTTCGATTGTACACACCGAAGAAAGAGTTGAGTTTTGGAGGATCCTGGTCTTCTTTTATAACGAAAATGAAACTACGTTTTGTAATTTGAATGTGAATAAGATTTTAAACAAGTGTTTTTAATATTAAATTGATTAATTAAATGAAAATTTTATTTTTGGAAATCTGGGCGTTACATCTTGACCACTATTTTGTCAGTTTATATATGTTCTTAGGTTCGCATTGGAGTTGTGAAATTATTTCTCTTCGGATGTTGTTTGTAACTTGTTACGAGAAGTTGCAGCATGACCTGTGTTTGTTTGAGAAAAACAGTCTGTCATTCGTAAAAGCAATATGTAAGGGAAAAAGAAAAAATGATTTTATAATAAAATCTATTATGTAAAAATGGAAAAATCTTAAAAAGACATACATAAAAATGAAAAAGTAAAAAACCTTATAAAAATAACATAATTTTGCAGAAACAAACATACCGCATAGTCAACCAAACTGAACCAAACTGCTTTCAATAGCAACTTCCTTGCAGTCTTAAAAGTCCTTACATATTCATTATGCACATTAAAAACACCATAAGACTTTCAACAATAACTAGAAAAGTTACCTCCGCTACGTGCGGGGGACAGAAGCTTTCAATATTGTTTCCGAATCGATAAATATGACAGACATAGAAAGTGCAATGATGAAAAGCCCGGAATTTGCCCCGGACTGTTTTTTCATGTTTTTATGAAAAAATGTAAAAGTTTTGACTGCAAGGATCAGAAGTTTCAAAACGGTTAAAGAATTAAAGGGGTAAAAATTAGCAAATTTTTAGAAAATAGATCAAAGTTGTCAAACCGTTAAAGTTTTGTGGTCAAACTTTAAATATTAAAATGTTCCTAAAAAGTGTAAAAAAATTGATTGCAAGGACCAAAAATATCAAAATAGATAAAGAATGAGGAGCAAAGTGCAGGGACCATTTCTGCCAAAAAATGCCAAATTTACTATTCCAAAGCTTTATATATATATATATATATATATATATATATATATATATATATATATATATATATATATATATATATATATATATATATAGGGTTAGGTTATTTTGTTTTCACTATCTATTGTGTGCATGTATGACTGATTCTGAACCAATCATTTTAGTTATTTTAAGAAAGTAATTAATGCATATTACATGTTAAAGATATAATAGGTATTAATTACATCTTCAGCATTTAATATGCATTAATTATTTTCTTAAAATAACTAAAATGATTGGTCCAGAATCAATCATACGGACACACAATAGATAGTGAAAACATTTGAACCTAACTATATATATATATATATATATATATATATATATATATATATATATTAATTGGATCCAAAGACTGACCTTCTTTCCTTTCTACTGCAGACAACCTATTGTGCAATTCATGCTCTGTATCCACAGTATAAAGCTGTAAGAATCTAGGTCCCTTTTCATCAAGTATATCAAAAGCACCTATCCAATGACAAACCTAACCAGAGACCTTTAACACATAAGGACCACCCGTCTTATTAATATCGTCATCAACTTTACCTTCAAAAGATTTCATACTGAAGATGTTATTATAACCCCTTATATTTTTTATAAAAGGGGGGAAATCATACAGAGCCGATAACAACTTAGGAGGTACAAGCGGATACGGGAAGACTACAGAGCTAGACCTACAACAACGGGTATAAGTAGGACATTCTGGACGTGATAAATACTTAACCTTTTCATCAAACCAGAACAGAGTCGAACACGAATTACAAATAAAAATACAATCACCTATATCATCATAAGCAGGCAAAATCAAACGGTCATTACAAACAAGCAAAGACGCTATCTCAGGAGGAAAAAACGCAGCTAAACGCCTAGATAACGGACTCCAGACATCAAATAAGCATACAAGAGGATTGAAACATACCTATATTTAAAGAAAAAGCGACGCGTGAGAACAAAAGAACAGATAATCGCAAGAAAGAGAGGAACAGAAATACAGTGAAAGCGCAAATTGCAAACGGAAATTAGAAGCCAAAGTCTACCCAGAAGCCAACATCTATCTACAATTTCTTTAAGGCGGTTCTTTAAGGTGGTGAAGCTTAAAAAAATATCGCATGGCAAAAGTAGAAAGTGAAGGAAAATAAGTGGCATAAATGAGAAATTACAAACTTTCTTTAAGGTGGCTTTCCCGTGGCAAAAGTAGCAAGTGAAGGAAAATAAGTGGCATAAATGAGAAATCACAAACTTTCCTGTTAACCATCTTTTTAAGGATTAATAATATATATAATTTGTTGTATTTGCCTAATTTTTTGTGTTTTCAAAAAGACTACATATTTTTGGACACCGACTGAAGTTACGATTTGCCTAGATTAATAATAAAAATATTTTACTCGCAAAGATATATGAGTTCTGGATCAGTGGCACAAATCTGAAAAAACAATTTTCATGTGATTATATTATCAATTTTTTTGAATAATTAGTTGAATTTTGGTGTACCCATCATGTCTCCTAATGAATTCAACAACTTATTTCTTATTCCAGGAAGACGACGTGAATCACTCACTATAAGCACCCAGAGGATATAAAACACATTGTGAGTCCAAATAAAGAAAAAATATGTAAAATAGAAAAGGTTTTGACTTTATTAAAATGGCATTTCTAAAAATCACTAGACCCCCTATTGTATAAGAAAAATACAGTTTTGTTTTTGCAATTGCATCTGCCGGGAATATAAGTCCTATATTTGGATCGTCAAGAAGAAATAGAGCCTGGAAAAGACCAACCACCTGCAACAACGTATATATGTTTCGTTAGTTAGATAAAGGGAAATTATGGCAATCTATGTTTTCTTTATGTTAGAGCTTCGGTTTCCTCTAGGTTGTATATATCTTGTTTTATCTCGTCCTCGTTACCACAAGATCCACCATAATGAGATTCAACAAGTTTTTTTTTTTTTTTTTTTTTGGGGGGGGAGGGAGGGGGGGGGGGGGGGGGGGGGGTGTTCCCCCCGTCATGACGTCGTTGAGGCATGCCACATCAGCCTATTGCTTCTCGTTTTTGGCCCATACCGCATGCTCTAAAAAACACAATGTCATGTCATGTCGTGTCATGTTTGTGTTCAAAACTCGACACGAAATTGACACGATTTAACATTTATTTGTCATGTTTTTCATGGTATGTGTGATTAAATATCAATTAAATAAACTATTTATTATTTTATGTTATCTTTATCATGTCGTGTTCTAATTGATTCGTTTTCGTGTTAGTTGAAAAAACACGACAACATATCGTGTCGTATTCGTGTTATATAAAACTTTGTCGTGTCGTGTCGTGTCAGACAAAAACACGACATGATAGTCCGATTTGCCGCCCATAAAAGAAATGCACTCAAAGAAGAAAGAGCGAGGGTCAAAAAGAATAGAGGGTAAAAGTGTTATAAGAACGTCCATGTACGATAAGTGCGCCTCATTTTACTTATGGAGATGTGCTAAATTTATTAAGTAAAAAAAGAAACCCTGGTGTGTGTATATATGGATTAAATGATTAATGTATCAAATCCATCAAGTTTAAGGCTGCTATGAGTGGGCAATGCTCACTCCCGTTATTGCACCTAATAACACCAAATAACGTCTAAAAACACCGTCTCCCATCTATGTTATTAGATGTTATGTGTATGCACGTTGCTTTCCGTTACCACCATCACTTCAATTAACGTCGTTTTTTTGTCATTTTCTTAATAACGCCGGTGTGGTCGTTGCCCACACCTACCGGTCTAAAAGTTTGTGCATATAAGCCGGAAAGTTAGCAACACATGGATATCTATTTTTGATGCAGAAAGACCAAGTTAATAGAGAAATCGAGGGAAACAAAACTTTTTGCATTATCCTGATTTTTTATAAATTTACCCTCATTTATTTATTCCTTGAGATTTTAGTTTCTCAAATATCTTTTAAATGTCATTTATCCAAACAATAATAGGAAAAAACAAACATAATTGCCTGGATCAAGAAAACTCACATCATTTATCCACACTAATAGTTAACAGGAAATTTTTTATCAATGGATGTATAGATTCCTAGAGGCAGTGACAAAATCACAATCCAGGCGTTCAATGAAGTCAAATTTACAGATAATGTGTTCGTCATTTTGTTTTTGAAGTTTTTTCTGTTTTTTTGTTTTTGTTTTTGTTTTTTTTAAGCCATAGTTTTGTTGGTAAAAGTATTATTTAACTACAATTAGTTAGATTTAACACATCAACATTTTTTTGTTTGTTGTTATCCATGGTCTATGGTGTTACAATAGGTAAATTAAGCAGAGTTAAGGCCTTTGCCACAAAACATATCAGGCTGTTTTATTTTGTGAATTAATAATGTACTAAACATGGTTAGAAAAAAAAATTATACTATTTCATAACAATCTCTCCTTAGGAAAAAATATAAAAAATAAAATGGAAAAAAGAAGTAAAGGGTAACCTTAAATCCAAAACCAAATGCCCCAAATATTTATCAAGGCAATCAAGAAAATATGAGAGTTTTGTTTCTTACTTGTACAAACTTCTCCGGCAATGAATGATAGGCAGAAAAAAGACTTTAATTTACACGAACCTGACATGGGAATGTTAGAGGCATTTGTCCCATATCATTAGTATTTGTTTTAGTTTTAGTGTTGCTGTTTTATATCATTAGTATTTGTTTTAGTTTTATTGTTGCTGTTTTTTAATACAACAATGTTGATTTAAAAGAAAAACCATCACCACTAAAAATACGTACACACACAAGAGAACAATAGTAGAACTATATATGGTATTTAAGAGCTTTATTTTGTCATGTTAAAAACTTATTTCATTCGGTATATTTGAAAGGGCTACAACAAGAATCAAATTACAACCAAACAAGTACCAAATTACAATTGCTCCCACAATTCTTGGTCCATAACTCAAAGTATGGCCTTGCACTACTCACTTTTGGGGACGAGTGTTTCCCGAGTTTGCAGTGCCCGTAGCAACTTTGGCCACGTCCAAAGCCGTGGCCTCAGGTTTCTTATGAGAATACAGTGTAAAGTAAGCAAGAGCGCCAATAACAACAAATCCACCCAACATCATCCTAATCGGCGACTTTGGTGCCCCTTTTGAAGTTTGGTGTAGAACTTGACCCGTTGCCATGGCCTCGCTAGCCCGTGGTTGTTGTTTATCGATTTGAGGCATTGCCTTCATCACATTTCCAAATCTTACCATGTTTACCTTTTGTGTTTTCCCCTCTTTTGTTTGTTAAATTTGATGTGTAATCGTGTGAAACTTTTGAAACTTTATGTTGGTGGTTATGAAGTCTAACCCAAGGATGAAAAAGATAGAAAAAACGGGAAAATGTGAGGGGTAGAGAAATATATGGAAATAAGTTGTTTTTGGGTGGTTGACACGTAAATGACTATCATTGAATTTAGGAGATGTTCAAAGACAACTTGCCCGAATTTGTGGTTTTTGGAAACCAAAAATATGGAATTTTTCACTAAATTTTAATGATTCTATTTTTGTGTTGTGAAAACAATTAAATAACCCAACTTTCTAAAATGTGTATTCTAAAACGTCTTATTCTTATCTAGTATGCTATAAATATATAAAATAAATATTTCCTCTATTTACTGTAGTTTTTATATAATGTTCATTGATTATTTTCTTAATTATTGATAGAATTTCTCTTGTTGAAACCCTATGACCCGAGATCCATGTGATTAAAAAACCACAATTCGATAGAAATAATGATAACATATTATTTATTAATATGAATTTAAAATTAAAATGTGTACTACATTTCGATTGTTCAAAGTAGTGAAGTGGTTGATATAATTTTCTAAAATCGGTTTAATTTTTTAAGTTAAATAATTGTCATTATAAATAAAGATAATTGATTATTACTTTGTTTGTTTTAAAATATTAAAAATAGTATCCAATGGAGTATGGGAGTCTGGGCGTATGCTTCATGCACTATTTAGAAGGTCTTAATGTACTAAGATTTTGATTTAAGCACTTAATGGACATGCAAGGTCATAAAGTTGAAAACTTTATGAATTGTGAGGTTGATTTAGCTTTGGATCTGAAAATGGGTTGTAAGAGCTTAATGCATTAAGCTCTTAATGGAGTATGGGAGTCTGGGCGTATGCCCTATGTAACCTGAGTACACAGTGCGTACATGGTCAACTCACCCGACTGCGGTCAAGATTTAAGTACGCCCAGCGTACCTTTGGAGTACACCCTACGTACGCGTTCTGTGTCGACTCGGATGAGTCGACTCAGCTGGGTTTACTCGGCTGGGTTGACTCAGTTGACTTATGGATTTTGACCAGTTTGACTTTGACTTTGACCAAGTTTAACTTAAAGGTATTTGGGTATTTTGGATTGTGATTAAGGATTGGTCATATGGTTCGATAAGTGATGGTTAGAGCTGAGATTTGTAGTCAAGACCTCATCAGCTATTGTTCAAACTATGAGGCGAGTTTTCCTCACTGTACTTACGGGTCTAAGGCACCAAGGTCGGCCCATTGGATTGATATCCTACTATATATTGATATGTTGAGTATAAGTTAGATCTGCATGATTATTATTAGTTGTTGATATGCGTAGACTGGTAGATCTATTAGACTACCTGTGATTTCTGTCTGCATGATTATCTGTCTGTTGAATATATTTGTAATCAGTTATATGTCGACATATTGTGCAGGGATGAACAATTTGTCCCAAATCCCGATCCCGTACCGGTACCGTACCGGAACCGGTACCGAAACGTACCAAATTTAAAAATATGGGACGATACTTGGTACTGCAAATACATGAAATTCGGGAATCGGTACCACCGGTATCGGTACTAGTACTGAGTACCGATACCATTCCCGATACCGGTACCGGTGATGTTAATTCAGTTCGGTATTCGGGATTAACTTTCGATTAAATTCGGTATTCGGGAAATCAGGAACGGTATGGGTCAGTACCGGTTCTGTCTCATGCTCATCCCTAATATTGTGTTGGGTTGATGTTGTACTGTTTTTTGTTGTAGCCAACAAACCCGGGAGCATTCCAGATATGAGCTGAGGGTCGGTCAGCATGCCGGACTCATATTGAGGGCTTAGGGGCATTCCAGATACGAGTTGAGGGTCAGTTGGCATGCCAGACTCATACTGAGGGTCTTAGGGTATTCCAGTTCGATGACTGAGTGGCCCCATTGTATATTGGCATTCCAGCATCGGGTATTCCATCCCGAGGATGACTGGACCCACAGGTTGACTGGGCCTGGGGTATTCCAACACAAAGGTTGATTGGACTCGACATGTTGTTGTATATGTTATAGGTTTGTGTACCGGTACTTTGGGGGAAACTCTCTAAGCTTTGACTTACGGTTTTTAGTTGTTGTTTCAGGTACTTCTGATGATCGCGGGAAGGCAAAGGTGTAATCGTACACATCCTCTGTTATGTTGTAAGCAAGAAATTGTTTGAACTCTTCAAAAGCTTGAGAATCCAAGGCAAAAGGTGGCGTGGAGGTGGCATGAACATTCATTTCTACTGTAGGTTTGCTATGTTGTTGCTTTCCCTTGTTGGGTAACAATGGGCACTAAGACTTCTGATGGTTCTTTTTGTCTATAGTAAGCACATTCATTAAAATCAATTGTGCGGGCTAGTCTATCCTTGAGATCCATAATAACTATAATCAAAGCAAACTAATACCAACAACAAATACGAACAAATATTGGCAACAACCAAACAAACAAGACTTCAAACAATAACCAAAACGGACGAACGATGAACAATACCAATTGATGAATAGTGTCCAAACCACGAACAATGTGAATGATCAACAGTGAAACAAAAGATAAAATCGTGCCACAATATCACCAGTCGCGACTCAAAAACCCCTTTCGACCGTAAATCTCGACATGATTTCACTATTTGTGCTGCGTAAAACCCTTTTGATCGTAAATCTCAATGTGATTTCACCGGTCACCCCGCGATTTTTGAATAGATCTAAACTCTCATAATCTAACAAATCAATGTTATATGTTTTAATCTTTACTTAACCCATTTCATCATTTAACCATTCCATATTACAAGTTTTAATAAGTTAAAGAAGAAGCCTTTAGAATGGGATGCATGGACCCTACTTGGAAGTCGGTCTCATCATATATATTACTAAAAATCATTCAAATATTTTCATATTTACTAAAAACTCTCTCTTTGGCATCAATTAAAGAGAGATTTTTTTTACTAAAAATATCCAAAAATATTTTAAATTTTCAGAATTGTTTACTATTACTCTATTAGTATACTTTTTATGAATAATGAATCTTAGTTAGATTTCATTCTCGATCCGCTACTATTTTAACTATAGTAGTAAATCTTAATAATAATCTCATGTATTCCAATTTACAAGTGCTTCTTATGTAAATCAATCCATAGACTATTAAGCAATTCAAATAAAAAGAAACCGAATGTTAACGTACATTTAATCTATTGTTTTGCTCAAAAGTTTTTATGCTTTGCAATCTTGACCTGTTTTAGCTTTATGCTTTCTCCAATTGGCCAACCTAAAGCAACCTTTTCCATTACGTTGTTCTAAAATATTAATACCCCCAATTTTTATTTATTATAAAATAACCCCACTAATTTAATTAATTTGACAAACAGATCATTTTCACAAAAACCAACCAGTCTTTGGCGTACGGGTCCCGCCACCCATCACCACCACACGCCGCCACTTCCGCCACCAACAATTATATAAATAACCACAAACCCATTTTCTCAACCAAAAACTCAGCCTCCATTATTGAACGATAACCCACCTTCCAAACAACCTAACCCATACTGGTCTCCGGACCCGTGGCGGCCGGTATCAGAACCGCCACCGCCACCGCTGCCACCACTCATGTCAGACGGGAATACAACTTCTCCGCCATCGCGGTTGTCAAAGCCGCCGTTGCTTCACAAACATAAATCATTGTCTACGGACTATAATCGTGAAGAGGCGTGGCTGAAGCTGAAGGACAATCACCAGCATCACCACCAGCAGCGCCACCACCTCCATAGGCGGAGCAAGAGCTTGATAATGATAACCACCGAAGACATTAACGAGCTCAAAGGGTGCGTCGATCTGGGTTTCAACTTCGCATCGGAACCAACTAAACTATCAAAGACGTTCCCGGCTCTTGACCTCTATTACGCCACCTCAATACCACCGACGTCAAGCTCAAATTCATCAGCCACCACCTCTAATCACGGTGACTCGCCGCCACAACCTTGTAGCCCTCATAACGCCTCCACCACCACCCTATTCAACTCAGGTAAATCTTTTGATTTATATTATTATTTAATAGATTTATGTATTTATTATCCTGAAATAATTAATTTCAGGAGAGAATCCGGAAATGGTGAAAAGAAGATTGAAGCAATGGGCGCAGGTGGTTGCTTGTGCGGCACGTCAACCAGCATGTTACCAAATTGACCCAAAGGATTGAACTTTGAAGCAAAATTTAAACCATTTATTATATATTATTATTCTTTGTTAGTGGGATTAATTTCATTTAATAACTAAATTGTTGTTAAATACTCTTATCTTTAAATTGATTTTGTTGATGATAATAATTGTGTATATATGATAGGGATACTTCCTGATCTTCTAAAAAACATCTTATTTGGTGTTAACATTATTTTTGTTGTAAAATATTATATAAATCTATTGCATCTAATATTATTTTCTATATCAAATTTAGTTTAATAATAATACAACATATTAAGTGCCGTTTGTTTTTTCAAAAAAAAAAATATCTTTTTAAAAAACTTATGTGTACAGACAGGAAGACATATACGTTTACGAAGTCTTCAAGTGTTTGTTTACTAGAAGACTGCAAACTTGAAAACGTTACAAAAGACATGAACCAATGTCTTCGGACAAGAAAACCTTTCTCGTAGATCTCTACTAAAAAAAAGAAAATATAAAAACCTAAAAATTTGTTTTGAATTTTTTTTTATAGAAAGGTTTCCCAAAATTAATTTCTTTTTCATTTTTTTTACACTTGTTAAAACTTTTTAAAGAATTTTTGCACAAACTTTTTATAGATTTTTATACTTTTTAACAATTTTTTACTACCGTTTTACAACTTTTTTATAACATCAGTTGTATTTTTTATAGCATTTTAAATTTTTTTAATAACATTTAAAATATCTTTTACTTACTCTTTTTAACTTTTTTACAATCTTTATTTATAACATATTTAAATTTTTTCACAAGTCTTTTTAAAAATTTTAGATCCTTTCTAAACTTTTTCTATAACATAAAAAGGTTGAAAAAAACAAAATAAAAATGTTTTAAAAAGTTTAAAATGTTACTTAAAGTTAAAAAAGATAATTTCTTTTTAGAGATTTTAAGAAAAGTTTCAAAATGTTTTTTTACAACTTATGTTTTTCATTTTAAGACATTTTTACTTATAATTTTTATAAGGTTCAAATTTTTTGAACTTTTTTACTTATAATTTCTTTTTCAGCTTCATTAGGTTGTATTTTTTAATAAAGCTTGTAAATTAGTTTCAAATAGTTATTAAAAAGGTTTTTAAAAAAAGTTTGTAAAAAAGTATAATATTAGTAAAATATGTTTACTAAATGGAGTCTTAAATTACAATTGTTATTTTTATAGTTGTCAAAATCGCGATCCTGATCGTAGGATCGTAGAGCCAACGATCCTAGGTATGAAAAACGATCCGGATCGTAAAAGGATCGTATTTGGGGTAGGATCGCAGGTAAAGATCGTAAGATCGTAGGTAGGATCGTAGGATCGAGATCTGATCCGATCCTACCTTCCTTTGATTTTTTTTTTTTTTGCAAATGAATTTTTTTTACCACTTTATGCCTTTTATCCTTTACCAATCTACCATTTATCATTTTTTATTGTGACTTATGACTATTAGTTTGAAGTTTTTATAACTTTTGAATGAAAAACTAAATGTTTGAAATAGTTTTCATGATTAAATATTATAAATTAAAATTATATTCTATTTTGTGGGATCTTAGGATCTCGATCCCGATCTTGCAAATCCAAAATCGATCCTAGGTAGGATCTCGATCTTGACAACCTTGGTTATTTTATTTCAATGTTGTTAAACTATCATTATGTAAATTTCAGTGTTGAAAATTTACTTTATGTTTATAAAATCAGTTTATTTAAATTTCAATTTATTTCAGCAGCCTACAAATATTAAAAAACAAACAATTTTCTTCTTGCAGATAGAGATTTGCAAATGTGGCCCACAAACTACAAACATTTTGGTTCTAAAAAAACAAACAACACTTTAATTGATATATTATTTTTTTAATAACAAACTTTATGTTAAAATTTCTCATTTTTCTATTTTCAAGTTTGAGTTCATAAAATATATACTTAGTAGTTTGTAAGTTTGAGTGTATACATTTTGAATTAATTTTATTGTATAGTTATATAACTTCTAAAAGTATATGTTTCACAACTTTGTAAAAGACAAAATTGTACGAATGATCCATATGGTTAGCTGAAAATTGTCTTTCGTCTAAAAAAAGTTTAGACAATTACAAGAGGTCCAAAAGTCTTATTTTATTGTGACTTTGGTACAAAGTCTTTTAAACATTTTTATAATGACGAATTTGCCCTTTATTATTTTATTTTCCATTTTTTTTATTACAACAATAAAAAAAGAAAAGCAAAAATACCCACCCTCTCTCTCTCTCATGCACACCCTCAAAAATCAAAACCATTGTTAACACCAAATCATCCTTCACCTTTTAGGGTTTCTGATCTGCCGTCGTATGCAAGATCAAACAAGAAGGACGAATCCACCCCCTTTCCTCTCATCTGCAGATCGACTTCGATCCTCCGCTGCAAACCCTAGCAACTGGAAACAGCCGCCGCTCCGATCTGCAACTCGATGAAGACGATGGTTGAGTCGCTGCAAACCAGAGCTTTGTCTTTACAGACGAAAACACAGCGATGGCGGCGGTAACAAAGAGGGAAGATAGATGGTCGATGTAGGTTATAGGGGTGACGTAGGAGGATTGGAATTGAACCTGGACATGTTGTTCTTACTAGTGAACATACTCTATGGATTTCCAACCTCATGAGAATCGACGACCACCGCCGACAGCACATCAACAACTTCATATCCAAGCTTCGGCGATTCCCGTGGCGGAGATATGAAAGGGATTTCAGCCTGTGGCTTGATGTATATTTCTTGATTTAAAGTTTTTTTTTGTATTCGTTTATCTTGTTGTTCCTACATATCTGATCATCTTGTTCTTTTTCCAAATCAAAAGAAATTTTATGTTAAATACATCATCACTATGGTGGTGGCAAATGGTGGTAGAACGACGGTGGTGGCGGAAGATGTTCTTGAGTTCATGAAGATGTTCTTGAGTTTATGAAGATGTTCTTGGATGTTTATCAAAGATAAACACACACAAAGAGAGAGAAAGGGGAGAGAGAGAGAGAGAGAGAGATGTATTTTATTTTGTTATATTTTTAATTGTTTTTTATTTGTTGGTAATAAAAGAAAAATAAAAAGTTAAATGATAAGGGGTAAAATCATCTTTATATAAACATTCAAACCAAATTAGACCAAAATCACAACAAAATGAAACTTTTGGACCTCTGGTGTTCGCCGAAATTTTTTTAAACCAAGTGATAATTTTTAGCTAACCACAAAGACCATTCGTGTAGTTTTGTCTTTGTAAAAACACTACTAAACATAAGTATTTTCAAAAGTCTAAATAAGAAAAAAACAAACAAATATATATATATATATATATATATATATATATATATATATATATACACACACACACACACAAGGGAAATCTACAGAAAATCACAAACTTTAGGAAAAAGTTTCAAAAAAGTCCTAAACTTTTTTTTGAACAGAAAAGTCTCATTATTTTGAGAAAATCACATAATTTGTTATTTGTTGTTCAAATATAAAAAAAAATGATTTTTTTTGTTAGTTTGGGCAAAATGTTAAATAATCGGGATTTTTCTGTTCAAAAAAAACTTTTAGGACTTTATTAAAAATTTTCTCAAAATAATGGGACTTTTCTGCATTAATCACATCTTGAAACAAAAACAAAACCGAATTTTGATATGGAGCTGGTTATCTGTGTTTCATGAATGCAGTTATCCAGGAAACTTAAAAAAACCCAAAAGTAGGAGAGTCGTTCGACGATTGGCAAGTGGCGAATGGTGGAGACACATAACGACATAAGAGCTGATGTAGGTTTTGCTACATTAAACAGAGAGAAAGAGGCTATATGGTTTACATTGTTGGGGGTGGGAAGCTTTATTTATTTCCTTTTTCTTTTTCTTTTATTTAAAAACGATAATAAATAATAAAAAACTAAAAAGAAAGTAGCAAGGACATAATAGTCTTTTTAGGTCAGACTAAATAGGGAAATCTACAGAAAAGTCTCAAACTTTTGGGAAATTTTTCAATAAAATCCTTTAAAAAAATGAACCGAAAAGTCTCATTATTTTGAGAAAAAAATCATATAATCTGTCATTTGCTAGTCAAATATGAAAAATGACATTTTCGTTAATTTGGGCAAAATGTTATACAATCGGGATTTTTTTGTTCAAAAAAACATTTAAGACTTTATTAAAACTTTTCCAATAGTTTGAGAATTTTCTATAGATTTCCCTAACAAAAACAAAAGCAAATTTTGATACGGAGCTAGTTATCTATGTTTCATGAAACCAGTTATCTAGGAAACTTAAAACCCCAAAAGTAGGAGAGGCGTTCGAAGATTGGTAAGTGGCGAATTGTGGAGACACATAATGACATAAGAGCTGGTGTAGGGTTTGCTACGTTAAACAGAGAGAAAGAGGGTATATGGTTTACATTGTTGGGGATGGGAAGCTCTATTTATTTCCTTTTTCTTTTTCTTTTCTACTATTTTTCTTTTATTTAAAAATGATAATAAATAACAAAAACTAAAAAGAAAGTTGCAAGGGCATAATAGTCTTTTTAGGTCAGACATCGACCAAACGCACAAGAAAAACGAACAATAAGGACCTTCAGAGTAAAAAAAGTTAAGCACCAAACACACAAATTACACCAAACCACAGGGACCATTCGTGTGTGTGTGTGTGTGTGTGTGTGTATATATATATATATATATATATATATATATATATATATATATATATATATATATATATATATATATATATAATTTACAAAATAATAAAAAACCACTATTTTTTTCGAAATATGAGTAAAATATTTTAATATAATATTACACTGTAATAATCAAATCAAATTTTTAGAATGTTATAATATTCTAATATTCTACTAGAATTGATAGATATAATAAAATATTCTGATATTCTATGTGAATTGTTAGATTTGTTCGAATATTCTAATATTCTATTAAAAAATTTTGAATATTTATATTTTAATATTCTATTAGAAAATTCTAACACTCTAAAAATTCGATTTAAATATTTACATTATAATATCCTATTAGAATATTTCGTGTACATTTTGAAAAAAAAACGGTAATTTTTTTTGATAAAATAAATGACGAAAATAATATTTAAAAAAACATAGAAAATTTTCATTTGTTTTGCATTTTAAAAATATATTTTTTTTATCTCCAAAATGTATGGCTAGGATACGTCCAAATTGAAGTTCACAAAAATACAATGCAAAAGGTCTTTTAAGATAAAGGGCTAATCAATAAAAGGGCTACACTAAAAAATGCAAAATAATAATAATAATAATAATAATAATAATAATAATAATAATACATTTACACAACGCGCATGCTCATGCACACGTCCGAATAGTATGGTTTAGACTTAATATCATATGATTAGAGAAACTATAAAAAATAGTTAAAGTGGACTCTTGTAGAAGTGAGTACAAAATGTGGCATCGTATACAGTAATATTTATGATGTTGTCTTTCAAGTAATAATGTTTTTATATACATTAATACTGGCAAGTGTCATTTTTAATAAAATTGTCCAACACATGGAAGTTTATTTCGACATGACAAATAGGTAGAAAGTAATTTTTGAGTGTCTAAGGACCCCACATGTTTAGGATTTTCTTCTGATTATTTCTATTGATGGCCTTTATCAGCAAATATCGCCAGTGAAGTATCGCGTCATCCTCAAGTATCACCTTATGATCCCTCAATTTCCGGCTGATGAGACTTGTCATGTTTGCCGCAAGGCATGCTTGGACTCATTTATGGAGCATTCAATTCATTGTAAAGAGCTCATGGGTTTCAAGTATCGTCACGATCTGGTTAGGGATGTTATTTTGGACATATTTAGGCGTGCTGAGGTTTCTACCAAGAAAAACACCTATGAACTTTCTGATTGACCCATTGGAAGGAAGATCAACATTTAGACCAACTTATGTTTTAGTATTTGGATAGGCTGGAAGGAAGCATGCATGTGTGGATCTAACAAAGGTTTCCCTCTTGTGGGCTTGGGGAGTGAGTGGGGTTTTCACTATGAGACAAACTGTTTTAAAAGTTATTTCATACAAACTGACAAAACATGAGAAAACGGGCATGGAAAATCAACACACGTTGATACCTTTTGCATTTGGTACTTTCGGTTTCCTTGCGCCAAAAGCTATGGAGCTACTCAATAGAATCCAACATGTCATGCATAGTAATGTTATGACTCCAAAATCTATAAATATTTTTAAAAGAATTAGTTTCGTCATCCAAAAAGTGGGTTGTGACATAGTTTTTGTCTCGTTTACCTGTTTCGTCTATATAAAACTTTTTTCTTTGTTTGCAAAATGAATTAAATTGGTAGAATTACATAAATGGTCCATGTGTAATACTTGAGAGTTGAGAATGTAAAATTACAAAAATGGTCTTTGTATAATAGTAAAATCATACAAATGCGTGATGATGATCCTTCTTTCCCACCAAAACAAGGTTTGATGCAAATTGGTTGAGCCCATTATTCCGATTAGAATATGTCAAAAAGGATTAGTATAGTAATATGCCTTGGATAAGATTAATATGCAATTCTAGTTTTTTCTCACAGTATAAGTGCTCAAATAATTTCAACACCAAACGTATAGAATCATAACTTAACAAACAACACCTCAAAAAAAAACACAGAAAGAGATGCAATTTTCGTTCCTTTACATCTCTTTCATATTTAAACTTTCTTGATTGTCCATGTCATTTTCTTTTCTTCATTCAACAAACTGCTTTTTTTATCTGAATACCCGATAACAAACCTAAAAAAAAATCAATAAACTGAACAAGAACTGCTACAATTATTATTAAAAGTTGAGGGGTAATAACAATATTGACCTTTTGGCACAGTTAGTCTACAAAACTGCAGCTTTCAGAAGGATGAGGGCAAAACGGGGATTGAATTATTGCTTGAACTGATCACCCAAACCTTGGGGCATTCCTAAGCTCTGTGCAAGATCGCCCATTCGTGCTTTCATGGCCTAAACAGGGGCAAAATGGTCAAATTCAAAATATATTACTCCAAGGGTAAAAATAAAAATGTACTTTTATATTATCATACAAACCTGGACACTTTTTTGATGAGCATCTCTATATGCTTCTGTAATCAAAAGTGACAATTTCTGCAAAAAAAAAAATTAATGATACAATATATCATTATTTGACTAATTTATCTGATTTATGCAAACCATGTTTTAACATTTTATACAAAAACATAAAATTAAATAAATATTATAATATTACTCACTTCTGATCCCAATTCCATTGCAGCCTCTGTAATTTCTGTGCGTACAGGTTGCTGATTCCCAGAGAGAGTGACCTAATCAATTTCAAACTTGATGAAATTGGAGTTGAAATACCTAAAATGCCCTTTATAAAGTGCTTACACATGGGGATCATAATGGTTTTGAGGGACTAAAATGTTATTAATTTTCTCTTTGTGGACCACGGATGCAAAACAAATCGACAAGAGACAAATAGTGGTAGTTAAGTAATAGTCGAGGGACCATTTATGTAATTTAATCTAATATCTATAGAGCTACATACCTTTACTAGTTCACCTTCACAATAACCATCAAACTCAGCTCTACAAAATATAAAAGAAGTAGAATCTTCATTTATGAGCTTTTGTAATAAAGAAAGAAACAATAAAGTTTAAAATTATGTAATAAATAAATGAAATATAAATATAATTTTACACTGCAAGTTCTTTTTGCACTTTCACTGCTTCAACCTGGACAACCATTTGTGCCTTCTTTACAGTCTCGTATAGATTTTGCATGTTTCCAAACACACCTGCCTAAAATCAAATCAAATTTATTAGTTTTAATCAAAGTTTACCAATTTGACCCTTCGATCAACAACTATCAAACAAAGATGTTATAGTTTTGGAGAAAAATGACAATATTTCACCTTTCCATCATCCTTGTCACCATCTTTCTTTCCTCCAAATAGGGCAAATACACGAAGAGATCGGGGATTATCAACAAGCTTTTGATGATGAGAGTGAGATAGGGTCCTCATACCAACTGAATTTGGTTTTAAGCTTAGTTTTTCTGTGAATGTAGCAAGAAGAAACAAGTTATTCAAGAGAAGAAGGGAAACAGGGAAACAAATAGATACTCGTGTAAATTGGAAGGGAAAACAGGCGAGTCTTTTGTTAGAATTGTTATTCATTGTATGAATGGCAACTGCAATGCGTTTGATTATGACTCCGTTGGTAAAATTACAAGGATTCACGATGGAAAGTGTAGAAATTGACAAACTTTTTTTGTGTTAAGATGTAAGAGCTAATTTGTGTCATATGAATTTACTAAATTTAGCTCAAAATCGGTAACTATAACAGAGAGAAGCACTAAGAATTGAAGAAAAAACGGTGTAAAACTAAATAAAAATACAGTAATTAGATTGAGGAAACCGTAGGTTTGACAATTCCAATTTCAAATCAGGACTCTACAAATCGAAAATCAGCGAAGAAATTGCAATGACTGGTGGAGCAAAAGCTTTAAGTTTCATGGAATTGTAAGAACAAATCAATTACAGGCTAGCAAAGTATCCGTGATAACCCATCGGAAGGGGGTTTAATATGACCGTGAAAAAAGAGCTTACGGGAATAGGATGATGAAGAGGATGACAAAGTAATGAACGTTTTTCTATCAGATGACGCTCCTCCATTGAAGTTCGAAATCTGAGCTGTGAAAGCACTCGCCGACGCCATTTTCCGTGCGCAAAGTGAGGGTTTGGAAGACGATGAAAATGGAAGGATAGAGTATAGAGGTTTGTTTAATGGATATTTTATTTATTTCTGCTCGATCTTTTTGCTGTTGTGTTTAAAATAACAGGTTCGTCATTTCTATGGAAAGACAGACCAGTTATAACGTTCGTCACGGACTAATAAACGCAACTCAAACACTTCAAAGAAATTTCAAATTTGGTCCCTGTGGTTTTTGAAAAAGTGCAGTTTGAGGCCAATTTATTGTTCACCATGCACCGCAGATCCAAAATTTAAATATGATGAAATTTTGGTTCCTTGAAAATTTGAATGCATTTGAAAATAATATTTTTTCCTCCTGTTTTTCTTTTCCATTTTTCTTATTTACTTAAATATTTAATTAAAACATGAAAAAAAAACTAATAACCTACCATACCAACCCTCTCTTTTACAAATATACCAACTCCATCTTTTATCTCCTCTTTCCTGTTGGAACACCACCACTGTCAGTCACCGCCTCGTCGAAGCACCGTCACCGATGCATACCATAGCCGCCCTCTGTTGCTACCCTCCGACCACTATCAGCATTTGTCCTACTCTTTAATCCCTCTTCATTTTCGATTGAAAAAATTGCAATGATATTTTTATTGATTTTGGTCCCTTTATACTTAAAAAGACAATTATGCCCTTACAGTTAACTTTTTAGTTTTTTAACTTGAAAGAAATATACAAATAAACAAATAATCAACCCCTCCTTCTTCCTTCTCTATCAGGTTCAGGAACAAGGAAGTCCTTCCCATCAACTCCACCCTCCGACGTAACCCACTATCCGGAACAATCGCCTATAACCACATATCTCACCGGAAACCACCACCAACATTTCTATCTAATATTTTACCCTCTTCTATCTCTCATCCAATTCAGCCTCACCACATTTACCATATTTCGTTTGCAACAGCCTCCATTCTCATCGGAAACAACCGACATCAACAAATCTCGTCAGAAACCATCTGTAACAACGTAAATTTTCAAAACAATTTTTCATTTCTTTAAAACATAATTTTGCTCAAGACAAACCATAGTATCCAATGTAACATCATCATAATACAAAACATATCAATCCCAAGTTCAAACATATCCAAATCCGCCTGTGTGTGTGTACGAGTCATGCCTGCGTCTTCCCACGGTCCTCACTAGTACCTGAAACACATTACACATAAACACTATAAGCAAGAAGCTTAGTGAGTTCCCTAATATACCACTTACACACATGCGCCTTTCTAGGCCATACTCCACACGACCTTCCAGTCCATGTGTCTCAGGGGACTTCCGTCCCAACCCGGTAAACCTTCCGGTCCTACCCGTGTCGACCTTCCGGTCCATAACTCCCCGACGTTCTGGTCCACATCATAATGCCTTCCGGCCCATATCATAATGCCTTCCGGCCCATATCAAGCATAGCATACATATCACATACATAACGCATACGAAACAAGCAACTCATAGCATACAATGCATATATCTCATAGCATACCAGACCTTCCGGTCACACATAGGTACCCTTTTAGGTACAGTATAGTGAAAAGACTCACCTCGTATGATGTCTAGTATCTCACGTGCCCGATATCTCTGAATCTCGAACAACGACCTACCCTCGCCTAATCACAACAAATAATCATTCCAAATCATTAACGACTCTCAAGGCTATACTACACGCCTTTCTACAATCCTACAGAAGGGTAAAAGACCATTTTACCCCTCCATGACTCAAAAGTCCACATGTTGACCAAAACCCTAAAAGTCAACAAAAGTCAACAGCAAGCAGTACGCGGGGCGTACCAACTCCTGTACGTGGGGCGTGCCCTTGCACTCCAGAATCGAGGAATGCGACCCCCTACGCGGCGCGTACTAGGATTACACCCAGCGTAAATCCCAGTTTCTTACTTTCCTCATTTTAGTGTCTTAAACAGTTAAGACATAATCTCACATTCCAGATCTGACCATTCTAATACCTCTTAATCCATAAAGTCGAAACCTTTAAGCCTTTTCATGGCTATAAAGGTTCCCACACCTTCTAACACCTTTCCTTTCTCCTCTAAAAGTCTAGATCTCATGCATGGCTCAACATTCACGTCCAAGATTGCATTTTTATGAACATACAACTCATATAGTCCTGAAATATGATAGATCTAGGCCAATGGAGACTATTTGCTCATAAAATCTCCATCTTGGGACCAAAAACCCTAGAATTTGGTCCAAGAAGCACACAACAAAAACAATAAGGCAAGATCTGAACTTTATACCTCAGGAAGAAGCTCCAACCTTTGTAGTCCTCAGATCTACTCTTGTCCACCAACTTCTAGCTTCTACAATGGCCTCTTCTTCTCTTTCACCACCTTGAAATGGCACTTTGAAGCTTAGAACACTTACACACAAGCTAAGGATGAAGGGAATACACTCTTAGGGTTTCTTTCTGTAAGATGGTGGCTGAGAGACAAGACCATCTCATTCCTTTTATAGCCCTCAAGTCATATTAGGGTTTTGCATATGGGCCGGTTACGCCCGGTGTAATCCTTAGGTACGCCCAGCATACCCGGATGAATCCGCGTACAAAATAAGCACGCGAGTACGCGCAACGTACTCACAAGCTTAGCATTTACATAAAGGGACCTAACATGACAACTTAGAAAAGAAGAAGGGTTAAATGGTTGAACCTGAATTTCGGGATGTTACAATTCTCCCCCACTAGAACCAGACTTCGCCCTCGAAGTCTTATACCGAAAACAACTCCAGATGCTGCTCCCGCATCTCTGAATCTGACTCCCACGTCAGCTCGGACCCCTTCCGATGCTGCCACCGAACTTGCACCAGCGGTCCCTCCTTGTTTCTCATAACCCTGATCTTCCGATCCCGAATCACAATTGGTCTCTCGGCATAATTTAGGCCCGCATCCACCTGAATATCCTCCAATGGCATTACCGCCGACTCGTCGGCTATACACTTCCTCAACTGAGACATGTGGAAGGTATCATGAATCTGGCTCAACTCCGCAGGTAGCTCCAATCGATATGCTACTCTGCCTACCCTCGCAATCACTCTAAACAACCCAATATACTGGGGCCCCAGCTTGCCCCTCCTCCTGAATCGAATCACTCCTTTCCAAGGAGACACCTTCAGGAGTACAAAATCCCCAATCTAAAACTCGAGCTCGGATCGTTGCCTATCTGCATAACTTTTCTGGTGACTCTGAGTGGTCAACAACCTCTGTTTGACCTGTTGTATCTGGTCTGTCGTCTGAAGCACTATCTCCGTACTACCCATCACACGTTGCCCTACTTCACCCCAGCAAATGGGGGTCCGACACCTCCTCCCATACAACAACTCAAAGGGTGGCATACCAATGCTCGAGTGATGGCTGTTGTTATAGGAAAACTCAGCCAAGGGCAAATATGTGTCCCAACTCCCTCCGAAATCCAATACACATGCCCGAAGCATGTCCACGAGCGTATGAATCGTCCTCTCACTCTGTCCGTCAGTCTGTGGGTGGTAAGCAGTACTGAAATGCAGCCTCGTACCCAACTCCTCGTGAAACTTCTTCCAAAATCTGGAAGTAAAATGCACATCTCGGTCTGAAACAATCGAGATCGGAACTCCATGCCGCGATACCACCTCCCTCACATACAACTCTGTCAGCCTCTCAGCAGAAGAGCTCTCACTGATAGCAAGAAAGTGAGCGCTCTTCGTCAACCTGTCCACAATCACCCAAATCGCATCAACACCTCTTGCAATCCTTGGCAATTTGGTGATAAAATCCATGGTAACCTGTTCCTACTTCCACTCAGGAATCTCCAATGGCTGCAACTTACCATGTGGATGTTGGTGGTCGGCCTTAACCTTGCGACAGGTCAAGCACCTCTCCACGAACCATGCGACATCTCTCTTCATACAGGGCCGCCACTATTCCCTTTTCATGTCCAAAAACATCTTAGTGGCCCCGGGATGGATCGAGAACCTCGATCTATGGGCCTCCTCCATCAAGATGGTACGCGTTCCACCTACAAACGGTACCCAAATCCGACCCTAAAAAGTCATGAGTCCTCGACTATCGGTAACGAACTCTGATACCTGCCTGATCACTCGCTCCCTTTTGCGGTTCTCTGGTCTCACGGCCTCCGCCTGGGCCCCTCGAATGGTGTCCAACACCGGAGTCATCACTGTCAACCTCATACAAACGTCTCGTATCGGGGTGCTCTCCGCCCTACGGCTCAAGGCATCGGTTACAACATTAGCCTAGCCCGGGTGGTACAGGATCTCACAATCATAATCCTTTACCACATCCAACCATCTCCTCTGGTGCATATTCAGGTTGGGCTGATCCATCAAGAACTTCAAACTCTTGTGGTCCGTGTATATGGTACACCGAACCCCATACAGATAGTGACGCCAGATCTTGAGGGCGAACACCATAGCCCCCAGCTCCAGGTCGTGGGTGGGATACCTCGACTCATGAGGCTTCAGCTGCCTCGATGCATATGTTATCACATGCCCCCTCTGCATAAGCACTGCTCCCAACCCAGGTATCGATGCATCACAGTACACCACAAAATCCTCCATCCCTTCCGGGAGTGCGAGCACCGAGGCTTCGCACAACTTCTGGCGAAGTGTCTCAAATGAGGTATGCTACTCTGGACCCCAGGAAAAAGCAACACCTTTCCGCGTCAACTTGCTGAGTGGCACGGCGATCTTGGAGAAATACCTAATAAATCTATGATAATAGCCGGCCAATCCTAGAAAGCTCCTGATCTCGGTGGGCGATCTCGGCACCTCCCAACTCATGACCGCCTCAATCTTGGCCAGATCGACCAATATCCCATTTTGGTTGACGAGATGTCCCAAGAATTGGAACTCTCGTAACCAGAATTCACATTTGGAGAATTTGGCATAAAGCCTCTCCGATCTCAGAACTCCAAGGATCTCCCTCAAACGCTCCTCATGTTGTTCTCTAGACCTCGAATACACCAATATATCATCAATGCATATGATCATCGATCGATCCAGCATCGGTCTGCACACCCTGTTCATGAGATCCATGAACGCAGCTAGTGCATTGGTGAGCCTAAAAGGCATCACCACGAACTCGTAATGCCCATAACGAGTTCTGAACGTTGTTTTCTGGATATCTTCATCCCGAACTTTCATCTGATGATAACCCGACCTCAAGTCTATCTTGGAGAACCAAGATGCCCCCTACAACTGATCGAACAGATCATCGATCCTCGACAACGGATAACGGTTCTTGACCGTCAACTTGTTCAACTCCCGGTAATCAATGCACATCCGGTGTGAACCATCATTTTTCTTGACAAAAAGGATCGGTGCTCCCCAAGGCGCAGCTGCGAGGATAACTCCTGCATCTCTGGCGGCACGAGGCGATAAGGCACCTTGGCGATAGGTGCTGCTCCCGGAACCAAATCGATACGGAACTCCACTTGCCTCTCGGGAGGCACACCCGACAATTCCTCGGGAAAAAAATTCGGGAACTCGCACACTATCGGAAACTCATCAATCGAACCTGGCCTCCCAGCGACCATTTGCATTTCCATCACATAGGCTACGAATCCACTGTAGCCCTACTACAAACTCTGTCTCGCCTTGGAAACCGAGCAAAACGCTGACCCACATCGGGTTCCCTCTCCATACACCATAAGTACTCCCCCACTGGGGTCTTGTATCGTCACCAACTGACGCTCGCAGTCTATAACAACTCCAAATCGGCTCAACCAATCAATGCTCACTATAACACATACGTCCCCCATCACAATCAGGACCAGATCTATCGGGAACTCCACACCGAAGATCTCAAGGATACATCCTTGAATCACATCCGTAGCATACACTGCTCGCTCGTCAGCTATGGAAACTCGCAGAGGTCGACTCAACGCCTCTCGACGGATATTAATGTGCTGACTAAATGCCAAGGAAACAAATGACCGACTCGCACCCGAGTCAAATAACACCAAAGCAGGTACAGAAATCACAAGAAAAGTAACTGCGCATATCATCATATAAGCACAACATCTCAACAAAAAAAGATAAATACATAATACATACCAGCCACAACATCGGGCGCTGCACGGACCTCCTCCGCAGTCAACTGGAAAGCTCTCCCACGAGCCTTCAAAGCCTCGGCCTTCACTGATCGAACCTTGGTAACCCTAGTAGCAGGTGCATATCCCTGTGCTGACCCCTGATGCAACTGTGGACACTCGGCCTTCCGATGGCCAGTCTGGTTGCAATGAAAGCAAACCATAAATCCCTTGGGGCAATCCTTGGCAATATGCCCCTCCTTGCCACATTTGTAGCAAGCACCCAATCGACAGGCCCCCTCATGACCCTTGCCGCACTTCCCACAAGTGCGGCCCTTCTAGCCTCCAGTCCTCGAATCAGCGGACTTGGTCCGCTTGGCTGCCGGCTGAGACTGAGCCGGCCGCCGACCCATCCTCTAAGACTCGGCCTCCTTCCTGGCCTGAGTCTCCAACTCAATCTCCCACTTCCGGGCATTTTCCTGGAGCTCAGCAAATGTCCGGTACGTCGAGTTCAACATGAACTCCCGAATGTCCCTCCTCAAAATGCCCAAATACCGGCTCATCCGTGCCTGCTCAGTAGATACCTGCTCAGGGCAGAACATCGCCCTCTCATGAAACTTTCGGGTGACCACAATAACTGAATCATTACCCTGCTTGAGGGTCAAGAACTCCTAAACCAACCGTTCCCTCTCCACCGGGGGAACATACTTGTCTCTGAACATGGTGGTGAACCTCTCCCAGGTCACCGCTGAAATCTCTGCAAGAGTGAAGCTCGCTGTCACGAACTTCCACCAATCCTTCGCTCCTAAGCGAAGCTGGTTCAAAGCGAACCGTACCCTCATATGCTCCGGACATGAACACGTATAGAAGCATCCCTCAATATTAGCAATCCATCTCATCGCAGCGATCGGATCCCGCGTCCCATCAAACTCAGGTGGCTTCGTGTTGCTGAACTCCCGGAACAACAACGAGTCACCTCCCCGAGGCCTGGCAGCAGCCACAACTGTTGTAGCTGCAGCGGCTACAACCTCAGACACTGTGGCATATCGCTTATCGAAAGTCTCAATCAGCGTGGTCTTGATAGATCCAAACATCTCCGGAATATCGGCCCTGATCGCTGCAGCCACCACATCGTGGATCATCTGACGAAGCTCCTCGTCACTCACACCGCTCGCCTCAAGTTAGTGGCGTGTCCCAACCATGATGTCTCTGAAATATAACATAATAATATCAAATACTCATTCGAGCATGCTCGCACTCGATAGCTCGACCCTACTTGTTCCTTAGTACCCAAAGGATTCTTACTTAGAGTGCGCACTGCTCCGGTGTCTTCGGTAGTACGGGCCCTTATACTACCGCCTACACCGCATCAGTATTCACCCTAAGTCCTCCTCCTAGGATCCCAGATCACAAGTACTCTATATCTCACTGGCATAGGCTACCCTTCGGTAGACCTCTTATCAGCCCCTCACTGCTACCTACTCGCTCTCAAGCATCACATAGCAGCACAATCCTTCCTAGGCTAAGGCATCACAAAATCAGGCACTTTAGTCCTAATATGAATACCTAGCCAGCTCTAGCATGCATAATATAACATATCATATCTCATAACACATAACGTAAGGGCATTTTGGGGGTTCACCGTTCGGGCGCTGGCTGACCGTACACACTGCTCCGCTCTGGTTGTCTCAAAATCTCTTGCTTTTTAGAAAAATTAGTTTTTTTTATCGTTTGAAAATTTTCTCAAATCCTCAGTTTGAGTTCAGTTACGCCTAAAGGTGCATCCGAATCCCTCAAACCAAGGCTCTGATACCAACTTGTAACAACGTAAATTTACAAAACAATTTTTCATTTCTTTAAAACATAATTTCGTTCAAGACAAACCATAGTATCCAATGTAACATGATCATAATACAAAACATATCAATCCCAAGATCAAACATATCCAAATCCGCCTGTGTGTGTGTACGATTCATGCCCGCGTCTTCCCACGGTCCTCACTAGTACCTGAAACACATTACACATAAACACTGTAAGCAAGAAGCTTAGTGAGTTCCCTAATATACCACTTACACACATACGCCTTTCTAGGCCATACTCCACACGACCTTCCAGTCCATGTGTCTCAGGGGACTTCCGTCCCAACCCGGTAAACCTTTCGGTCCTACCCGTGTCGACCTTCCGGTCCATAACTCCCCGACGTTCTGGTCCACATCATAATGCCTTCCGGCCCATATCATAATGCCTTCCGGCCCATATCAAGCATAGCATACATATCACATACATAATGCATACGAAATAGGCAACTCATAGCATACAATGCATATATCTTATAGCATACCAGACTTTCCGGTCACACATAGGTACCCTTCCAGGTACAGTATAGTGAAAAGACTCACCTCGTATGATGTCTAGTATCTCACGTGCTCGATATCTCTGAATCTCGAACAACGACCTAGCCTCGCCTAATCACAACAAATAATCATTCCAAATAATTAACGGCTCTCAAGGCTCTACTACACGCCTTTCTACAATCCTACAGAAGGGTAAAAGACCATTTTACCCCTCCATGACTCAAAAGTCCACAAGTTGACCAAAACCCTAAAAGTCAACAAAAGTCAACAGCAAGCAGTACGTGGGGCGTACCAACTCCTGTATGCGGGGCGTACCCTTGCACTCTAGAATCAAGGAACGCGACCCCCTACGCGGGGCGTACTAGGATTACGCCCAGCGTAAATCCCAATTTCTTACTTTCCTCATTTTAGTGTCTTAAACAGTTAAGACATAATCTCACATTCCAGATCTGACCATTCTAATACCTCTTAATCCATAAAGTTGAAACCTTTAAGCCTTTTCATGGCTATAAAGGTTCCCACACCTTCTAACACCTTTCCTTTCTCCTCCAAAAGTCTATTTGCTCATAAAGTCCTGAAATATGATAGATCTAGGCCAATGGAGACTATTTGCTCATAAAGTCTCCATCTTGGGACCAAAAACCCTAGAATTTGGTCCAAGAAGCACACAACACAAACAAGGCAAGATCTGAACTTTATACCTCAGGAAGAAGCTCCAACCTTTGTAGTCCTCAGATCTACTCTTGTCCACCAACTTCTAGCTTCTACAATGGCCTCTTCTTCTCTTTCACCACCTTGAAATGGCACTTTGAAGCTTAGAACACTTACACACAAGCTAAGGATGAAGGGAATACTATCTTAGGGTTTCTTTCTATAAGATGGTGGCTGAGAGACAAGACCATCTCATTCCTTTTATATCCCTCAAGTCATATTAGGTTTTTGCATCTAGGCCGGTTACGCCCGGCGTAACCCTTAGGTACGCCCAGCATACCCGGATGAATCCACGTACAAAATAAGCACGCGAGTACGCGCAACATACTCCTTAGTACGCCTAGCGTACTCACAAGCTTAGCATTTACATAAAGGGACCTAACATGACAACTTGGAAAAGAAGAAGGGTTAAATGGTTGAACCTGAATTTCGGGATGTTACTGTTGGATTAGTGTCTAAGTCCATAACTATTTTGGTATGTACTTGACCCGATGGTGCATGGTCCTTTTGGGTTGCCTTCACCAAAGCAACTTGATAGGATGAATTATGGAGAGAAAGGATTAAATATGATTTATTAATATATTATGAGAATAATATATTAAAGGAGAAATCATATTGTTTAATTAATATTAGTCAATAATTAATTGGTAATTAGTTTTGTGGCTAAAAGAGATTAATTAAACTTAAGGGACTGGAATTGTAATTATAAGATAATTGCAATTTGGGCTATGGATTGTCTTAAATTAAGGAGTGGACGAATTCTATGGGGAAGCCCATAAGGAAATCGTCCAAGGCCTTAATTAAAGGAGTCTATGGGTTGCTTAGGGCTTAAGCATCCAAATTAGGGTTTCCTTGTTAGATAACCCTAATAGCCTCACTATATATAGATCCCTTAAGGACCAAAAACGTGGCTAAGACTCCTCTAGGGTTTGTAGACGTTTTTGGGTAGCCTCCATCCCCTCTCTTCTTCATCCTCTTGCTTATGGTGTTTGTGAACCATTAGAGGAGTGACAATTGTGACTCTAAGCTTTCTAAAGTCAATACAAGGAGATTTGGGATTGTTATTGCTACATAACAATCAAGGTAACATCTTAAACCTATTCTCATGTTAATATGATTACTTGAATGCTAGAATTAGGGTTTATAGTCTTGGATAACTTGCATGTACAATAGAGAAACCTATATCCAATCATTAGGGTTTGTATGAGCACATAGGATGTTCTTAGGTCCAAAACCCATCAGTGGTATCAGAGCCTAGACTGGTTTCTATTGTATTGATGCATTGTATGATTAAAAAATTCGTTTTTTGTGGTTCTGTAGGCTGGACTCGCCGATTCCATAGATGAACTCGCCGAGTCCATGCTGACTCGACGAGTCCATGCCTGACTCGGCGAGTCGGCTCGTCAGATGGAGTAAACTCCGGGATTTCTTGCTGTTTTTGCTTGAGGATACTTGCCTTATCATATTAGATCAATATAAATCCGATTTTTTAATATATATGACTATATTCTTGATCTAATTGAAGATATTTATCAATTAATAAAATATTTGTTTCCTTATGTGATAATTAACTAATTATTTTGATTAAATTGGTAAATTGTTTTGCAAGAAATCATTAAATAAATCAAATATGGATAATTATGTGATTAAATGTTAATTTAGATTATTTGTTTTTTTAATCCTTGTGCTTTGAAAAGTTTCATATTTTCCCCTTTAGGTTTTATAGTTTAAATTTGAATCCAAAAAGTTTTGTTGTTTTGAAATTTAAATAGTTGAAACCCTAATGTTTTGAAAAATGTTTCAAAACTTGCCCTCAAGTTTTGGAATTTAAATTTTGATTAATTGTTTAATTTTGATGTATATTTAAATTCTAAACTCTAATGTTTTGAAATGTTTCAAAACTTGCCCTCAAGTTTTGGAATTTAAAAGTTGATTAAAGGTTTAATTTAGGAATGTTAAATTCTAAAACCCTAGTATTGTTTTGAAAAGTTCAAATCACACCCTTATGGTTTTATTAATTAATTAAGGTGTATAATTAAAAGAGGTTTAATAAATCCATAAAAGTTTTGGTTTACATTATAATTGAATTAAAGGTATAATTATTAAATTTGACCAACTAGTATTTTAAAAGTGTAAAATATACCCTATACTATATATAACATTAAAAGTCTAACATTATATATATGTATGAGTAAAAGTCAGTCTTACCGTTAGTAGGCCTCATTCACGAAGCTGGTCTATAAGGGGTGTTTAAGGAAATTGCCTATAAAATGGCGATTGAATGGGTATCCACTCTTACCCACCGCACTCTTGACTAGTGGAGGGTCGGTAGCCGAACGGGTAGGATAGGACGAAACCTTCCATTATAAGTATAATGAATTACAAAAGTAACTAAATGTTTTACAAATTCCCTGTCTTAGTTACTTAGGCAAAAGTGAATTGATGCAATTCCATGAAATTACACTTTGTGGCCTTGCGAAGACGTTAGTGGAGCGTGTGTGGTTTACCGGCACACTCAATGGTTCTAAGCAAAGGTAGCAAAGGGTGACTCAATGTTTGTCATAGTTCGGTGGAGCGTGTGTGGTTTACCGGCAGATCGAATAGGTGACTGTAACATGTGAGGGCACCATGTAAGTTTGCATGGTTATTCACACCCGCTTTGTGATCCTCGGCATCCCAGTCACAAACAAGAGGGGCATATCGAGATTTAAACATGCCATTGAAATGTTCAATGAATCTCATAGGATCTAGGAGTTTTCATAGATTTAAAACTTAAATTTCTTTTTCGTTTTTCATGGTGGAAATTAGTGAATCGTCATTCACTTACCTTCAAATATTCTGCAATAAGGGTTATGGCATCCCTCTCCCGAGTTGTAGAATATTGTATTGGGTCCTAGCCTTAGTATCTCATTTGGGTGATTTACTAAGGACTCAATCAATCAACTAACTTGAATTCGTTTTCTCCCGTTTTGTAGATGTCAAAGTTTGACAACTATGGTCTTCTCAAATCCCGTGGAACAAGCATTCCACATGAAGATGATATTCCACGATTCGATCGAGGAACAAGAGATCATGCTTCACTTCCTCCACCTCCTCCAATTATTCTCCCTAACCCACAAGTTCGAAGGCTTGAAAAGTTCAAACTCACTCAAGCCCTTTTGGCAAGTAAACATAAAGAAGGAAAGTCGGTGTGTGCACACGTCCTAGGGATGAAGTCACACATTGATAGGTTAAGAATGTTAGGATCCATTGTCTGTGAGGAAATGGTTGTTGGGTTCTTCAGTCACTTCCTAACTCATATAGTGAGTTCGTAAGAGAGTACTATATGATGAACTGCGACGTGACCCTTATTGATCTCACCTATATGCTTATTGCTGCTGAATCAGCAATGGTTTGGCGCAATAGAAAAGCAAAGTTGATTGGTGAATCTGCCTTCAAGACCTCTATGGATATAGACAATATCAACGAAAGACATGCTATGATCAAAAAGTTTGATCATAAGAGAAAGGCAATGTCTGAAGTAGTTCCATGTGTTGTTCCAAAAAAGTCGATTTGCTTTTATTGCCAAGAGAAGGGGCATTGGAGACGAAGTTGCCCTATTTACCTAAGAGATCTAAGAGATGGGAGAGTCAAAACATATAGCTCTGCTTTAGGTAAAATCCATTGACTAACTCTTTTAAGCTTCTATTCTAGATTCTTAATACATAATGTGATAAGATTACAATTGATGTTTTGTAAGATCGAAGAAAAGAAAGGAAGCTTAAGGGAAGAAGTGAGCAGAATCTAACTATGAAGAAATGGATTTCGATCGCATTACTTGAAGATTAGATTCTTGAGCTACTACTTAGAGTTAGAATAAGATTGCTAAGAAAGATGTATTAGCATAGTTTTTCAATGAATTGCATTGTAAGGACATAAATTTTCCGCAATAAAATAAATTTTGATTTTAAATTTTATTTATTTATCCTTTCAATGGCGTGTATGAAAAATTGATGTTATAATGTTTCTATTATTAACAATAATGGATTTGGTTCTTATTATGTTATTTATGGAAAATCGAGAATTTACCAAATAGGGAGAGTTTCTCATCGCCCAAGTTTCAATTGGACAGAAATTTGGAATCACGCAACTTGGTTGCATGATGAATGAGAAATTTCATATTTGGAAATTAGACTGATTCGTTGACAAAGTGTCAAGTGAAGGACTAGGAGATCGAGCACACAAAGTTCCGTGTTGATCAAGTTCACCATAAGAGTAACAAGATATTCGTCATGGTTTACTAAAAGTTTAGTAAATATGATTACACTTATAAGATTAAGTGTAATTCGGAATTGATTAAAAGGGTTTAAATCAATAGTAGAACGAATAAGAAGAATCAAGTAGGCAGAAAGATAAAAGTTTCTCCATTCTAAGAAGAAGGGAGAGTACCTTTTATGCTTTATGATGGGTCTTAATGATTAAGAACCATATCTCAATTGATCCTCTAAGGATTAAATATGATTTATTAATATATTATGAGAATAATATATTAAAGGAGAAATCATATTGTTTAATTAATATTAGTCAATAATTAATTGGTAATTAGTTTTGTGACTAAAAGAGATTAATTAAACTTAAGGGACTGAAATTGTAATTATAAGATAATTGCAATTTGGGCTATGGATTGTCTTAAATTAAGGAGTGGACGAATTCTATGGGGAAGCCTATAAGGAAATCGTCCAAGGCCTTAATTAAAGGAGTCTATGGGTTGCTTAGGGCTTAAGCATCCAAATTAGGGTTTCCTTGTTAGATAACCCTAATAGCCTCACTATATATAGATCCCTTAAGGACCAAAAACGTGGCTAAGACTCCTCTAGGGTTTTTAGACGTTTTTGGGTAGCCTCCATCCTCTCTCTTCTTCATCCTCTTGCTTATGGTGTTTGTGAACCATTAGAGGAGTGACAATTGTGACTCTAAGCTTTCTAAAGTCAATACAAGGAGATTTGGGATTGTTATTGCTACATAACAATCAAGGTAACATCTTAAACCTATTCTCATGTTAATATGATTACTTGAATGCTAGAATTAGGGTTTATAGTCTTGGATAACTTGCATGTACAATAGAGAAACCTATATCCAATCATTAGGGTTTGTATGAGCACATAGGATGTTCTTAGGTCCAAAACCCATCAGTTACACCATCACCAAAGTTGTCATTTGATTTTTCACAAACGCCTTCTTTCATCTTTCAATGACGTTTCGAAGAGGGTTTTTAGGGAGTCGTCAACGGAGCGAGGGTTTGCAAACCCTAAACCAAAGAACCGTCAACCAAGTTAGAGTTCAATGCGACCATTATCGCTTTAGGGGAAATCGAGTAACTATTTTGCCTAAGTATTAGGTTCTTCTTTAGGGGAAATTAATCTACCCATCATTACCTGTTGTGTTGATATATGATGGAGATGATGATGAAGTGTGAAAATGGTAGACAGTTGTGTTGGTGTTGGATCTTAACTGATGAGATGGTATTGCAATGGTGGGTTTTAAGGGTAAGGTGGGAAGACGATCACTCAAGAAGGGGGTGGGTTTTGGAAAACTCATATGTAAAAATGATATAGAAAAAATTGATTATTTCTTGTTAAAACCCCATTTGTAAAAGTGAAATCAACACCTTGCAACAATGTAAATCTGATTTTTTCTTGTTCACATGGGACTTTGTTTTCTTAAATCTCGATTCTGTTCAACGAAACTGTTAGGCGTGTCAAACCCAACAAATAAAGGGGTACAAAATGACTCCAAGAACACTGTTACTTTGCACTAAAAAAATTTAATACAAGTTAAGCAGGGTCGATCTACAGAGACATGGAACAAGTGATTTTACCTTTTTGCATAACGTACAAAGATGGTCACAGAAGGGGGTGTTAGATGCAATGATTTAAACAAGAGAATAAAGCAATAAGTAAATGATTGATTAAATAAAACAAATTCAAGATTTGTAAGGACTCCAACTCTATGCAAGACAAATTAGTAATGTGATTCGATGGAGGAAATGATATTTGTTGAATTTTATCTAAGTTAGTGCTTGGAAATGCTAACAAGCTCTAGCATTTCCCGTTCACCACATTAATTAACCAAAATAAGCTCTTTGATTAATCCTAACCTTACCAATCTAATCTAAACAAGCTCTTACAGTTAGGCTGAAAGATTGCATTAAACCTTATGTGAATGTTCCCAACAACATTCAATACTCCTCACAAGCTCGGGAGCGTAAGAACATGTGAATAAGATTTATACTAAATTCATTTAGTAAAAATCAATTTAGTGCTTGTTACCTGGTCCAATTTACAAAACAATTACGGATTTTGCAATTAGATAAGTTGAATGATCTAATCCTAATTCAAATAACCAATAAGAATCACAATTAAATCAAACATTCAACTGAAGTAAAACCAAAATACTAGATAGAAATCAAAACAAACATCAAGTCACATGATTGAAATCACTAGCAAATGTCAAGACATAAAGTTGGAGAGTCTAGGGTTCTAGCCACACATGACTAGAACAATAACACAAATCTAGAAAATGAAGTTAAAGTTCTTACAATATGAAATCCAAATAAAATCCAAGTGTTTCCAAGTGTTAATTGACTCTAAAATCCTCCATAAAATCGCCCCCAAAGCTCCCAAAATCAACAAAATAAAGTAGGAAATCGGTTACACCTTTTAAGAGAGAAGAAAAACTGCCTTTTAACCCACAACCACGTTTACACGACCCGTGTAATTGCAAAAGTAGACTGCTTGGTTTTGTTGGGCCTTCAAAGTGTGTTGCTGAAGAATCTTCGTTTATACGGCCCATGTAAACTCAAGGCTATAGTTTACATGACCATGTAATCTCCTGCATTGCCAAAATCTTCAATTCTTCAATTTCTTCATCCCCGGTGCTCTGCAAGTTTTGAAATTTTGTCTACATCTCTTATTTATCTCCCCAAACAAGATCCTACCCCCCAAAGTCCCTGAAATATTACAAAAGTGTGTGAGTGAAATAATTTCATGAAAAATCCCAAAAAACATGTAAAAATGCATGAGTTTAGCTTAATGCAATGCACTTTTTATGAAGTAAAACTACAAAATGGGTGCATGATATGAACCTAACAAATCTCTCCAAGCTTGAACCTTTCTTATCCCCAAGAAAGAACAAGAAAAGTTTAGGCCAGAGAGAACAAAAGAATGAAGAACACAAATAAAAAATCAACATCCAAACTTTTGAAACTTAATGCAATAACCAAAAAAAAGCATGAAGGTAATCCAACCCAATTAACCTCATTTTTGTAGCATAGTTGAGAATGTAGCTGCCGTGCCTTGAGTCAACTTGGCATTAGTCTCACAATATTATATAACAGTAAAAACAAAAATTTTGGCCACTCCCTAATGCAACTCAATAGAATCCAAAGTCACAACACTTGTTCACTCTTACTAGAATTGAGTCAACACATTAAACAAATTATGGTCTTACTCTCGTGAAAACACATGTGATGAAAAATATGCTCAACCATCTTTATTTCACAAAATATAATAATGACCGACTCCAGCTATTTGTTGATTAACAACAATCTTTTTCTCAAAAATCTTTTCTAAAAATTTCCTAAAATTTACACAGATTCGTTACATATTTCAAACTACTTGCACTAGTCAAAGTAGTTAACAGTCAGTCCTACCGTCATAAGGTCAAGTCCAAGTCCAAGGAAATCTTTTTGGCAGCCAAGCATTTTTCCTAAGTTGAGTGTATACAATGATGCATGCTATTCAATTAAACTATAACTAATATAAATATAATTATATATACATAACATCTAATTATATTTTTCCCACAAATTAAGCTCATGGCTTTCTTTGAAATCCATGTAACGGTCTTCCAACCAACACATCCATACCAGATGACCTTAGTATACTAGATTTAATGAAATCCCTCGGGTTTACTTGCCTGAACCTCAAAGGCCACGGAGTAGCTTTATTTGAATACATACATACATACACACACACACACACACACACACATATATATATATATATATATATATATATATATATATATATATAAGTTCATGACTTTCTACGGAACCCATGTAACGAACTTTCAACCCAAACAATTAAAGCTTTTGGCGATTAGGTGTAGAACATCCTTTGGAGTTTACTCATTCGACTACCAAAGGTCACAGATTAACTTAATAATAATTTTTTTTTTGAAATTAAAAGCTCAGACAACACATAATACCCTTTTTAATTTATTTTCTAGGCTTATTTCTTTATATTTTCGTCATTGACTCTTCTATTGTTGGAACATCTCACGGTCTATTACCGTGGGGGGCTTCTAAGACATTTTTTTGGGGGATTGATGTCAACACGCAAATCCCTATAAGTATGGTTGGAAATTGTGTCCCCAAGCAGGGTATTTAAAAGGGAATAGGCAGAAAGGACTTTTTAGAGTGTTGGGAGGCTCGGTTCACTGAAGTTTTATATTGTTTTATGATTTCTTGAATTTGGCATTTTGGGTCCTATTGAGCACTTACTGTTCATAAGACCGGTCACATGTCCCGAAGCTTGACTCATACCTGTCGTTATGCTCCGGTGTTGAAAACCTTTTCATTTTCTGTTTTGCACGAGTAGATTCAGGAGTTTGTGTTCGTGTGTGATTAGCTTGCTTTGAGATTTTCAATAAAAAGAGCAAGTCTAATCTTAAGGCACCTACCAACTCAACTGTTTTAAGAAAATTCGGGTGATTGGATTGGATCAAAACAAACATAAAATTATTTATTTATTTATTTTGAAATTTATGCAATGCAAAAATTGAGATGCAATAGATGCAGAAAACGAGAGAACAAAAAATAAAATGAAAAATAAAATAAAACGAAAAAGTAAAAATTATTATGCAATATGTACAAAAATGCAACCTACATGCAATGGGATCTATTTGCATGGATAGATGCCCCTCCCCAGGCTTAAAATATAGCATCGTCTTCGATGCTTAGAGAGAGGCATAGTCGGCCTATTGAGGGCCAGGCGGTGGAGGATAAGCCGTGAACTGTGGAGGGTAATAGGGCTGGTAATCTGCAGGATAGGAGTGCATGTTGCGGTTATACTTCTCTTGAGTGGCCCATCGTTTATCAAACTCGGCCCACCACAGCTCCTGCTAGGCCCAACGCTCCTCATGTAAATTGCGGTAGTCCTGGAATTCGGAGGTGTGCTCAGCGACACCTGTCTAAATCTCGCCTACCTCCTGCTGAAGGCTCGTGTAATGATTGTCTAATCCTGCAAACTCACTCATATAAATGTTGTGTTTGGGAAAGGGAATGGGATGAGTCAAGCTGGAGGCACCTGACGGTGGATCAGGGGGATTGGATGTAGTGGTTGGGAGCCCACGGATTACAGGAATACCCAAATTGGATCGGATGCCCTAATTTGTAGATGGAATGTTGTTGTTTAGGGCGAGTATCTTCTTATTTCGGCTATAAATACATAGATGCCCTTGACCATCTACGGTCCAGTGAACATCCCTGTTTGGCTTACGGTTGAAGAGGTGCATATTCTCCATGACCTCAATGGATAAGCGAGTGCGGTCCATGATTATGTCAATGGGATTATTGCGGAGGCGGAGACCAAGATGTTAGACTATTATTGAAACCATTCCTCCACAGTGAAGTTGGCCGCCATTGCTCATGGAGTTTTTGAGCATCTTGTGAATTACCCAACACCCAAAGTGAGGAAGTTCTTCGAGTTTGTGAATCATGAACCATAAGACTTCTAATTTCATCTTATTTTCCTTGCTAATATCTTATTGAGGGAACAAGAGAGAAGCAAAGATCCAGTGTGTGACTTTAAGGACCGAATATTTGATGCCAGAAGCTTTTGCAGTACCCGATTGAAATTCGTGCTCACAAGAGATGTCACTCCAAAATCCTAAAGCTTCGTTCAAACTCGACATTCATCCTACCTTTTGCCTGATATGTAACGCCCGTAGATCCGGGCTAGTCAATTTAGAGGCAATACGTGTCGAAAATGACTTTTCGGCAAAATATTATTTAGAATAAATAATCTTAACCAAGTTTTAGTATATGTTACAAGGTTTCCGTACATATAAAGACCGCCGAAATCCGAGTTATAACGAAGAAGTTATGACCCGTCGAATTTTCGCGACGGAACCGGCACGATACCGGGAAACGTAAATAGTGAATTTACGATAGAGTGAGATTTAGCCTTAACAATGAAAACAAAAGTTGTAGAATACGTTAAACCGAAAGCGTCCATAAAAAGAACGCCCAAATCTGACTTCGTATGAGAAAGTTATGATTTTTCGAAGTTTCGGATTAGCAGTGTACAACCTGAAATTCGAATATTAGATTGAACGGTTTTTAGCCGACACAACCTAAACAAGAATCGAAGATCTCGTTATTAGTAGTGTAATGATAAAAAGACAGACGAAAATGGATTTAGTACCTATTAGATAAACACTGGTAGCTATGGATTTAGTACCCAGCAGCTATGGATTTAGGGCTTTACGAACGAGCATTGACAGTTATGGATTTAGTGACAGTCCTATAACTCTGGAAGCAAAGGACTTCAGAATGAACGAATGCGGGATAGATGGCTCTTAGGATAGATCCTTAAGAGTAAAGAAGATAATGGGGATGGGTAATTGGGTCGATTGTTTGATTGTTTAAACATAATAATTATATTATTGTGGGTTGAAAACCCTATGTACTCACCAGGTTTCCCAACCTGACCCACTCAGTTTATTTATATCACAGGTGTCGATATGAAGTGACATTACACTGAGAGATTAAGGAGATATAGATCACTAGTGTAAATGAATATAAGTTCTGTTTATGCTTATGTTTCTGTATTGACGATGACATCCCAAATGTTTTAAAATGAATAAAATATGTTTCTTCGAAAATGCTTTGATAACGTATTTATCGTGTTTTTTTTTCTGGGAATAAATTCTGCAACATTTTTATTCAAAGAGGTACTCTGATTTGCATAAAGCGTAAACAAAATTGGTCTTTTCTGGCCGTGAAAATGGGGACGTCACAGTTGGTATCAGAGCATTAGTTTAAGCGAACTAGGAATTTATAGGAAATTTCTAGACTTAAACCTAGAATGCTAAGTGATGATTGTCTGGAGTGTGTCTAATAGATTTAGGTAATACACCTGAGTAGACACAAACACTAGCTTATTTTAGGAATGATTCCTAAATTGCTTTTACGTGCTAAATGATTTGTTATGCCTTATGCTATAGTTTGATCGGATCTATGGTCTGTTGCCGACCGAATCTGTAAACCTTATGTGTTTTGGATTCTAAACGTACGAATACGATATTAGAAATAGCATATAAACGTATCGGAGTGATAAGGATGATTTAAACGTCAATTCTAAATTAAGATCTAGATTCACCTTATTCGGTGTATAGATCATAATGGCAAGAACCCGCAGTGGAGCTGGGAATGCAAATAGGAATAGGAATCAACCCTCGGTGATTCAGTAAATACCTGTCATAGTAGAAGATGTACCCGAGCCAATCACCATGGCTGGAGTACAAGCCATGGTTCGGGCTATGTTAGCTGAACAAAGGGAAGAAATGAGGCAGATGTTGAATATGGACGAACCTACTATGCTCATTGAGCAACCCGAACTGATACCCGAGCAATCAGAGGAAAGGAACTACAGCCGCCAAGTGAGTCAAGTGGGGACTCAAGGTGAACGAAGGGATGGACCGGAAAGGAGAAACGACAAGGATGGGTGAATGTACAAGAATGTATTGGGTGCGAAACCACCAAGTCTCTCAGGAAGCCCAAAGCCGGTTGAGATTATGGATTGGATCTCCGAGATGGAGATGGTGTTTGAGAGCCGCAGCTGTAGCGAGAAACAGAAGACTGTCTTCGCAGTAAGACAGCTGAAAACAAGAGTCTTTAGCTGGTGGAAGCTACTAGCAGATACGATGCCACGAGGAGAAGCCCTAAGGATGTCATGGGAAGAGTTTTTGGAACACTTGAAAATGCAGTACTGCTTAGAGATAGATCTGATAGACCTGAACAACGAGTTTCAGAACCTGAAGAAAAGGAAGATGAGTGTTGATGAGTATGCCATTGCATTCACCAAGAGGATGAAGCTATTTCCCTACTTGGTTCCTACCGAACTCTCCAAGATTGATAGATTTGCTAACGGATTGCCCATTGACTTTGGCCCAATGGTCAAAATGGCAACTACCTTGAAAACAGTTGTTAGGGCAGCTAAGAACGTAGAGACCCAGATAAGAGAAAATGGTCTAGAAAAAGATAAGGCATGAGAGAAGCGGATGTTTGAAGGATCTTCAAGGTCCAACAAGGAGAGCAAATTCTCAAAGCTTGGAGGAGGAGAAGGAGGTGAAGTGAGATGGTCTGATAAATGCAAGAAGAAGCATTGTGGGAAGTGCAACAAAGAAGTAACTTGTTACAAGTGTGGAAGGGTTGGTCACTATTCCAAAGACTGCACACATAATGATAAGGTATGCTACGGATGTGGAGGCAAGGGGCACCTGTCAAGAAATTGCCCAAAGAAAAACGAAGCAGCAAAGACAAACACACCACCAAGACCAAGGGCATTCCACATGATCCTTGACGAGGCAGAAAACTATGCAATGAACCAAGGATGAGGAATCCATACCCGAGGATCGAGTTATGAGGTAGCCTAAGAGATAGAACAATATGATGTAGCCTATTAGAGGCATAGTCTAGGGTGAACTTGAACACCTATGTAATAGTTTCAAGAAATAATGAAGCCTTCGTTTTGCTATCTGATGTGTTAAACTGTTATGTGATTTTCTTGTATGGTGACTTGGAAAACTGTGAGACAATACTTGAAACGAGTATGAGTAGGTGTGAAAGGTAGTATATGCATATACTACCGGAAGCATAGGACTCACTCTTGGATCAGGGAACGTCACAAGGTTACCAAGAAGCTAGTAATTGATACCGTTTTATTCAAGTATGTCGTTACCATCGTTTCGGTAATGACTAAAAAGATTGTTGATATTCCGACCCTAGTGGTCATATAGAATTAAGTCCGACTACGCTGAGTATGATATGTGGTTTAGAAAATCAAGTTCGATGTAGCATCTGACTTAAGACGGAAGATTGGAATAAAAAGCGATCAGTAGAGGTATCACGAAAAGTTGCTTGTAGCTAGAAATGCTACCTTTTAAAATGTGATTATATCCAATTAGAACATGAAGGAAGGTATAGTATGTTTTGGAATATAACTATAAGAGACCTGAGTCTAAACGTGCATCACATGATGGTAGGTCATAATTTGGAGTCTAACCTGAGATAGAAAGCAGATGCACGATCGAGTACTGCTTACAGTCAATAAGTCTAAGAGACAGACTTGAAGGAATATAGAAGTTATAATTATTACCAAGGATGAAGAGATGACGTATGGAGTCATTATACGAGCCATTTTTCGTTGATGATTCCAGGACGTAATCATCCTAAGGGGGAGATAATTGTAACGCCCGTAGATCCGGGCTAGTCAATTTAGAGGCAATAAGTGTCGAAAATGACTTTTCGGCAAAATATTATTTAGAATAAATAATCTTAACCAAGTTTTAGTATATGTTACAAGGTTTCCGTACATATAACGACCGTCGAAATCCGAGTTATAACGAAGAAGTTATGACCCATCGAATTTTCGCGACGGAACCGGCACGATACGGGGAAACGTAAATAGTGAATTTACGATAGAGCGATATTTAGGCTTAACGATCAAAACAAAAGTTGTGGAATACGTTAAACCGAAAGCGTCCATAAAAGGAACGCCCAAATCTGACTTCGTATGAGAAAGTTATGATTTTTCGAAGTTTCGGATTAGCAGTGTACAACCCGGAATTCGAATATTAGATTGAGCGATTTTTAACCGACACAACCTAAACGAGAATCAAAGATCTCGTTATTAGTAGCGTAACGATAAAAAGACAGACGAAAATGGACATCGGATGAAGAAGTTATGAGATTTTAACGGACCAATCCTGTCCCGGCCTGTTAAAAATATAACTTTAAAAATAAAGTCAAAATTAGCCGACAGAGTCTAAACGAAAGTTGTAAAGTACGTCTCCACCTACGCTTGGATATAAATAACGTCAAAAACAGAGTTCGTATGAACGAGTTACAAATTATAATAACATATTTACATATTAAAATAAAGTATAAATCATACACACACACACACACACACACACATATATATATATATATATATATATATATATATATATATATATATATATATATATATATATATGTATATATCATTAGAAAGGTATCGACGATGCGGTCATTATAAAACTAATGTTGAGTTCTTTCGACATTTGTTTAGTACAGATATCGTTAAATCTATTTAAAATAGTATTATAAAGGGGTGTTTAGTTGTTTATATAACTAAAAGGTCATTAAGTAATTATGGAGGGTAGTTTTTGAAAATTTAATTAGTATAAATAAGAGCCTTGGGCTCTCATATTTCTTGCACCATTCTCTTGATTCAAGAGTCTTTCTCTCCTTATCCCCCGAGCATTTCGGTCCCTCGTGATTCGACTTCTCTTTCTTTAGTTTTAGTATAGTAAGGTGAGCGCTGAAGCGCTGCACAAATCTTTCTTAGAAAGATTCAACGACGAAATTATGCCCCTGCAGAGCCCGACTCCTAGCTAAAATCCCCTTGTAAGTATGTTATGCTTACCCTATTTTAAATATAATTTATATTTAAAATTAGTATTGTTATTGTAAATTTATAATAAATATTTGAGCTATTATTATGACTTATATAAGTGTCGTTATAATATCTTTTTAACAACTCGCGGTACGGGGAATCTGGTGTTTTATGTATGGCCCCTGTCTGTACATAGTGGTTGGAAAGTATTGTTTAAACGCTTATATAATAATAATAATAATAATAATAATAATAATAATAATAAGACTAATAATTCGTCACGGTAAATATTAGACTAAAATCTAGTGGTAATAATACTAGGTTTCGTCGAAGGAAATTATTTTAAAGTAAACGAAGTGTTGTCCGAGTACCGAGTCACCACCTTCTCAGGTGAGTGCATAGTTACTTTCATCTTACAAATAGATATGAAGTATTTTATATAAACTATGTGCTATGTGTGCATATTATCTTAATACTTGTTGTCTATGCTGGATTAACATTTTTTTATACATGTTTTAAATGATTTGAACTGTATACGTATTTTAAATATACAAGTATGTTGGGTATGAGATGGATAGATGAATGATGAGAGATAAAAGATGATGTGAGTAAACATTGGCAGCTATAGACTTAGTGCCTAACAAATAACATCGACAACTATGGACTTAGTGCCTATTGGACAAACACTGGTAGCTATGGACTTAGTACCTGTTAGGAATTGGTAGCTATGGACTTAGTACCTATTAGATAAACACTGGTAGCTATGGATTTAGTACCCAGCAGCTATGGATTTAGGGCTTTACGAACGAGCATTGACAACTATGGATTTAGTGCCAGTCCTATAACTCTGGAAGCAAAGGACTTCAGAATGAACGAATGCGGGATAGATGGCTCTTAGGATAGATCCTTAAGAGCAAAGAAGATAATGGGGATGGGTAATTGGGTCGATTGTTTGATTGTTTAAACATAATAATTATATTATTGTGGGTTGAAAACCCTATGTACTCACCAGGTTTCCCAACCTGACCCACTCAGTTTATTTATATCACAGGTGTCGATATGAAGTGACATTACACTGAGAGATTAAGGAGATATAGATCACTAGTGTAAATGAATATAAGTTCTGTTTATGCTTATGTTTCTGTATTGACGATGACATCCCAAATGTTTTAAAATGAATAAAATATGTTTCTTCGGAAATGCTTTGATAACGTATTTATCGTGTTTTTTTCTGGGAATAAATTCTGCAACATTTTTATTCAAAGAGGTACTCTGATTTGCATAAAGCGTAAACAAAATCGGTCTTTTCTGGCCGTGAAAATGGGGATGTCACCAACGGGGGTGTCTTGAAAGCCGTTCGATATGCCCATAAGGCATCATCCAACCTTATACTTCAATCCTTACAGCTTGGGTTGATCGTTTTCTCCAAAGTTCCCTTGATTTTCCTATTGGAGATTTCTGCTTCCCCGTTGGTTTGGGGGTAATATGCTGTTGAGACTTTATAAGTCACCCCATACTATTTCAAAATGGCTTTAGGAATTCGGTTGCAAAAATGAGTCCCACGATAACTTATGAGAGCTTTTAGAGTGTCAAACTGAGAGAAAGTCTGTGCTTTAAGGAAATCCACAACCACTTTGGAATCATTAGTACGGGTGACCTTGGCGGACACCCATTTGGACACATAGTCCACCGCCAACAAAATATATGAACAACCAAAAGAGGGCGGGAATGGTCCCATGAAGTCTATACCCCATACATCGAATATTTCACAAACTATGATGGGTGAAAGGGGCATTTGATTCCTAGAACTTATGGACCCGAATCTTTGGCACTTATCACAATGTGCACATAGCACATAAGAATCATGAAAAATGGTAGGCCAATAAAATCCACTATCTAAGACTTTTCTAGCTGTCCTTTGTGGTCCGAAATGACATCTACAAGCAAAAGAATGATAAAAGTTAAGTATGGATTGTACCTCTTTTTGCTCAACACACATTCGATCATTTGATCCGCACAATACTTCCAAAGGTAAGGCTCATCCCATACATACCTGATATGCGTTAAATGAACTAGTTTTAATCCTACTTATAAAATGTAAATTAATCACACAAAAGGCAGTGAACCTGTCTATTGATGGTATAGTTTTAGTAAGCAGGGTATCGAACTCAGGGAACGGTAATTTAAACTAACTACTAAAATTATCTAATATTAACTAACAAATAATAAAAGAGATGGTTTTCTCTAGTTTTGAAAGACTAGAAACTTACTAACTAATAATTAAACTAATTAACTAGAAACTAGGAAAGCAAAGATTCAACTAAATTCAATAATGAAGGAAACTTTTGTTTAGGTTCAACTCAATTGATCCTATGGTTGATTTTATGGTAATAGTGCAATGGATTAGTTGTTCTATTGGTTACCGATTCAAGTGATTAGGTTCACATTCGCTACACTAATCCTTATAAAACAAACTAACTCAAACAGTGGCCAGTTGTCTAATTTACTTTAATTTCCTAGGTTATTTATTTGGGTTAATTAAGACTTGTAATGGTCAACTAAATTGGCCCTTTAGTTAACCTCTTGTTGATGGTCATTACACAAGCTCAGACGGGAATTTACCTATTTTCCTATTAATTCTAGTTTCACATTCTCTAATCCTAGTCATATAATAAAGTGGTCACATAAATTATATGAGGTAACAATTAAGAGATGTTCATACAACTTAATTCTCTTCCTATTAACAGAAAAATATTTATCATTCACACATAAGGTTCTTTAACAAGCTTAGATTAACAGAATCACCAATATAAAACTAATCCTACCATAAATCAAACCATAATATCAATATTGTCTCCCCAAACAGAAGTTAAAAGGTTTTAGCTCATGATCGAGGCAATTGAAAGCACAAAAACGAAATCTATATGTCTATACATGATGGAAACAATAGATTGAATTGAAAGTAATGGAAATTTCCTCTAATCTCCTTCGGAATTGGATTTAGGGTTGGATCTTCGTTCTCTAGGTCTTCTCTGACTTCTATTCGCAGCTTTTCTCTCCAAGGGTTCTCCAGAATTCCTTCTGTCGTTTTTATAGATTTGACCCGACTCGCCGAGTCCATGACCGACTCGTCGAGTCTATCCCTTACTTCCCGTGCATGGTAAGTTAAGGAGTCCTTATCTTCTTGAATCTTCATATCGACTCGTCGAGTCGACGACATGACTCGCCGAGTCTCTTCCATTTTGTGGCCTTTTCTTCTTTTGATCATTCCAAAGCTTCCCAATGAGCACTCCTACTTCTTTTTACTCCCAAACATTCTTTTTGGACTGAAAACACAATTCACACACTTTTAAGTATCTTTTGTCCATAATATGCAAATAAATAGCTAATAAATGATAAGAATTAATATTACATAAAGGGCTATATATACACATATCAAAATACCCCACACTTGACTTTTGCTTGCCCCCAAGCAAAACTGAATTTTAGCACATTAGAATCACATAGGACAACTCCAATCGAACCCAGCCATTATGCCAAGACCGCAACACATGCATTTGTGTCTAAAATTTTCCTAAGGAACCCCCCATACTCTAAATATTCACAATCCTCATAAACATTCGCCCATTTTTTCCGAATAATGCTCATTTTATGCATCCCTCCTCCGCAGAAAACCTCCTAACCTCAAGGTATTTTTGGTTGAGCAACCCAAGCATACATAATCTAGACAATTACAATTATGATACCACTATGGAGCTCTTTTGGAATTCTTCACTTCTTTGACATTTGTTCTTTGATTTTTGGGTACCTTCAACTTTTGAATTTCTTCATAATTTTTGATCTTTGAACTTCATACTTTAACTTTGATGCTCCAAAAACTTTTTCTTGTAATTCTTTTTTTTTCACATGTAACTCACTTTTTCCACTCAAAACCCTACATGCTTAAGAAGGGGTGCTCAACTTCAACCTTTATTGGTTAACGATAATAATTTTCCTGGATACATTTCTGGTACACGATGCTAAACATATTGCATCCTTCAAACTAAGCGAGGTCGTGTTTTTATCCCATGATTTCACTAGAATAAGGAAGCCACAAATGCACTAGAACGTATAGGCTCAACTAAACATTTGGGTTTTCATGCAATCATCAACATAATTCTAACATGGAATCCTAATTTTTTTACCAAAATTTTCTAAATTAAGTCCGAAGTAACATTTTTGGTATGCAAGAGTGCAATTTTTTTTAAAATAGACCTAAATTAGGATATTAGGATTCTAAATTTACTAAGATGTAACCAACCCCCTACCCCACACTTAATTCATGCAATGTCCCCATTGCATGTTATGCATAAAAATATGAAATATAGAAAGAATTGGAACAAACTCCCCTGGGGTAGCAGTCGTGAAGCTGATTTTCTTCAATTAAGCTCCTACTTTGAATGACTTTAGACGTGGGAACAACTCATCCATGTCTCGGGCGTCATGTCGCATGTGGTAGCTCTAAATGTGCAGGAGAGATACTGGGAAATCCTCAGGAAATAATTGTAAAGATAGGGTAGCCAAGTGATGTAACGAATAACATCTAATCATCAGCCTTCTAGGGTGAATAATGAACGACTCGTCGAGTCTGGTAAACGACTCGCCGAGTAATAGCACGAAAAGCATGAAATCGTGAAAATATACTGGGACTCGTCGAGTCTGGTAACTGCACTCGGCGAGTCCTTGCTGGGTGAAAAAAATGAACTCTGATTTGTATCCAGCTTTAGGTGGACTTCAAAACTTCCCAATGCTTCAGTAACCATTCACTCATGAACCCCTTTAGAACCGGACTCAACACCTAGACTTAATACGTCGCCCTTTCTTGACTCTTTCCATCTTTCCTCACATTCTCTAGACTCCTTATGCTAGTATTCTCTAATTCAAATTCTGAAAGGAACCAAAGGAATTAGAACATCAAGCACATAATTCAAATCCTAATTAAAAGTTGAAAACACACCAAACAAATAAAACAAAAGAAAAACAATTTGTTTAAAACACAAATAAAAAGAACTAGTCATCATCGTCCCTTCCATGCATAGCTTCACTTCCTCCAACTCTACTCTGCCTTGCGTTAATGACTTGGTCCCAAGATGGAATGTAGGGGAAGTTACCCCCATCAATGTGTGGAATATGAAAATGATCAAAAAGCCGAACATGGGATTCGTTGCTAAAATTTATACCCCTCGCCATTAGATCTTGAATCTGCCTCATCTTGACATTGTACCAATCCATTGGTACTTCGTCATTGTCCACCGGAATCACCGGCGGTTTCTCTTCCGCTTCCCGCCTAAGTAGTTAATATCGGCGTTTTCCAAGTGATTTCCAGGTGGTATATCGGTTATCGGTACTTTTCAAAATAGCGGTGTCAAATATCGGTCCAAAATATCGGACCATGAAAATCGGTGATATTTACCAATATTTAACCGATATTTACCAATATTTCCAGGCGATTTCCAGGTGGGATATGGGTTAAGTAATTTACTTGATGTTTTTTTTATGTTAATTCATGGTCTTAAATCCTATGGACTTAACTTAACTGAACCTGCTATTATGTTAAGTACTTAATTGTTAGTTTTAGGTCATAGACTCATTCTTTAAGTATTAACCGATCTTATTGTTATGTTAATTGTTACATACTTTAGTGTTAACTTACCAGTTTCAATAGGTTTAATCATGTTGATGTGTTAAGTACATAATTATTAAATGATAATGATGATATTAAAGATGTGGATTATCTATATAAAATAATTGGATGTCTTGGTTAATTTGGACTTGGAGGAAGAGTCCATGGCTTACGTAAGATTATGAATCAAACATTGACAATTTTGAATTTTGACTTTTTATATTAATTTTATGTATGTGTATATATATATATATATATATATATATATATATATATATATATATATATATATATATATATATATTATGCATGATATAAAAATACCGATATCTCATCGATATCCCATCACGATAACTTATATCCCAAATATCGACCCTTGACCGATATTTGATTTTGGACCGCTATAACTGCCTAGCTTCCCGCTCACGTCTTGATCGAACCCTCCGTCTCGGTGCCTCATGCCCAATCACGGGATCGTCATTGGGAATAGCATAATGTCCCCCCTCCATAATCCTCGATAATTCTAGCCCTCCGAAAAAGAATATGATTAAAAGGAGGGGTCGGAATCATCGTCATGAAATTCCAAGCACCATGAGTCATCAACCCTTAAGAGTGGGCTAAAAGCGTCACGAACATACCCCCATTAAATTTTGAGGTTTTTCGGTGCTTGACCGCCCCTTCAGCCAAGTATGAAGCCAAGCACCATGGTATGTTGCAAAAATTGTTGGGTGTAATAATGCTCCAAAGATAAAAGACATCAAGGTTAGAAACCTTGTCATCATCCTTTCGTTGATTGATAGTGTTGGAAATAAGGCGGTGAATAAGGCGGTGAGTAGGTAATCATATGCTTCCCTCTTGAGCGGATTTGGGAATGTAAAGTTTGTTGGCAATGGTGTTCCACTAACGCGTGCTTGTGACACCATCCGGGAATACCTTATGGCAATGCTCCAAAAAATTACCAAATGCAGCCGTGTGAGTCAAGTTTTGGTCACAAACTCCCAACCTCCAAGCTAATTCAACCATAGAACATTTGCGAACCTCACCCCCAAGGCAAAAAGTGATGTTCTCAGGGCTATAATAATCATCCCCACCCCGAAAATGTATTGTGGAGAAAAATTCCAAGCACAATTCTCGATAGACCAGCTCCCGGATACGAAACAAACGACTCCAACCATCGCATGTGATTGACACCCCATCATGAGTAAATTCCTTAACAAGGTATGGTGCCAACTCCTCTTCGTATCGGATGTTCTGTAGCCATTCCCAGTTCAACCAAATCTCCTTTTTCTGGATATCTGCAAGTTTCTTCTTCCACTTAGTCATCGTGGATTAGGACTCGATTCGTGGAAAGTTCAACCAAGGGAAATATTCTTGCCTTCCTCGTGAGCTCCGACCCCATGAAAACATGGTTCCTGCAAAACAAACAACAAATAATCAAAAAAACACAGAAACAAAATAAATCTGGGCTTCACGACTGGACTCGTCGAGTCCATGAACAGACTCGGCGAGTCTGATGAACTGCATGAGTTAGTCGGCGGGTCTTATGAAATTTCAACCATAAAAACTCAAAATTAGTCCAAGGGCTTGTCCAGGAATGTGTATAAGGCATATTAGTGCAAGAACATCCATCCAAAACACCATAATTAAGTCAAAATCAAAACCCTAAAATCTCTAAAATTTAAAAAAACGGGTGTTCTATCAAATTGATACTTTCAAACATCTAAAAATCATGACTTTAACAGAAATAAAGAAGAAATTAAGTACCTTACTTGATGGATTTCGAAAAATTGGAAGAAAATTGAATTTTTTTTTTATGAATGCTTGAGAGAGAAAGAGGCGCACGACGAGTGTGTCGGCTGATACCATGTTTCAAATTAGGGTTAAAACCCTAGTTTAACCGGATGTAAAAAAATGTTTTTTTTCAGTAAATATAGTCGACTCGTCGAGTCGGGGTCAGACTCGTCGATTCTGGTCGCGAATGAAAGCTATCCGGACTTTGAATAGACTCGTCGAGTCAGTATCCTAACTCGCCGAGTCACTTGCAATCTAAAAAAAATCATATGATTTTGTCATTCTTTTCACAAAAATAATCAATCTACCCCACACTCAGACCATGCTTACCCTCAAGCAATAATTTTTGATGATTTAGAAGATGAAAACAGAAAAATCCTAAGAAAATCAAACAAAAACTAAAACGGAAATGATAAAGGAAAAAGAAAGCAAACTCTCATAATGGGTTGCCTCCCGCCAAGCGCTTCTTTTTGAGGAGCAATTTTGTTTCCAAATTGGCAAGGAATCGAGATGCTTCCCGGGTTGCCTTTCTTTCCTGGTAGCTCATTTAACACTATCTTAGCGACTTCAGCCATATCTTTTCTAGCGGAAAAGAGACCTTTAAGCAAGTTTACATATTTAGGCGTTTGAAGAATTGTTTCAACAAATGGAATGTTGAATTGAAGGGCTTTAACATGTTCCATGAAAGTTCTGTATTCTTTAGCCTTCTCATCAGGTATGGCTCGAATTGGATATGGCAGAGGCGGCCTATAAGGCATTAAAGAAACAGCAGTTTTGTCATCAGACTTGGACTCGTCGAGTCCATTAGAGGGACTCGGCGAGTTGTGACGGGTTTTGCTGAACTCGAATCTTCTGTCTTTTCTGCATGCTCCTTAGTTGAGACCTTTTGTGCAGGGGTCAGAGGAGTGAAAATTTCCCCAAAACTAGTTGTTATTACATTCACGTTATCCATTCTCGGATTATTCTCGGTTTTACTTGGAAGTTCACCCGGTCTTCTTTGATTGATTTTCTGAGCAAGTTGCACCAGCTGTGTCTCAATGTTGTGGATGGATGCTTGTTGGTTTCTAAGCATTGTTCTTGTTTCTTGGATTGCAGCATCATGATCATTATGTCTCTTTTTTGAAGCAGCTACAAGCTTGGTAAGCATCTCCTCCAAACTTGGTTTTCTTTCTTATGCCGGTTCCTCCTTTTGGTAAAAACCTCTTCCTTTTTGTTTGTACTTCTCCTCCTTAGCCTTCTTGTACTCATCATATTGGAGCCACTCTTTCTTTGGTTTTCGCCAATCTTCATCATATCGGTCACCACTTGAGTAGCACACTTGCACCTTCTTATTGCCATTTTCATCCAAGTCACAATCTCTAGTAAGATGAGGCCCATTGCAGTTCTCACAACCCACCCTAATAGCATGTATCGTTTGATCCATTTTGTCCATCCTCCTATCCATGGTTTTCAACATAGCCATGACCGCTGACAAATCTTTTGAAACTGCATAGACAACCCCCCTTTTCACATCATTTCTTGGATTATGGTATTCTTTAGAGTGCTTAGAGAATTCTTCAATTAGTTGCTTTATAACCGGATGTGCCTTCTTCGTTAGTGGACCTTGCGAGTCAAGTAATTACCTTGTTGTAACATTTACTCCATCATAAAAGATGGACACTTCTTGTTGACTATTAAGGTCATAAGGTGGGCAATTCCTTAGTAGGCTCTTGTACCTCTCCCAAGCTTCATAAAGTGACACTCCAGCTTCTTGTTCAAAGTTGGCTATGGCTTTCTTTAGCTTAGATATCTTGGAGGGTGGGCAGAATTGATCAATGAACTCTTCTTTCATCTGGACCCATGTAGTGATGGATCCGGGGGCAGTGACTTGAGCCAATTCTTTGCAGCACCCTTTAATGTAACCAGAAGCATGCGAAGTAGCTGAGTTTCCCGAGGCACGTTTGGAACATTGAAATAATCCGCTACATCATTAAATTCATCCAAGTGTTTGTAAGCATCTTCGTGGTCTTTGCCGGTGAAGGGGATCTCCTTAAGTTGAGCAAGGATGTGACCCTTAAGCTCAAAAGTAGCAGTTGCAGGAATTGCGGGTTGCACAAGTACCGGGACAGTGTCATCGCGTATCCTCTTCTTCCATTCCCCCATGGGAACTTCATCAATGTTAGCCATGGTAATAGCTAAATCGTCGCCGGAATCGGAGTCGTGCCCGTATGTAGGTTCTTCTTCTTCTTCGGTTTCGTACTCGGTGTCCTCCTTAATCGGGTCTTCGCTTGCTAAAGAGGCGTTGGATTATCCGACTTTCTTGCCTTTCTTCTTGCTGAAAACGGATTTCAAATTCCTTAGTGGTGAGTTTTTCAGTTTTTCGGGATCCCCAATTGTTATGCCTTTGTTTCTTCTAAGTGTTGCTTTCGGATCATCAAAAGGTGGGATCAGTGGTGTTCCTCATCCCCTCGTCATAAACATTCCGTAAAAAGGAAAAAAACACGTAAAAAAGAACAAAAGAAAATTAAAAACGAATTTTTTTTGTTTAGCTATGGACTCGTCGAGTCTGTTCGAAGGTACTCGGCGAGTCGAGTCCAAAAACAAAAAAAAAATTTAAACGAAATTTGCTAAAAACTACTAACTAAAATTTAATCCTAATGCTAAATTTAATAAAAGTAGTAACTTTGTGCAAGAAAAATCTCACACAAAGGATCGATAACAATAGTAATCAATTTAAAGTTGGAACCGTTCCCCGACAACGACGCCAAAAACTTGATGTGTGTTAAACGAACTAGTTTTAATCCTACTTATAAAATGTAAATTAATCACACAAAAGGCAGTGAACCTGTCTATTGATTGTATAGTTTTAGTAAGCAGGGGTATCGAACTCAGGGAACGGTAATTTAAACTAATTACTAAAATTATCTAAAACTAACTCAAACAGTGGCTAGTTGTCTAATTTAGTTTAATTTCCTAGGTTATTTATTCGGGTTAATTAAGACGTATAATGGTCAACTAAATTGGCCCTTTAGTTAACCTCTTGTTGATGGTCATCACACAAGCTCACAGAGGAATTTACCTATTTTTCTATTAATTCTAGTTTAACATTCGCTAATCCTAGTCATATAATAAAGTGGTCACATAAATTATATGAGGTAACAATTAAGATATGTTCATACAGTTTAATTCTCTTCATATTAACAGAAAAATAGTTATCATTCACACATAAGGTTCTTTGACAAGCTTAGATTAACAGAATCAACAATATAAAACTAATCCTACCATAAATCAAACCACAATATCAATATTGTCTCCCTAAACAGAAGTTAAAAGGTTTTAGCTCATGATTGAGGCAATTGAAATCACAAAAACGAAATCTATATGTCTATACATGATGGAAACAATAGATTGAATTGAAAGTAATGGAAATTGCCTCTAATCTCCTTCGGAATTGGATTTAGGGTTGGATCTTCGTTCTCTAGGTCTTCTCTGACTTCTATTCGCAGCTTTTCTCTCCAAGGGTTCTCCAGAATTCCTTTTGTCGTTCTGAAAAGTCGTTTTTATAGATTCGACCCGACTCGCCGAGTCCATGACCGACTCGTCGAGTATATCCTTAATTTCAGTGCACGGTAAGTTAAGGAGTCCTTATCTTCTCGAATCTTCATATCGACCCGTTGAGTCGACGACATGACTCGCCGAGTCTCTTCCATTTTGTGGCCTTTTCTTCTTTTGATCATTCCAAAGCTTCCCAATGAGTACTCCTGTTTCTTTTTACTCCCAAACATTCTTTTTGGACTGAAAACACAATTCACACACTTTTAAGTATCTTTTGTCCATAATATGCAAATAAATAGCTAATAAATGATAAGAATTAATATTAAATAAAGGGCTATATATACACCTCTTGTTGATGGTCATTACACAAGCTCAGACGGGAATTTACCTATTTTCCTATTAATTCTAGTTTCACATTCTCTAATCCTAGTCATATAATAAAGTGGTCACATAAATTATATGAGGTAACAATTAAGAGATGTTCATACAACTTAATTCTCTTCCTATTAACAGAAAAATATTTATCATTCACACATAAGGTTCTTTAACAAGCTTAGATTAACAGAATCACCAATATAAAACTAATCCTACCATAAATCAAACCATAATATCAATATTGTCTCCCCAAACAGAAGTTAAAAGGTTTTAGCTCATGATCGAGGCAATTGAAAGCACAAAAACGAAATCTATATGTCTATACATGATGGAAACAATAGATTGAATTGAAAGTAATGGAAATTTCCTCTAATCTCCTTCGGAATTGGATTTAGGGTTGGATCTTCGTTCTCTAGGTCTTCTCTGACTTCTATTCGCAGCTTTTCTCTCCAAGGGTTCTCCAGAATTCCTTCTGTCGTTTTTATAGATTTGACCCGACTCGCCGAGTCCATGACCGACTCGTCGAGTCTATCCCTTACTTCCCGTGCATGGTAAGTTAAGGAGTCCTTATCTTCTTGAATCTTCATATCGACTCGTCGAGTCGACGACATGACTCGCCGAGTCTCTTCCATTTTGTGGCATTTTCTTCTTTTGATCATTCCAAAGCTTCCCAATGAGCATTCCTACTTCTTTTTACTCCCAAGCATTCTTTTTGGACTGAAAACACAATTCACACACTTTTAAGTATCTTTTGTCCATAATATGCAAATAAATAGCTAATAAATGATAAGAATTAATATTAAATTGTGACAACCGTCAATTTTCAGTCAAGTCAAAGTCAACGAAAGTCAACAAGTCAAACCGGTCCACTCATCTTGCCGTAAGTGCTAGAGCTTATGATAAGTAACTCCTAAACAACTCTCTATTCTAACGAGAGATCCTAAATCAAAAAGTGCGTACACCTAGATCTCCTTAACCTAAAACTGAGGTACGTGGCGAGCCAAACCGATAAAACAATGTTGCATACTCATCGGGAGTATGCAAGATCCTTAAACAAGGCGTAACGGGACTTACGGACCCTGCATTGCAAAGCCGAACACTCAAAAAGGTCACCAATAAAACCTCTCTCAATCGTTTTCACTCTATCTCTTAGTATGTCAAATCTCTCCCAAATCTCTCTAAGTATGTGAAATCTCTCCCACATATCTCTTTGTATGTGAAATCTCTCCAAGTATGTCAAATCTCTCCCAAATCTCTCTAAGTATGTGAAATCTCTCCCACATATCTCTTTGTATGTGAAATCTCTCCAAGAATGTCAAATCTCTCCCAAATCTCTCTAAGTATGTGAAATCTCTCCCACATATCTCTTTGTATGTGAAATCTCTCCAAGTATGTCAAATCTCTCCCAAATCTCTCTAAGTATGTGAAATCTCTCCCACATATCTCTTTGTATGTGAAATCTCTCCAAGTATGTCAAATCTCTCCCAAATCTCTCTAAGTATGTGAAATCTCTCCCACATATCTCTTTGTATGTGAAATCTCTCCAAGAATGTCAAATCTCTCCCAAATCTCTCTGAGTATGTGGAATCTCTCTCGAAATCTCTCCCAACTTTCTATAATCACTCGGGGCATCCCGACCCTCGAATTTGGCGAAAAATAGCCCAAGAACGGAAGTCTACGCGAAAAACGGACTTAAGGAAACGAACCCTCCGAACCGAAAGTACTATTCATGAACCGAACCGAAAGCACTATTCATGAGGGTCCGAACCGAAAGTACTGTTCATGAGCTGGACCGAAGTTACTGTTCATCCGAACTGAACCCGGCATTGAAGGAGATCCGAACCGAACCATGCAAAGAAGAAAGGTCCGAACCGAACCTTGTGTAGAAGGGAAATCCGAACCGAAGGTACTGTTCATTACTGTTCACAACAGTCCCTTCGGTTCTAGCCTGACCTCGGACCGAACCCTTGCCTTCGCGTCGGACTGCCTCCCTTCGGACCGAACCACCCGCTTTCGCTTCTCGCTTTCGTTTCGGACTGCTTCACATCGGACCGAGTTTCGCTTCGCCTCCCGCCTCCTGACTCAGCCTACCGCGTCCGAGCCGAGCCCCATCTGACTGAACTTCGGCCTAGGGACCGAGTTTCGGCCTAGGTCCGAAGAATCTCGCTGGAAATTACGTTTTTCACCCCGTTTTTACGTATTTTTGCGTTTTAAACCCATTTTTAATTATTTTAACATAGGATTTTCACCCAAAACTTTATTTTTAATTATAAGACCCCTAAATTAATGATTTAATCACATTTTAAGGATAAAATCTTATTTAAAAAGGAGTTGGTAAAGTACAAAAAGAAGAGTGTTGACTTTACCTTATTTTATGACGCAAGCAACCCCCATACCCACTCCATGACCACCCACACTCCTTTCCACCATACCTTGTACCTTTTACCTCCCTCACAAGCCATCCCCACGTTTTTGAGAGCTGGATAATCATCCTCTCTCCTCATTTTCTCTCATTTGCTCTCATTTCACAAGAAGATCAAACTCTTTTCTCTCTCACTTTCTCTCTCTAGAAATTCAAGATTCAAGGGCTGATCTTGAGTCTTTCCTCCACATTTGGTAAGCATAATCCATTCTCTTTATGATTATCTCAATTATTTCCACTCAAATCATGGATAGCTTACACAAACTCCATTATATTTGTGTTAGAGCTTCGAATCTTCAAGTGATTCTTCAAGTGTTCTTGGGTTGAACACTTCTCTTCTTCAACACTTATCTACTGAAATCACACAAGGTGAGTTCATACCCCTACATTTTCACGTTTTCTCAAGTTTTTAGGGGGGGGGGGGGGGGGGGGGGGGAATACAAGTTAAAATACTTAGAACATAACTACATTTTTCTAACAGCTTTCTTCAGAAAAGTTTCACTCCATTCACGGACTGTTTTGGACATCTTAAATATTTTTGTTTTCAAAACTGTTTTAGGTGCATGTAGTTCCACTTCTTAGCTTTAAAATGACTACTTTCACATCTCCATACGATTTTTCTACAATTTATGGTGATTTTTACAAAACTGCCTATCATTTCAAACATCAATCCGGACCAGTCTGTGATTATGGACTTTTTCACCCAAGTTAGAGGTCATTAAAAATTATAATAAAAATTATGAACAAACTAGACTCATTTTCTAAACTCTCAGAAGTTACAGAGCCTGATTTGGACATTTTATGATTTTTCTACAATTTTTCCAATAACAGTTACAGAAAATGTTATTAACAGAAAAACACAATAAATTTCATTTCACCTTGTAACATGTTGAGCAAGGTATACATTGTTATGTGATTATGTGTAGTTGCAATATACGACAAATTTTGTATTCTTACATAGACATACATCAGAAAACAAGTGGATTTACACCTTCACAAGTATGACAAATATATATATATATATATATATATATATATATATATATATATATATATATATATATATACGATATTACGAGGCTATATCCATTAAAATATAAACATTGATAAATTATGACAAGTAAGGCCTATGCTCATTTCCCACGAAATCAATCGATAAACTATAATAGGTATAGTTTAGGGTTATTTATATAACAAACACAATATTAAAGGTCTTACACTTACAAAAGAGTTATTGCCGCTATGGACGATTAAGATAATCTATAATAAGTATAGTTAAGCCATTATACCCCCACAAACGAATGCGTTAGTTATAATCGGTATAGTTATGGTAAATACATATTACAAACAAAGTAATAAACTATAATAGGTATAGTTTATGTTTCATCTACCCTAGGAACTTAATTACAAGAAAGGAATTCACCATCACTTTCAATAAGCTATTCATATGCATAGTTCAGGTTCACTAATCTCTATTACTCCCCGGTGAACTATGATATGTATAGGTTATATTCACATTCACCATCACTTTTGATATGTATAGGTTATATTCACCATCACATCACTTTCGATAAGCTATTCATATGCATAGTTCAGGTTCACTAATCTCTATTACTCCCCGGTGAACTATGATATGTATAGGTTATATTCACATTCACCATCACTTTTGATATGTGTAGGTTATATTCACCATCACATCACTTTCGATAAGCTATTCATATGCATAGTTCAGGTTCACTAATCTCTATTACTCCCCGGTGAACTATGATATGTATAGGTTATATTCACATTCACCATCACTTTTGATATGTATAGGTTATATTCACCATCACATCACTTTCGATAAGCTATTCATATGCATAGTTCAGGTTCACTAATCTCTATTACTCCCCGGTGAACTATGATATGTATAGGTTATATTCACATTAAAGGTTCACATTGTTAGACTTCAACTATAATCGTTGAGCGTATATGCTTGAGTCATGCAAGAATTTAGTCTGGATTGGCTTAGAATTGGTGGTGCCCGCCTCATCTCCTGTTCCTCGTTTGGTTGTGGACCTAGGGCGGACCCATTACATTCGACGTTTTATCTAACCTAAATCTTATATAACTTATATACGCTGGACAATCATAGGGGAAATCTACGGGTCAATCTAGGATACATTAACACATCATATAGGTTATATTCACCATCACTTCTGATAAGCTATCATATGCATAGTTCAGGTTCACTAATCTCTATTACTCCCCGGTGAACTATGATATGTATAGGTTATATTCACATTAAAGGTTCACATTGTTAGACTTCAACTATAATCATTGAGCGTATATGCTTGAGTCATACAAGAATTTAGTCTGGATTGGCTTAGAATTGGTGGTGCCCGCCTCATCTCCTGTTCCTCGTTTGGTTGTGGACCTAGGGCGGACCCATTACATTCGACGTTTTATCTAACTTAAATCTTCTATAACTTATATACGCTGGACAATTATAGAGGAAATCTACGGGTCAATCTAGGGTTCATCAACACATCATATAGGAATATTTTGTTTACACCTAACTAAGAAAATATTGGATTTTCTGGATTCATATCCTATCGCTTTTAAAAGGAAAACGGTTTCTACTCCAAACAAAACTCTTATGAACTCACCAACTTAATTGTTGACACTTTTTCAAAACTACTTGTATTCTCAGGAATTCAGTGAAACAGGAAAACTTCAGCGCTTTGAGGATGGGACGTTAAACCGTCAACAATTTATTTTTGTCATCATAATGTAATTGATTTTGAAACATGTAAACATATACTTTGGTGTATCTTTTTCAATTATATTTATGATGGTTGTATTTACTTTGAGCACTATTATACATATTGTTGTGATACTGAACATGAAGTCCTCCACCCCTGGACGTTTCCGCCATCCTTGGTTTGGGGGTGTGACATAAATAAAGGGCTATTTATACACCTATCAATACCTCTTTGATTCCTTCTTGATTTTGTCCTTTTGCCAACGTGTGGATTCCAGGGGGAATTGATTCGTGGCCAAGTAATTGACAATGTCCGCATACCATGAAGCTTTATTGGTAACGAACAAATGCTCGTCCGGAAATGTGTCACAGATTGGTATGGTGTCTTTGGGTGGTACGATTCGACTTAGATGATTCGCGACCAAATTCTCTTTTCCACTTTTATCCTTGATTTCTATATTGAACTCTTGTAGAAGCAGCATCCAACATATTAACCTCGGCTTTGAATATTTCTTGATTAGTAAGTGCTTTATAGGTGCATGATCCGAATAGATATTCACTTTGGTCCTGAGGAGGTATTGTCGAACAATTGGGATCAAACCCTAGACCTAGTTTTTCCTCAAAATTTTGTTGTTATTGTTGTTGTTGTTCTTCTTTCCTCTCTCGTCCTTTCTCTCTCTCTCTCTCTCTCTCTATATATATATATATATATATATATATATATATATATATATATATATATATATATATGCATATTCTCCTATTCAAAAATTATAACCTATCTCCAAGGTTATGGAATTTTTGAAATTTCCTTTATAAGGGTTTCGTTATTTTGCTTATTGGAGTCTTGAGTCTAACTACATTAGAGGGATTCTCCGTTGGATCCTTCATCCTTTGCAATAGTTGGTAATCATAAGGTCTCAATTAAAAGATTAGGAGGTAAATATGTTTATCCTTCTTTAGCTAAATTAAAGTGGGTTGCTATAATTAGTAAATTCTAGATCGTTGGGTGCATGCACACATAGGAATTAATTTGTTTATTCTGTTACGTTACTATTGTATGTACATATGTATTAATAACCCAAAAGGTGACAATTTCCTGGGTTTTGAAGAGTGAAAGGAGAGCCATGGGAAGATGAGGTGACATTGAGGCGACACATGAAAAATGAAAGATGAAAGATAGGTACAACCTTAGGCCTTATATCTAAAACTGTTAAAAGTAAGGGTTAACTTATTATACATGACCTAATATAACTTTCATGTCATAATAACCATTTATAAAATCTTTCTTAAAAATATAAAACCATATTTAGACACCATCCTCACCGTATGACACCACCTATAACCACCACCACTAATGTTTTTCATCATTATCATCCTCTGCTACCACCAATACCATTTTCAATTTAATTCCCAAAAAACAACATTTTTAAACCAGTCATCATGTTATTTATAGCAACTATCAATAACTAGCAAACACTTATATTAGAACATATGAAGCACATAATAACAAACGAAACACATCAATGACTAAGAAACATTTGATGCCTAATTACATTTACATTAGGGTAAATTACATAATTCATTCCTTGTGCAAGTGCCAAAACACACGTTTATAATATATTTCAACAATGTCAAACTTTAAAAAATTACTTACCACAAGCTAAAGAGAAACTAGTCGTATGTAGTCGAAAGAGATAATCTCTATAATGGGCGCAAAACCATCGTCCGTGATAAGGGTCGATACCAAATAATGTACTTTGTATCCGATATAGTGGGCATGATGTTTGCCATAGAGTAAGATTCTTTGAAATCGACATTTTCCCTAAAATCTCCACCCTATTGTCTCTTTCAAACTTCATTGTTATTTATGATAAGGTTTCCGACCTTGATGACGACAATGGGGTTTATGAAGGGGGTTAGGGTTTTCCGATGGGTAACAAAGTGAGTAAAATTCGAACGAGGAGGCGATGAATTGATGAAGAAAGAGGACGTGTTATTGATTTCACAGAGATGAAGGGGAAATGTTTGGTCACAAGAGAGTCTAAGGGTTAAATTTGTCATTTCAATAGCAAGGGTTTACATTTAACGAAACTTAACAACTTAACGAACTAGTTAGCCATAATGACTTTTCTTGTAAGGTTTTTCAAATTTAGAAACCATCTTTATAAAAAAAATTATAAAAAGAAAATCCGATACATTTCGTAATTTTGTTAAAAGAAACTCTACTCTCATGATGTCAAGTCTCGACTTTAGATACGGAGTTCCGGGAAAACAGCCGGCCTTCACCAAGAAAAGCTACAAGAAGGGTAAAAACGTAATTTCGCGCACTGGATCACGATTCACCATCACAATCACAATCTAAATTAAAACCAGCCAGCGAGGAAACTCAGGCCTAAAAACAAGGTACGATCACCAACTGCAAAACACATACTTACACACTTCCTCTTTCATCCTGATCCTCTTTCTCTCTCTACAAATCTTTTCCTTTATTTATCTTGCTGTCCACCCACGAACCCATCATCAACAAAACATGGAGCCGAAGAGTCAACACGCACCCCTCATCAATGGCCCAACTTGGACCAAGATTTATGTCGAACAAGAAATACAAAAAACAAAAATCTTGAAAGATACAGAGAAAAAGAAGAAAAGAGAGATAGATAGATGAGATGTCTTCAAATTCCAACCAAACCCACCGATTTAATTATGATTATTACAGATATACCCTTCTGCAACCCCCAAAATGTGGTCTTTTTGGGGCTTTCTATTTGGTCAGATATCCATATTCATATTCATCACAAACAACAACAGAGAAAACAGGGAAAGCAAGAAACTTCTCATCACCCATCACACCCTTTCGTCTTTCTTTATTTAAGTCTTTCTTCATCTTCCCCACACCCTTCTCTCTCTCGAGAGTCTCGTCTTTTTATTTCTTCTTCACGAAACTTGAGATCTGATGAGTAAGAAGATGAAAAGGGTTACTTTTGATTCGTCTTCTCATGCGTCGTATGAGGATGCTAGGGCAAGAATTAAGCATCAAACCCTTCTTCAAGATTTTATAGAGTTACAACAGGTGATGATCTTTATTTATCTTTTGTTTTTGATCTAATGATCTCTTGTTTTTTTGGGTTCTGGGTCGGATTTGTGTCGATGACCTTATTTAGGGTTCTTGTTATTTTGATCTTATGCGTTGATATAGTTTAGGGTTCTTAATATCCTTCGATTTTTTCTAAAAAATCTTTTTTGAAATTTCGATTCATGCTTATTGTTTCCCACGATCTATAATATGTTTGATCTGTATGCCAATGATTTCTTGATGAATTTAACGTTTATGTTGTGGGTTTTGTTCAATCGATGATCTATTTTCTTACTTTTGTTCTTGATTGATTCTGTGAAAGAAAGAGAGGAGTTATCTGTTCATCAAATTTTGATAAATCGAAATCTTTTCTTTTTGAAAATTTCACCATTAATTTCTCATTTGGTTATAGTCAAGTATATGTGTTCGCTGTTCTTTCTTTAATATTTTGACATATTTTATGTTATTTAACAGGAAACAGAAGCTCGAAGAAGCAATTTAATGGCTTTGAAACAAAAGAAACTAACCTTACAAGCCGAAGTTAGGTATAATAAGCTTACTAATTTTGTTCTATTAACCTGTTTTTTTACTTTTAAATACTTTTTCATTCGTTCATGATCTCAACTTTCTATGTCTACAAATACAGGTTCTTGAGGCAAAGATACAAATTCCTAACAAATAACAAGTCATCATCGACTCCAAAAGAACAATTATTTTCAAAATCGCACCCAACCCGAGTCAAAAAAAGCAAAAAAGAGAAGGTTAATCATGAAAAGCAATCACCTTTACACAACATCAAGAAAAAAGCTCCTGAATTCGACTTGAATCTTGGAAATTCTTTACATGTAAAAGAACAATCTGTTCAAAGAGCAATTTCAAACCAACGGGTCAGGATCAACGGGCCAAAGATTAACCCATTTCTTGATTCAAACCCGCAAAACAACCTTTTTGGATATCAAGAACCCATGGGTCAAAAAAAACCCGTAATCGACTTGAACCAGATTTCTGTAAGTTAATACAATTTTTTATTACAAACTTTTATTATTGTTTATTAGTTGTTTCACTTGTTCTAATTATATACTATTTTTTGAATATAGAGAGAAGAAGAGGAATTACAAGATCAATGTCAACCGTTTGATCATCATCACACAAATGTGCGGCTATCAATCTTTAGGAATGTTCCGGGTGGTTCTGGTTTGGATTTGGGTCCAGGTCCGGGTATGGGTCTGGGTTCAGGTTCGAGGGTTAAGCCTGTGAAGAGGAAGATATCTTGGCAAGATCCTGTGGCTTTAAGTGTATGGGGTGTATAAATAGAGGGTTTTGCTATATATGGAAAGAAATGAGTTAGATTTTGGTTAAACGTTTTATGGTGGTTAATTTTTAGGGTTTTGAGTGGTTTTGTGGTTTAGAAGGAGGTTTTTTGTAGAGAAAGTTTCTTAGATTTGTGGGTTATGAGAATGGGAGAGAAAGATGAATTCTTTTGTTGGTTTGTTTGGGTGATTTAAAGGTTTTTAAGTGTTCTATCTATTCATTAAGTTTTTTAATTGTGGATTCGTGTACATAATATTTTTCTTTTGAGTTGTCGAAACTTGAAATGTACAAATGTGTGTTCTATATATTTCGAACAAAAGGTTCTTTTTATACCAAAGACCTAATGCCATTTGCTTTGATGGAACAAATTAACTAAAGGGGGGTTATTTATTTTAATGGAAATGATGGCAATAGATATGCAGTTGAATTTGTTAATCAGATGTCTCTTGAAAAGCCATATTGGGTTAAAACACAAACATAAATTGACTTTAAAACATATGAAACTCCCTTAAAATCTGGAATCAATGGAGATTTGTAACAACAAAAATACTCGACACAACAATGTGTTTTAAAATGTTGTATTATTGTACGACTATTTTTTAAATATAAAATGTTGTGTATATGTTGTGTTCGAATCACTTCCCATTATGTTATGTAAGGAGAAATTGAAAAAATTAACAATTGATAAATCATTTCTTTCATTTTATCACTTACATCATAACAAACACCAAGAATATACAAACAAATAAATGGGTATTGCACTCATACAGAGTTACACATGATGTGTTTACACTGTTGAAACATTTATTTAACCAATTTGAGTGATTTGACAAATGGTAAACAATGAAATTTTAAAAAACACATTGAAATCTGAATATTTGATCAACTGGTCATGTTTGTCCAGTTGATTTGGGTTGAGCCATTGAGAAACAAATTATAATTTACAAAAATAACAACAAACATTTGGACAGAGGTAAGAAGTAAAAAGTAAAAAGTCAGAACACATTTATGAGTGATGAATGAGCTACCGAAGACAAGATAAAATTACAATCTATAGACTTACAGAACACACGTGAAGATGTGAAGGAAAATATCACAAATTTCTAAATTCCAAACAACGTGGCTGATGTATATATTACAAAATCATTTTTTTTTATTAATCCCTAGAACTTATTTAATTCAAAAACTAAACCCTATATATATAGTAAACACAATTCACAAAAATCACACGACAAAATTACAAGAATGATTCCTATGGTATGTCAAACTAGCAATTTTGGTTAAAAAAGATTTGGGCTTGTAAGGATGGTCCAATATGGTTTTATTGCGAGTTTGGTCCAATTTTATTTGAACTTTTTCGTATTGATGATTTTGCCCCTTATTATTTTATTTTTCATTTTTGTTTTATTACAACAATTAAAAAACTATTAAAAATAAAACAAAAATAAAATCTCTCTCTCTCTCTCTCTCTCTCTCTCCATTGGAACTGACATATGTGCCTAACTTCATCTACTTCGACCATCTAAATCACTACCATCCACCACTTCCTTCATTAATCACCACCTACAGCCACCATCACCACCTCCCGCCACCACCACCACCACCGGATGCCACCACTATAAAAGAATCATAAATCAAAAATCATTTTTGTTTCTTGTTTCAAATTCCTGCAAAAGAAAAGTTGATTCGATCTAAATCATCAAATATTTAGCAATCATAACCAAAATCTGATTCAAAACTCAAAAGCACCAATCTATCTATGAATGTTCATCAATTTTTAAGTACATAAAACATTCAAAATCAAATGAAGGAACCAGTTATTTTGGGGGTCTCCTTATTTGGGTAATCTGGTAGCAAAGAAGAATGATAAATTCAGACCCCACCTACAAATCTATCTTCAAATAAATCAAGACCCACCTGTATACAGATTTAGACAACAATTTCATGGCCTCAAATCGATTCCAAGAGATGCAAATATGTAAAATGGCCTCACTGTTTCCCCTTCTCCCTCTTCTTTTGAAACCTGCAAATCGATCAGAATAAAATTCAGGTAGTGACTTAAGACTATGTAACAAGCTAACTAGCATAAAGGTGGGAGGAGGTGCTTGGGCTGTAGCTTACCGATGACATCAAAACCCTATCTATTTAGATAACAACGACTTCAGATTAATTAGGGTTTTCTGTAGGTGACGACGACTTTGAGATGAGAGGGTGGTGATGGCGGAGACGACGGGGCTGAAGACGAGAACCCTAATCGGAGTTGGATCTGCAACGGTGGCCTATCCCCTTTTGGTCGTTCGTCGATAGATCGAGTTCTAGATCGTCTCCTCTGAAGACGGAAGCTAGGGCATAGAGGTGGAGAGTTTGATGCATCCGATCTGTGAAAGGGAGGTCCAACGAGAAGAGACGACGCTCCATATCTTCGAAAACCATGTTTAGGTCTTGTTGCAGGTTTTCTAAGCGGTTAAGAGAGAGAGAGAGAGAGAGAGAGAGAGAGAGAGAGAGAGAGAGAGAGAGAGAGAGAAAAGTATTCTATTTTTGTTTTGTTTTTAATAGTTTTTTAATTTTTGTAATAAAACAAAAATGAAAAATAAAATAATAAGGGGCAAAATCATCAATACAAAAAAGTTCAAACCAAATTGGACCAAACTCGCAACAAAACCAAACTATTGGACCACCCTTGCGAGTCCAAACTTGCTAGTTTTGACATACCACATGGACCACTCTTGCAATTTTGTCAAATCACAAACTAGAATTCTTCAATTAATCCCTAGAACTAGACATGGCATTGGATCAAAACATATGAAATTACCCCAATAAAATAAAAGCGAAGTAAAGCGACAAAGATAAATCACAAATACTACCTTAAAATCTCATTATGCTCACATTACCACATACACATCTTAGACTCGTGCATGTTGTTAGTTTGGGTGTTTGAACTCCTAAAAGGCATAACTATCAACCACAAAAGAGCTTCATGCAAATAGGCAATCATATGAGTAGATGGATTTGTCTTTGAATCTTGGTCTTTGAGAGTTTAAGTCCTCGAATCAAAAATCGGTGATTCACTATGATTGATTTCACCTCAACTTTTTGTTTGCCACATTGGTTTTGCCACACTACATGTATAACTTGCTACTTTAGAGGGGTGGGTTAAGTTGCAAGAAAAAAAATTGAAAAGTGGGAAAAACAATTGAGTTTAGATTTCTCCCTCTTCTCCAATCCTTTGTAATGAATTGAGTTTGAGCTCAATATGTTGAAGGGAGGGGACGGAGTATGGTGCACTTATCGCACCTACTCCTTGTAGCCTACTATTCTGTTTAGCACCGAGCTTGCTGCTTCTAATGGTGATGGCATGTTTCCTTTTTTGGTTTATCACTTTATAGTTTTTCATTTTTTATCGAATACCATTTGACCCATAACTGATGCCCTACTTTTGAGTGTTTCCCTGAGTCATGATTTATCGTCGCTCATAGCCCAAAGTTGACATTGGAGGTAAGATTCTTAGCCAAATGGAGTCTATGCACCCCCTTGGACTATTATGAATCCGTCATTGCTTATATATATATATATATATATATATATATATATATATATATATATATATATATATCTTGTACTCATGATTCAAAGCCTATACAAAAAGGTTCGCTCAAATGATTCATGATTTTGTGTTTAAGAAGTAGTGAGCATATTTGTTTATTGGGAATGAATTACATTCTTATGAAGGATATAAAATCTTTCAATTATGCATATTCTAATGGAAGAGACAAATGATGTTTATTTACTGAATTGTTTGAATTTACTGATTTGTAAAAATTTTGTACGAAAATATTTGTTAATTTTTGAAGTCATGTTGTATTGTTTTATATCAAAGAACTATTGTAAATTCATTACTAGAAAAAACCTTTAGTGACAGTTATTATAAATGCACTTCTATAACTTCTCCCATCTTAGTTCTATCAACCTCTGATCAACCTTCATTCCATGATTTGAAATATATGATCTATTTAACAAATCATAAACATATGTTGTCCCCTAAAATTACAAGATAAAAAAAACAAAGATAAACATATTGCATAAATATACAACAACAACAACAACAACAACAACAACAACTTTACCTTTGTTTTAGGGTACCATAAGTATATGTAAAATTCTAACTTTTATTCATTTTACATTAATGTAACATTCAGTTTCAGGATGTTTCTTTATCCAGAAAGATGAACTTTGATTTGATCAAGAGAATGTTCCGGGTTTTAAATGATGAAGTTTTGGACCTAAAGGAATGAGGTTTTCGAGCTAAGAGAATAACGCTTCAGACTAAAAGGGTTAGTTTTAGGTTGGAAACAGTTTGGGCTTAAGCTGACTTGGGCCTTGTTGGAAAAGGCCCTTCACAACACGAAGGCTGTTCCATCTCAAGCCCATGTATTTAGGGTTTTATCCCATATTTAAAGGTGTTATCTCTGTGTTGTTGGCCGCTTACAAGCCCCATCCCATCAGAGAGCCACTTGAGTGTAAACCCTAGCCTTCATATTGTTCCTCCTCTATTTATTTACAAGTTTTGATGTTTTTGGTGTGTAACGCCTGGTTCCTGGTATGTATTTAACTTATAACTATTCATTTTTTTTATATAGCAACTCGATGAGTTGGAGGCCCCAAACTCGTAGAGTAGAGATGTTTTGGACCATGTGTTTTGGTGACCAACTCAACGAGTTGGGAGGTCTCAACTCGATGAGTTGGCTGGGTAAAATGAAACCCTAATCCCAGGGTTTTGCACCTTATTTAAATACCTTAACCCCAAGGTGTTGGCCTCATTTCCAGCCTCCACTGCCCTAACCCTAAATCTCGAAACCCTAAAGCTACTTCGAGTGATCGTGAGCCATTTTGGGTGTTTTTAGTGTGTGTTGAAGCCATTGGAAGAAGGAAAAGGTTGAAGATACAAAAAGGAGCGTATAGATCCAGAATCCTTGCCTCATCCACGACACTTTTCTGGTATAAAGCTTGAGCCTTGCCTTGTAGTTGTTTAGATCTTCTTTTAGGGTTATTTTTTTTGGTTTTGTCCAAATATCATGGTCCTAGGGAGTTGGACACGATGAGTTGCTATCCATATTTGTTTGCTGATGTATGATTCTGAGGACAAAATCATTCTCAGGGGGAGAGAATTGTAACGTCCGTGTTTCTGGGCTAAACATTAAACACGATGTAATAGTCTAGGTCAACTATTGTAACATTTTTTGAAGTAATAAGAATGAATTAGGTGAATTTATGAGCCTTATATTTAATTATGATGAATAATAAATTAAGGATAAAATAAATGTCGAAAGTGAAATGTTAGATAAAGCCGATCTATGAAGAAAGTTGTAGTGGTCGAAAGAAGGATTTCGGAGATATAAAGAATACCAAAATCCGATTTATTACAAAGAAGTTAGGACATGTCGAAGTTTCGCAATAGAACCGACACGACGCTATATGACGTAAAAAGTGAGTTTACGATAAAGTGCATTTTAGCCTTTGTGATCTAAATTAAAGTCGTAGTATTCATTACACCGAGAACTTTCATAAAAAGAACGTCAAAATCATACTTCGTATGAGGAAGTTATGATTTTTCTAAGAATCGGTATAGTAGTGTGCAGCTTGAAATTCAAATTATAGATCAAACAATTTTTAGCCAACATAATCTAAACGAGAATCGAAGATCTTGTTTATAGTAGTTTAACGGTAAAAAGATAGACGAATACGAACGTCGGATGAAGAAGTTATGAATTTTTAACGGACTTTTCTTGTCCCGGACTGTTAAAAATAAAACTTTAAAAATAAGTCAAAATTAGCCGACGGAGGGGCTGTTTGGCTGGATCTGAATTTTTAAGATCTGAATTTTTAAGATGTCTGAATTTCTAAGAGGGTCTGAATTTTTAAGAACTAAATTTTTTACATATTGTTTGGTTGGAACCTCTGAATTGTTCTCCTGATTTATAAAATGACCATTTTACCCTTCTTTTTTTTATTGTTTTTTTTTAAATTCAATACTTTTGTTACAAAATTATCAAAATAATTGAGATAAAAACTTCTAAAATAATTATAAAAAATAATAATATAAACAATCTATACAAATCTAAACAATCATCAAAACAAATCTAAACAATCATCAACTATCCTTCAACTTCTTTCAACTTCTTGAAAACACTTAAAACCTGCCATTTACCATCAAAACATAATAAATTAATGATCTTTCCTTGAAAGTAGGATGATAGAAATGAACATCAAACCCTTGAAATCCATAATGATCTTTTAGCATATATGTACTTGCAAGTGTTCCATATTCAGCTGCTCAATCTCAGATTCCCAAGCCACAATATAATCAATCATAAGTTTAAATTTATAAATTCACAACAAACAAAAGAGGAAAAGGAAGCAAACTCATTATCTGCAACTAATTTTGCATAAAATAGCACCAAAAAGAAAAAAAAATCCAGAGCAGATGTTCATAAGATAACAGAAAAGGAACATTTCTCACACCTTTTAAAATGGTCAAACCCAAGCTCCTACTTGCTTCATATATCAGAGCAGATGTTCATCAATTCTGTCGACAACTTTGAGTGCAAAGCATCTGATGGAATTTATGATGAAATTAACAACATTATGTTATTAATGTTATATACATAATCAATTCAATCAAAGAGAGCACCAAAAAAATCAGAAACTTTGAATCCAAAATCAAAATCATGATGTTATTCACATAATCAATAACACAAGATCTCAGAATTTATTTCAAAACATCTGATTGATAGAGAAATGAACGTCAAACCTGGAAATCGATTGCAGATGTCAAACCTAGAAATTGATTTCTCCAGGGCGGTGGTTGTGGGGAAGACGGAAGCGAAGACAACTATGGTGGAAGAGGCATCGACTATGGGAGGAGGTTATGGGTCTAGCTTCGTCGACAAAGGAAGGAAGAAACAGAGCTCTTAAATTGATTACATAAAATCAATTTTAGGATAAATCTTACTTGATGATGTTGTCTTCGAGTTTTGAAGGAGTTGGATGCAAAGGGGATGGCGGCGGTGACCGGATCGGAGGGCAGGCGGTGGAGGCGGTGACCGGTGGGTTGCAGGTTGTCGGAGATGGCTTGGGGGAAGTCGTATCGTGAAATAGAAAAGAGGAGGAACTTGTCTGGGGTAAAATAGGAACGCGCCTTTTTTTTTCTTTTCAGATACAATCTTATATCTGAAAAATTAAGAGGCATTTTAAGATTAAGAGGCAAAAAAATAAGATCCAACCAAACACTCTAAATCTGAACTTTTAAGAGGTTGCCTCTTAATTTTTCAATTAAGAGGCTACCAAACAGCCCCTTAAGTCTTAACGAAAGTTGTAGAGCACGGTTTCACCTACGCGTGTATATAAAGAACGTCAAAAACGGAGTTCGTATGCGAAAGTTACGAATTTTTGAAGTTTGAAAAATAGGACTACGCCCAGTGTACTCGTGTACACGGTTCGAGATTGGCCACGTCGCATACTCCCTTGCATGCGACACGTATCTCGCACGCTTGACACTTCCGGAGCCACGTATCTCGGTACGCCCAAAGTACTCGGTCTACGCCTAGCGTAGAGCCTCGCAAGGCAGTACGCCCCGCGTACATGAAGATTACGCCCAATGTAATCAGGAGCTTCGGTCTCCTATAAATAGGATGTGAGGCTGCCCCGCGTACATGAAGAAAGCCCGGAGCCCCGAAGTCTCCGAGAAAAAGAGTTTTTTTCGAGTCGAAACTTTGCTCGCGCAGAGCCCGATTTTTGAGAAAACATTCTGGTTTCATCGAAAAAGATTGTTTTAAGGGACGAAGTGCTGTCCAATCACCGTCTTATAAGGTGAGTGTATAGTCACTTTCATCTTACACATCAATATGAAATATTTTATATAAAATACGTGCTATGTGTATATATGTTGTTTGTTTATTTGAAATGGATGTTGAATGAATGTTTTATACAGGTTTTGAACTGTATATGTATTCTTATCTACAAATATGTTGGGTATAACATGGGTAGATGAAATAGTTGATATTTGATGAAACAAAATGACAAGAGGTCTCGATGTTGACGATGTTCCAGTCACCTAGCGGAATATAGATGAAGACCACAGACCTTTCTAGACAGTCCAATGGAACGTTAACAGGCTCGTAAACTGTAGATGTTTTTTGAAAGTATGGATTAGACTTAGTCAATTGTCCTTAGTCCAAGAGTATGGATAGTGATGGGTTTTGGTCATAAGAACATCCTATGTGCTCATACAAACCCTAATGCTTGGATCTAGGTTTCTCTATTGTACATGCAATTTATCCAAGACTATAAACCCTAATTCTAGCATTCAAGTAATCATATTAACATGAAAATAGGTTTAAGATATTACCTTGATTGTTATGTAGCAATAACAATCCCAATTCCTCCTTGTATTGACTTTAGAAAGCTTAGAGTCACAAATGTCACTCCTCTAATGGTTCACAAACACCATAAGCAAGAGGATGAAGAGGAGAGAGGATGGAGGCTGCCCAAAACGTGTTCTAACCCTAGAATAAAGCTTAGCCACGTTTTTAGGTCATAAGGGATCTATATATATAGGAGGCTATTAGGGTTATCTAACAAGGAAACCCTAAATTGGATGCTTAAGCCCTAAGCAACCCATGGAGTCCATTAATTAAGGCCTTGGATGATTTCCTTATGGGTTTCCCCATAGAATTCGTCCACTCCTTAATTTAAGACAATCCATAGCCAAAATTGCAATTATCTTATAATTACAATTCCAGTCCCTTTAGTTTAATTAATCTCTTTTAGTCACAAAACTAATTACCAATTAATTCTTGACTAATATTAATTAAATAATATGATTTCTCCTTTAATATATTATTCTCATAATATATTAATAAATCATATTTAATCCTTTCTCTCCATAATTCATCCTATCAAGTTGCTTTGGTGAAGGCAACCCAAAAGGACCATGCACCATCGGGTCAAGTACATACCAAAATAGTTATGGACTTAGACACTAATCCAACAAATAGGACATAGTTATTTGTTATTAATTCGGGAGTATGGATTAAGACATGATTATTTGTTATTAATCCGGGAGTATGGATTAAGACATCATTATTTGTTATTAATCCGGGAGAATGGATTAAGACATGGTTATTTGTTATTAATCCGGAAGTATGGATTAAGACATAGTTATTTGTTATTAATTCGAAGTATGGATTAAGACATACTTAATTGTCCCTAGTCCGAGAGTATGGAATGGGCACATTTATTGATCTGGGAGTATGGATCAGACATACTCGATTCGGGAGTATGGATTAGGTAAAGAGGTAAATTTTAGATCCAGGAGTATGGATTAGGTAAAGAGGTAAATTTTATATCTGGGAGTATGGATTAGGTAAAGAGGTAAATTTTAGATCCGGGAGTATGGATTAAATAAAGAGGTAAATTTTTGATCCGGGAGTATGGATTAGATAAAGAGGTAAATTTTAGATGCGGGAGTATCGATTAGGTAAAGAGGTAAATTTTAGACCTGGGAGTATGGATTACGGAAAGAGGTTGATTTTAGATATGAAAGTATAGATCGTGTCGTTATGAGGATCGATAAGGTGGGGTAATAAAGAGGATAATAAGGATAGGAAATTGGGTTGATTGTTTGATGTTTAAACATAATAAATTTATTTATTGTGGGTTGAAAACCCTATATGCTCACCACGCTCCCAAGCCTGACCCACTTAGCTTTTATTATTACAGGTAGTGGAACAAGACTATAGTTGGATGATGATGAGAGACTTTAGATTATAGGCCAGTAGATGTAAATAACTGTTGTAAGGCCTATATCGTACAGTTTATGCTTTTGGTCTGTATCGGAACATGACATCCTGAGGTTTTGTAATATATTGAAAATACATTTATTTAAGAAATGCTTTGATAAATTTTTATCATATTTTGTTTTGGGAACAAATTCCGCAACACCTTTTGAAAGATTACTCTGATTTTATTTTAAAAGCATAAATGAAATCGGTCTTTTCTAGCCGTGAAAAATGGGGATGTCACAGTTGGTATCAGAGCATTAGTTTAAGCAAACTAGGAATTTTTAGAATTTCTAGACTTAAACTTAGAATGCTAAGTGATAATTATGAGATGAGTGTCTACTATATTTTAGACACGAGCACTAGTTTATTTTAGGAAAGTTGCCTAAAATGCTTTTATGTGTTAAATGATTTATGTTATAGCTATAAAGATGCCTTATATGCTATTATTTGTTCGGATCTATGGTCTGTTGCCGACCGGATCTGGAAACCTTATGTGTTCAGGATTCTAAGCGTATGACTACGATATTAGAACTAGCATGTAACGTTTCAGAGAATTTAAGTGTCTATCGTGAATAAAGATATAAATTCGCCTAATTTGGTGTATAGATCAAAATGGCAAGAACCCAAAGCGGAGCTGGAAACACAAATGAAAACAGAAATCAGCGACCTCAACCCCAAGTGATTGAGCAGGTGCCGATAGTAGAAGCTGCACCAGAGCCAGTCACAATGGCTGGAGTACAAGCCATGATTCGGGAAATGATGGACGAACAAAGGGAAGAGATGAGACAACTGTTGCTGAATAATAGGGATGAACCCTCAATGTCTGTTGAACAAACTGAACTGAATGACGGACAGTCAGAAGAAGGGGACGATAGTAGGACTGTCAGTCAAGCGGAACCCCCAGTGGCAGAAAGGAATGACCCGGAGGGGCGAATCAACAGAGATGGACGTATGTATAAGAATTTATTGGGCGCAAAACCACCAAGTCTTTCAGGAAGCCCAAAGCCTGTAGAGATTATGTACTGGATCTTCGAGATGGAGATGGTGTTTGAAAGTTGCAATTGCAACAACAAGCAGAAAACTGTCTTTGTAGTCAGACAACTAAAGACTAGAGTTTTAAGTTGGTGGAAGTTGTTGGCAGATACAATGCCAAGGGGAGAAGCCCTAAGGATGTCTTGGTAAGCATTCATGGAGCAGTTGAAAATGCAATACTGCTTCGAAATAGATCTGATAGACCTAAATAATGAGTTTCAGAACCTGAGGAAAGGGAAGATGAGTATGTCACAACATTCACTGAGAAGATGAAGCTATTTCCTTACTTGGTGCCAACTGTACTCTCCAAGATAGATAGGTTTGCTAACGGATTGCCAGTAGACTTTGGTGCAACAATGAAAATGGAAACTACCTTGAAGGCAGCCGTTAGAGCAGCCAAGAATATGGAGATCCAACTTAGGGAAAAGGGTTTGGAAAGAGCTGAGGTAGGCGAGAAGAGGAAGTTTGAGGGATCCTCAAGATCCAAAAATAAAAATAGGTTCCTAAAGTCTGACCCCAACAACAAGAAGTATGGGGATAGTAATGAATAAAGGTTGTGACATCCCCATTTTTCACGGCTAGAAAAGACCGATTTTGTTTATGCTTTATAAAAATCAGAGTACTTCTTTTAATAAAAATGTTGCGGAATTTGTTCCTAGTAAAACATGATAAATATGTTATCAAAGCATTTCTAAAGAAATGTATTTTTATTCATTTTAAAACATTTGGGATGTCATCGTCAATACAGAAACATAAGCATAAACATAACTTACATTCATTATCACTAGTGATCTATATCTCCTTAATCTCTCAGTGTAATGTGACTTCATATCAACACCTGTGATATAAATAAACTGAGTGGGTCAGGGTGAAAAACCTGGTGAGTACATAGGGTTTTCAACCCACAATAATATAATTATTTTGTTTAATCGTCAAACAGTTAACCCAATTACCCATCCCCATTATCTTCTTTACTCATAAGGGTCTACCCTAAGAATCAACTACTCCTCGTTAATTCATTCCTAAGGATCATCCTAAGGAATCAACACGAAATCCATCGTTGCCAGGGTTTACTCAACGGGCACTAAATCCATAGCTGCCAGGGTTTTCTCAACAGGCACTAAATCCATAGCTTCCAGGGCTATTTCGTTTATCGACAATATCCACTCGCAATACATGTCAATGGGTTTTTAGAGTACATCGGTGAACACATCGTTCACAACACCTACAGGTTGCGAGCCTACTAGTGTTCCACTGGACTGTCTAGAATAGTCCGTGGTTGTCATCCATACTCTGCTGAATGATGGGGCCATCATTTGGGAAAAAGGATTCTCACATCATCCACCTCTCACCCTCACCTCACGGTCTATTTCATCTCTCAACTCATCATCCAACTTATACTCCATCTATTACATCTACCCATGTTTTACCCCAACATTATCATAGATATAAAATACATATACAATTTAAATCATTTAAAACATGTATAAAATCGTTCATCCAGCATAGATAGCAATTATACAGATAATATTCACACATAGCACGTAGTTTATATAATATACTTCATATCTATGTGTAATTACACTTAATTTCATCTTTTAGACTTGTGATCTTGTTCTAGCCATGTGTGGCTAGAACCCTAGTTTCTCCAATTTCATGTTTTGACTTCTTGGTAGTGACTTCAATAATATGACATGATGTTTGTTCATAATTTCTATCTAATGAATTTGATTTTGCTTCAATCGAATGTTTGATTCTAATTGTGATTCTTATTGGCCATTTGAATTAGGGTTAGGTCATTCAGGTTATCTCTTTTACAAAATCCGTAATTGTTTTGTGAAATTGAACAAGTAACAAGCATTAAATTGATCTCTATTGAATGAATTTAGTGTAAATCTTATTCATACACTTTTACACTCCCGAGCTTATGAGGAGTATGGGGTGTTGTTGGGAACATTCACATAAAGCTTCATGCAATCTTATAATCTAATTCTAAGAGCTTGTTTAGATTAGGTTAATAAGGTTAAGGTTAATCAAAGAGCTTGTTTTGGTTAATTAATGTGGTGAATGGGAAGTGTTATAGCTTATTAGCACTTTCAAGTACCAACTTAGATAGAATTGAACGAATATTGTGTCATCTTTGAGTCACACTGCTAAATTGTCATACATGGAGTTGGAGTCCTTACAAAATCTGAACTTAATTCATTCGTTTAGTTGTCTACTCGTGTTTTAAATTTTTTTGTTTAGTCATTGCATTATAAACCCCCCTTATTACTGTTGGTGACCATAGTACCTTGCACAAAGAGGTATAGACTAATTATCTCGTGTCTCTGTGGATCGACCCTGCTTGCCTTGTACTACCTTTTAGTGCAATATAGTGGGATTATTTTGGAGTATATCATACCCCTATTATTTGTTGGGTCTGACACGCCTAACAAATTGGCGCCGTTGTCGGGGATACGGTGTTACTAATTGTTTATGCCTAGATTTTTGTGAGCAGGTACATCTCTATAAAAAAACAAAAAAAATATAAAAAAAAAACAGAAAAAAAAGTGTCGCTTAGAAATGAATACTCCTTACATAGAAGACCAACTTTCTGAGCTAGCTCAGTTAGTTATGATGATTGGAAATGACCAAAGTACGCAGCCCATATCTATTCCTTGCGATTTTTGCACTCAAAATGGACATCATTCCGATATGTGTCCATATCTACAAGGAGAATGGGAAGAAGTGCAAGAAATGGGAAGCTACTACTGGCCAAACCAATGGAGTTATGATCAACCTCAACATGATCAATGGTGGGAAAACAACCAAGCTTGGGGAAACAACCAATGCTAAAACCCATACCAAGCTTGGGGAAATGACCAATACCAACTAACTCCACAGTTCCAACAACTATATTCTCCACCTCCCCAACAACTTGAAACGTCAAGCATGTCCTTGGAAGACATTGTCAAAAGCATTGCCACTACTACCCAGATCTTCCAAGAAACAACCAAAGCTAGCCTCAAAAGCTTAGAGCAACAAATTTCACAACTTACTCAATATGTGAGTATATTGGAAACTCGGGGAAAACTACCATCGTAGACGGAGGAGGACCCAATGCATATCGTTTCTTCCATTACCTTAAACGATGGGAAAAATGTTGATGACCCAAGATTGCAATTGGAAGATGGGGAAGAGGAGGAAGAAGTAGAAGTGGAGAAGGTTGTCAAGAAAGAAGTAGAAATTAAGAATGTTGATATGGAAGCTGTAGAGGAGATGTTGGAGGTTGACAAAAAAGAGGCTGAGCCACCGACTACCAATGAGAAACTCCTTTCACTGGTAGACCAACCACAAGAGCCGAAAACGATAAATTTGCTTGACCCTTCAAATGATATGTACCCCGAGAAGGTCGACACCCAACCGGTCATCAAATCTACCACCTTATCAAAAAAGGAAGATTTGACCACCTTACTAGACAAGTACAAGAAAGGTATCGGCTGGACGATTAGTGTCATTAAGGGTCTAAGTCCAACATGGTTCCCACGCAAAAAGAAAGTTAAGTACAGGATAAGTGTTCCATTGATGGAGATGGCGAAAAGTTTAGTGAGTTGGAGAGCCCCACATACTTAGATTTATGCATATTCAGGGGTCATGTCGAGCTAACGACTTTAAAAAGGGCGGCTAACCGGGAGGCAACCCGGGGGTATTTTTGTCTTTTCTTTTAAAACTTTCTAGTCTTTGGTAAATTTCAAAATTTTAATGTCCCAAATGGTTTTAAACTTGTTTTTGCCTAGAAAATGACTCTCGGGCTCCAAAAATATTTCACGGATATCTTGGGGAGGTTGAAGAGGAGGTTTTCACCACCAACTACAAGGCTCCAAGAACGATTCGGTAAATTCTTTCCGTATCTTTAATCGTTCATATTTTGTTTTAAAATTCAATATGTGTGCACTTGTGACTGTTTTACACTCTTACCCAACCCGACTACCATCCCCCACCACCTTCCGGTGATTAGATAGGTTGTTCTGCCCTCTCCAAGCATCGAGGACGATGCTTATCTTTAAGCTTGGGGAGGGGTATGCATTGTTTAAAAAAACTCCTTTCTTATTTTCATTTTCCTTGCATTCTGCATTTATAAAACCCAAAAATATTTTCCTTCCCATCATTTTCATACATTGTAAAAAAAAAAATTTATACAAGTTGATGACACTCTTTACATACAATAGCTCCATGAAGTGGGAAATCGAGAGCTCAAATGAGAAAAAAAATACTGAAGTGACCGAATAGTTGCTGTAAGTGTAGAATCAGCTATCATAACTAAGGGACCCAAACACCGTAATTTGAGACCCCAACCGTATATAATAAAAAAAATGAAATACTGAAATGTTTTTGTGGGGGGTAATAACAGCTTTAGGATGATTTGCTTCTGAATGTTAAAAAAGAATCTTTATCGTTAACTCTGAACCCACAAAACACGGACCTATTTGTTGACATGCGTTACCCTTGCGGTAACAGAGAGCTTAAGTATCGGATCCACACAGTCAAGAAGGAAGAAAGGGTACAACTGTCATATTCAGTACCCAAATCAGAATTTCTAGTACACAAATGAAGAAATTTTCAGAAATTCAAAAGATTGAAGAACTCAAGCTCAAAACGAAGATACAAATCCAAGTTCAATAAAAAAATCAAAAGCCATCTCAAAGTCAAATCTGGCGAATGAAGAACTGTGTGATATGATACTTGTGGCTCTCGAAAAAGTGAAAGCATAGGAGCTGGGCCCCTTTGGGTGGGCTCACTGTTTCAACAAAAGTTGATTCGCCGTGACGGGTTCTTAAGGATGCGTCGATTCTGATTCTTGACTATCTAGTCTTAAGGACATGAGATCCCGAACTGTGTTATTTTCGCTCGCAAAAGCTAATTAAGGTATGAAGTTTAAATAAAACTATGGTTGGATTATTGGATTACACCGTTTCGTGGTCTTCCTCACATTGGGAGTCTGTGATATGTGGAAGGTAGCAGGATGGTCGCCTAGGTATTAATGATTGGAGCCTCATTGATGTAAATTCTAATTGTATATGTCCATATTTATAAAAATAAATAAAAAATATTACTTGTGTTCTTAAATTTTTTCTTTGGTTCATCTTTGTTCCTTAAGTATCTTTTGTACATATGTTTCTTTTTCATGGTCTTCATTGCATGCTTTCATTCTTAGCTTTTAGGATCTTTATATCCCTATTTATTCTATATTTCTTTTTTCCATCTAGAAATCGTCCTGTTTGTCCGGTTCTTGTTCTTTCTTGAGGAGAAGAAAGGTCTAAGCTAGGGGAGATTTGTTAGGTGCAATGTGTGCACCTTTTGCACACCTTTTAGTCCCATTTCATGCATATATTTAGCATAATTGTCCTTCATTTGTCTTGAATTTAATCAGATTTTATGTTAGTCTCTAGAACAACCTTATTTGCACATTCCCATGTCTTTTTCAGGTAAACCGGAGGTTGGAACGTGCTTTGAGAAATGTCAGGAAACATTGGTGAAGATTTCGGGATGATCAGGCGAAGAACGAAAAAGTTGGAAAAATCAAGTTTTGGAATTGGAGTCAGAGAGGTACACGGGGCGTGTTGAATTTACACTGAAAAGTGGGCACGGGGCGTGTTTGACCAAACTGGGAGCTGTTGACCATGCTGAACACGGGGCGTGTCAGTTTAGTTCAAATCAACACGGGGCGTGTTGCTGAACACGACCCGTGTCAGTTTAGCCTATTTTAACACGGGCCGTGATCGACCCAAAAACCAACTTTTGGCAGTTTTTCCTATCTTTCATATTACGGGTTGAGGGTCATTTTTACAGACACAAAACGTATCAGAGCACCATTGGAGAGGAGAATTCGAAGGTTTTTGCAAGGGTTTGTCTGTCAATCATTTGGAAACATTAATTCTTGTTTTTGTAAGTTGTAATTACACTTAATTTCATCTTTTAGACTTGTGATCTTGTTCTAGCCATGTGTGGCTAGAACCCTAGTTTCTCCAATTTCATGTTTTGACTTCTTGGTAGTGACTTCAATCATATGACATGATGTTTGTTCATAATTTCTATCTAATGAATTTGATTTTGCTTCAATCGAATGTTTGATTCTAATTGTGATTCTTATTGGCCATTTGAATTAGGGTTAGGTCATTCAGGTTATCTCTTTTACAAAATCCGTAATTGTTTTGTGAAATTGAACAAGTAACAAGCATTAAATTGATCTCTATTGAATGAATTTAGTGTAAATCTTATTCATACACTTTTACACTCCCGAGCATATGAGGAGTATGGGGTGTTGTTGGGAACATTCACATAAAGCTTCATGCAATCTTATAATCTAATTCTAAGAGCTTGTTTAGATTAGGTTAATAAGGTTAGGGTTAATCAAAGAGCTTGTTTTGGTTAATTAATGTGGTGAATGGGAAGTGTTATAGCTTATTAGCACTTTCAAGTACCAACTTAGATAGAATTGAACGAATATTGTGTCATCTTTGAGTCACATTGCTAAATTGTCATACATGGAGTTAGAGTCCTTACAAAATCTGAACTTCATTCATTCGTTTAGTTGTCTACTCGTGTTTTAAATTTGTTTGTTTAGTCATTGCATTCTAAACCCCCCTTATTACTGTTGGTGACCATAGTCCCTTGCGCAAAGAGTTATAGACTAATTATCTCGTGTCTCTGTGGATCGACCTTGCTTACCTTGTACTACCTTTTAGTGTAATATAGTGGGATTATTTTGGAGTATATCATACCCCTATTATTTGTTGGGTCTGACACGCCTAACATGGGCCGAAGATTTGGGTTGCCCATAAGACGTACGCTGGGCGTAGCCTGGGTGTACACGTCGCGTAATGGTCTGCATCAGATTCAGGGGACGTGCAAACGTACGCGTAGCATGCGTGAGCAGATAGAAAACCCTAATTTTTAGGGTTTAAGTCATATAAATACCCTATTATAGCCACATTCCTGGCTTCTTACCAGTCCCCTCACCCTCAGAAAATCCTTATTGCGCCCCATACTCCATTCTTGTGTGTATTTGACCTTTGTGAGCTCATTTTGGTGAAGGAAAGCTTTGGAGAAGAAAAGGAGAGGTTGGAAGAGAAGCCTTTGAGTGCCTTGAGCTCAAAGATGTGGATTAAGCTCATCATTTGGCATCTAGAGGAGGTATAAAGCTCTTAACTTTCTTCCTCAAAGTTTAGATCTAAGGTTTTGGAAGCTTTGGACCTCTTTAGGGCCAAAGTTTAGATTTTGATCATGCAACTCCGAATTTGAGCTTAGGGTTGCCACCCTTGAGGCTCAATGAGTTCCTTTATCTGTAAAGTTGCAAGCTTTGAGGCCATTATGAGGCCATGTATAAGATCAAGCCACTTCTATGGAGTTAGTTGTCATTACTCAATGTTTGGGCTCATTTGGTGGGTTGTAAGCCACCAAGTGATCGACTTTATGGATTAGAGTGATGAAAGGGGATTGGATCTGCAGTTGTAGCTTCTGGGACCGAGTATTAAGTGCTTAATGTGGAAAGGAGCTTAACAGGGTAGTATGCTGGGCGTACCAAGCAGTACGCGCAGCGTACAAGCCATGCAGCATGTACGCGCTGCGTACAGATGAGTACGCCCCACGTACTCATCAGAATTGGGCCTTTGTATTTTGGGCCTCAGATTAAGCAAATTGTTGGAGTTGTTAGCCAGTGGGCCTCATCAAGTTCATTAGAAGTCAAATTTTGGACCAAGGACATGTTTGGGCTTACATAGGGCCCATATGAGGAGTTAGGCCCAATTTAGAAAATTGGGCCGTTGGTGGACTTAGGAGGATTAGTTGGATTTGGGTCTTGGAGGGAGTCCAAAGTTAGAACAGGGGTAATTTTGTCAATTTACCCTTAGTAGTATCCTCAGTGTTCTGACTATGTATTATTGTATAGAGTTGGCCCGGGAGATGTGGGAGCATCACGCGGAGATCACCTCACACGAGTTTTCAGCAGCCAGATTGAGAGGTGAGTTTTCCTCTAGTAGGAACGGGTCTACGGCTACAATGCTGACCCTTTTAGATGATACTAGTTCCGGAGTTCGATCCGATGCCGGGGTTAGCCCAATCCAGTCTATACGTTTCCGGACTTCAGTCCGATGCCGGGGCGGTCCTGAGAAGTAGTTATGTATGCTTGATGTCTTTGTGATTCATGCATGTTTATGTGTTATGTGTTATGTGTTCCAGGGAAAGCCTGATGCCGAGGTAAGCCCGATGTATGCTATGCTAGTCATGTGTTATATGTGATATGTTCCAGACTTCGGTCCGATGCCGGTGCAAGCCTGTTGCAGATTATGTGATTATGTTATGTGTTTATGATATATGATATGTTATGTATGTGCCAGGGTTAGCCCGATGTCGGGGCGAGTCCGATGCTCGATGCGGTCGGATGCCGGGGTGAGCCCGATGCCGGACAGGAGTCCGGTGCCAGGTAAGCCGATGCCGAGATTCGTCCCGATGTAGTGGGAGTAGTCCCAGAGTTATATTTATATATGTTATGTTTTGTGTATGGTGTGTGGTAGTTTGGGGAGACTCACTAAGCTTCGTGCTTACAGCTTCAATTTTGGTTTCAGGTACTTCCGGTAGCAAGGGGAGGAGCTCGGGATGATCGCATGGCACACACCAGCGTCATTAGCCAGGGATTTTCACTCTGATATTTTAGCACATGTTTTATCCAGTGGATTTTATTATGATGATTGAGATACAAGATACATGATTTTCTATTTTCACTCTGGTTGGATATGGGTTTTACAAGTTGGTATCAGAGCCTTGGTTTGAGGGATTCAGGCACGCCTCTGAGTGTGACTGAACTCAAACCAAGGAAGTGGTATATGTTTTCAAAAGAGAAGAGTTTTAGAAAAGCGATTAGAAATTTTAGAAAGAAAAGAACTTTGAAAAGAGAAAAAGGGTGTGGTGCATGCAATCAGCCGAGCTCAAGTAAGTACTCCAAAATTACCCATACAAGGTTATGTTATGTTATGATTATCAGCTTTATTTGAACAACATGCTAGATTAGGACTAAGGATCTAGGAAGGATGCCTTATGTGCCTGTTATATGTGTTTCAGCTCTATGAGAACTGAATGCTAGTACAGAATTGTCAGTATGATAGCCAGAGTAATATATGCTTGATTATGTGTACACGATGCTTGAATGCTGCTTGCTTTGTGCTTTTAGGAGTCCTACTTATCTTTTACTAACTAGTAAATGAATATGTTACATATTGTGAGGATTAAATAATTTCAGAAGGTTAAGTCTAGCTTTATTGCGCAACTCTTGTCTGAGTCCAACCATTGTAGGGTAGGATCTCTCATTCGAAGAATTATCTAGTCTTAGTGATATGTAATAGTATTCACAAGCTAGTTAGGGAAGAGGTAGCAGTGACTTCATATGCAGTTGATAACGGATAGTGGGTTGGAGATTATCTTAGGGTAAGCCTAGGAAGGGTTTAGTATGAGATCAACGGTAGTAGTGGAAGGCACTTGGTGGAGTCGAGGCAGTCCTTGAGGAAAGTACGAATAGATGTGGAAGGTAGTACGTGTTGGGTTTTGAGTATTCTAACACCCCTAAGTGTACATGCAACCCTAAATACCTTGTATCTATGTTTTCTCTATTATACATGCAAATATGGACTTTCCAAGGTATTACCCTATCTAGCATACAATACTTGATACTTAAATAATAAACTAGATAGAAATACATACCTTGTTGATGTAGCTTAACTCCATGAAGCTCGAGATCCTAGTGCCCCAAGTGTGACACCTCAAATGGTTCACACAACATCATCAACACTTGGAATAACCATGAAAGAAGACACTTCATGCTCAAATTGGCTAGCCCTCATATAAGTATCTCTAGTGCCAATAAGGGGTCTTTATATAGTGTGGCTATTAGGGTTACACAATGTAACTCATGACTTTACCCATTCCTTATGCTCCATGGGTTTTAACCTCCATGGAGTATCTATGGGTTAAACCCAACATAAGGAATCTTGGATCATAAGCCCATATATATAAGAATTAACGATTTTCACAATCAATCCCCATATATTTAAATTGGTTTCTTTTGATCACTAAATTAAGTCCAAATTAATTCTTGATCAATACTAATTAAATAACATGATTTCATATTAATATATTAGAACTTATAATATATTAATATGTCACAAATGTCCTCTTCTCACAAACAGTCTATCCAAATGTTCCGATGCCATGCAACCCAAATGGACCATGCCGAGTCGGGTCAAGTACATACCAATTATAGTTATGGACTTAGACACTAATCCAACAGTCTCCCACTTGGATAAGTCTAAAACTATTATTGAGTATGACCTCAAAATCTAACTGGCAATCGTAGCTCTCAAAAGTCGCTGTCGAACTCTGGCCTTGTCGATGAACTCTGACCTTTGTCAATGACTTGTCCATTCGATAAGGGATCATATATTCCTCCATTCTAGATATCATATGGACTGAGACATGGATTAAAATCATTCTCTCTGTCCATTTGTTGTTTCCTGATTTCCGATTCTTGATGACTGACTGATTGAACATATCAAATCAATCCTGGCTTGGCAAAGCACTCACATGTATCATCATTAAATCATCGAGGGCCCCACAGATATCGCTTTTATCCCGAAGGTAAAAGGAATGGATAAACTTCGACTCATATGGCTTGTTCTGGTACTTGCTGAATCATACACAAAGGCACGTTTTATAACATCGAGTTACCGAATGCGTTTTCGTGCAATCAATGTACAACCAACTCATAGTAACAACTCATATCTTTAGGTTTGAAGAATATAAGATATTATCGTCTCATGATCACTCGTGATAAAATCCATGAAGTGATTCCAATGAGCGCGGGTTGAATCCAATACTCAGAACTTATGAGCACTCATGAGTGTTGTAGCACAACTTTGTCCACCAACTTGGACCTCTACAAGCCAACCCATGACAGTCTTGATTCATATCTACTTCCAACATATGACCGAATGTGGATGGTTTGAATAACTTAGTCATTCTGGAAGAATAACCTAGTTTATTCTGGAAGTCAAAACATGCAAAATGAAACATAAGAATAATTGAATCTAATATGGTATCAAAACCTATGAACATAAATAAAACACCTTTTATTTATCACCATATGATTACAGATTATCCATTGCATACTGTTTCAGTTATCAACTTTATTCTTGAATTAAAACAATAGTTGTCCCATGCTCCGAGAATGTACACTATGTTTTTCTAAACAATAGCTTTGCCATACACCAAGTATGCACTACCTGTTTGTCTATGATCCTTACTTTGTGAAATAAACCAATTGACCAAAATTTCAATGATTCTAATTTCACACTCCCAAATTCTTATGGCAAATGCAGGAATTCCAAATTCATGCCATTTTACCTAAATCTGTTAGATTCTAAACTTATATGCAATGATTCTCTTGTAATGATTATGCACAAAGTCACAAAGACTTGACAATAAACATTAAAGAGCATTCCAAAGGAGATCAACTCCTTGGAAACATTCTTCTTGCATTAAGTTTCCTAATCTTACACATATTTATTGAACAACTTCCACCAATGGGATCATTTCCACATTCCCTTTTTGACTATCACTTCTGAACAAGAGTTGCCTCTTTTCAGAATGTAGCACAACTTATGAATCCAATACTCAGAACTTATGAGCACTCATGAGTGTTGTAGCACAACTTTGTCCACCAACTTGGACCTCTACAAGCCAACCCATGACAGTCTTGATTCATATCTACTTCCAACATATGACCGAATGTGGATGGTTTGAATAACTTAGTCATTCTGGAAGAATAACCTAGTTTATTCTGGAAGTCAAAACATGCAAAATGAAACATAAGAATAATTGAATCTAATATGGTATCAAAACCTATGAACATAAATAAAACACCTTTTATTTATCACCATATGATTACAGATTATCCATTGCATACTGTTTCAGTTATCAACTTTATTCTTGAATTAAAACAATAGTTGTCCCATGCTCCGAGAATGTACACTATGTTTTTCTAAACAATAGCTTTGCCATACACCAAGTATGCACTCTCTGTTTGTCTATGATCCTTACTTTGTGAAATAAACCAATTGACCAAAATTTCAATGATTCTAATTTCACACTCCCAAATTCTTATGGCAAATGCAGGAATTCCAAATTCATGCCATTTTACCTAAATCTGTTAGATTCTAAACTTATATGCAATGATTCTCTTGTAATGATTATGCACAAAGTCACAAAGACTTGACAATAAACATTAAAGAGCATTCCAAAGGAGATCAACTCCTTGGAAACATTCTTCTTGCATTAAGTTTCCTAATCTTACACATATTTATTGAACAACTTCCACCAATGGGATCATTTCCACATTCCCTTTTTGACTATCACTTCTGAACAAGAGTTGCCTCTTTTCAGAATGTAACGACCATAAAAATTCAACCAATTTTAACTTTTCAAAAACAACCCATTTTCTCAATGTTATTACAAAAGGTTTTCAATACAATTATTATCAGAATCTTTCCAGAATCACATCATAAAACATAATCATGAGGAGCGGTACGATCACGCCTTTGCCTTGCCACGATCTCTTGAAGAACTTGAAAAAAATTAAACCACAACTGTAAGCCCGAAAGCTTAGTGAGATACCCACAAAATACCAACCACATATACTATACACGCATAACATGCCATATCATATTAGAACACAGAACAGCCATGCACTTCGGGTCTACTGTGTGACTGGTCCGCCGCACCGGCCAACAGTCCACCTGGTCCACCCTCCGAGTCTAGCCATATACATCGAGTCTGCAGTGTGATTGGTCCGCCCGCACCGGGATTTCAATCCACCTGGTCCACTCTCTGAGTCTACAGTATGACTGGTCCGCCCATACCGGGCCTTCATTCGGCCTGGTCCACTCTCTGAGCCTCGACACGTCTGGTCCGCCCTTTTGGGGCCTACAGCCTATCCAAACCGCTCGCTGGGCCTTCGGGATAACCGGTCCGCCCTGGGTATCTTGGCCTACAACACAAAGTAGGACCCGCCTCAACCCAACCCCAGTCCAAACAACCATGTGCACATAAACATACAATCATATAACAATTCACAGTCAACAAACCGATCTAGCAGATCACATAACATATCATCATCCTAACCAGGATACCGACCTAACTGGTCACTAGCATAGCATCATCCTACATAACAGGATACCGATCTTAACCAGGTCTCTAACATATACCATCCTAGCTACCAGGATGCAAACATATCAAAGCAATAACATAACAACAATACCCAGATCTCAATCCGATAAAGGGCTGGCCTTGGTGCCTTAGACCCTATTGATATGGTGAGGATAACTCACCTTGCCACTGCCGAAACTCTTAACTGAAGAAGCAGATTCTCGAATCACCGACTCACCGAAAATCCCGAACTAGCCAACATAGCACAAATAATCATTAGGCTAAGCACAATACCCTTCCAAGGGTAAATTGACCATTTTACCCTTAACTCAATCCGGCCCAACACTAGGTAAGCTCTCAAGCCCACTGATGGCCCAAAGACCAAAAGTCCGAAGCAAAGCCCACTATTGGCCCAATTTACTAAATTGGGCCCACCACACCAAATGGGCCTAGACCCATGGTCCATAAAAACTAATGGGTCCACAATACTCCATCCATAATGTCCAGTCACGGCCCAAAATCCAGCAGCCCAATAACAACCCAATCCCTAAGGCCCAAAATGAAAAACCCAACAGAAGGAGTACGCTGGGCGTACCCTCCTTGGTACGCTGATTCACAATTGGGGATCGAGGCACTGACCCGCTACACGGGGCGTACTCCTCTGTTACACGGGGCGTAACTTCGCTGCTCATTAAGTCCTCATAACTTCTTAATGGCTTAAGCTCTTAAGCCCAAACTTCAGATCCTTAGGCCAAATATGCCTAAGATTCATAAAGTCTCAAACTTTATCACTTGGGATGTCCATAAAGCTCTTAATCCAAGGTCTTAATCCATTAAGACCTACTTATCTCACACATGGAGCAACCACAGCCCTTGGGACCTCATTTTTCTCACTCAAGACCTCTCCAAAGGTCTGAAAGGACAGATAATCTCGACCAACTCAAAACATGCATCAAGATGAGGACTTTTGGGACAAGAATGATGTCAAAACTTCACAACACTTAGATCTATGCAATATAAATGACAAGCAAGAAGCTTTATACCTCAGATAGGCTCCAAAGGATGATATCTTTCCAGATCTATAAGCTCCAACCACTCAAATCCTTCTTTGACAACTTCCTCTTTCTTCTTCTAGCCTCTCCTTTGCCAAAATAAGCTTTCCAAGGCCAAACACACCCAACAATGGAGGTGGAACAACTATCTAGGGTTTCTGAGGTTAAGAGAGAGCTTATGGAGGCTAGGGTATGAACCAACATGTTCCTTATATAGTGGCCGACCCTAATTTTAAGGTTTTAGAACTCTGAGAGTACGCTGGGCGTACCTCTAGTACGTTGGGCATACTCGACCCTGCAACCGCGTCCATTTATACACTTACGCTGGGCGTAACCCAGCCTACGCTGGGCATACACGGCGTGTCCCAACTTTCATATTTGGCCCTCTCTTCCACTTTTCCCACAAAAGGACCAAAATACCCTTCCTCTTAAATCCCGGGGACTCATAAATAAGTACTTTTAGGAATGGGGCGTTACACAGAATATGTCAATATGGTCCTTCCAATAATTAACACTATACTTCCAACTGTCCCTGAGCAACCAATCTTTGGTAAACCTTAGATTGTCCTCGACAATTGCTTAATTGTTTTAGTCACATCCAGTTCTAGACTTTTTCCCTTCTTAATGCCCCAGACATTTGGAAAATTTTAGAAAGGATGAATATAGCACATGTAATCGATCCTATATCCGAAGCATATGGGACACGATTCATGATGTCTCACATAAAGACTAAACTAGTCTTTTGCTATAATATTTTCATTTCTATTTGCCAAGTTCTCATAATTCAGATTATGAAAAGGGATTCCGTAATCATAATTGAATTTTAGAACGCAAATAATGAACCCATATATAGAATTTCCTTATGTTGAGCCATTCCAACATGAAATTCATATATATCCTTGACTAAATACGATTAAAATCTCAATCTAAGCTTTTAGAATTGAAATGAAGTATAATTTCCTCTCCCTTAATTATAGCAAAACAACTTTTTCAACCCCTGCAACCTCACGAATTGAAACTTTTGTTTTCTATAATTAACATTGCTAACTTGCAATACTTATCATAATTATCATGCTCCCATTAACATGATGATTATTAGCATAACACTTATGCTCCCACTAGATTTGACATGTACTCAGAAATCAGAGGGACTTCTAGAAATCAATACTTTATTGACTTTCTTACCAAAGTTCAAATTTCTGATACTAGATTGCTTTGATAAAACTTTATCAAAATCATAAACCTTTCATTAGATAGCTCACAGGTGTGTCTAAACATTTTAAGAACTATGAAAAGGGATGTCGTTATCATAGTCTCTATTGTTTAGACCTTTGCCAATTCACACAAGTCCAGGTTAGTGTGCCGGTTAACCACACACGCTCCACTAACGACTTTAAGAATGCAAATATCACACTTGCTATCTAGTTAAAATCTACTTAGTGAAAGTGTTTCCTCACCATCATTTTCATGAATCAGAGAGAAACCTTGTGACACTTAGATTTAATGGTGTATGTGTTCTTATCCATGTGAATTGTCAAAACCATAGTCACAAGACAAGGATTATGACAAATCCAAACTCATATGGACTGAAGTCAATCTTAATTTCTTGCCATCTAGCAGCTCAAGGGCCTTCCATTGATTCCTAGTTGTTGTGCAACCAATTGAGAACTCTAAGAGCTCATATGCAAAGCCAACTTTAACTGGAATGGGCACAGAATATGTCAACACGATAGGTTATAAACCTCAAGTCGTGTGCTAGTGAAGAACTTCAGGTTTTATTCTTGATTAGTTCTTGAGACTTTCAAGACCTTTAAAACTCCCACTGTCCTCTTGACATATAAGACTCTCTTGTCAAACATCCAAGAGATAGTGTGGATTCTAATCAAGACAAACACTTCACACAATTGGCCTTAGTTGGTCTTTGTTTTGTCCAAAACATCACAACTTACCAACTTCAAATGTACAAGAGCAGAAAACTTTTACTCTTACATTTGAGTAGTGTTTTAAACCTTTCTTTTAGATATTTCCCTCAAGTTACAATCTTGAAGTATAACTCTAAGAATTTTTTTGGAATGAAATATGACTCATCTTCTTGATTTAACCACTTCAACAATTCATAGCTCCTCTTCTTAGCTATCAGAATGCACTTAGTGGATGAATTGCGATAAAGTATCTTAATCGTTAAGATGATCATATGACATGATACTAAAGTACTCTCCTATCTTTTCATATTTGAGAAACTTTTATCCTTATGCCTAATTTGATTCTTTCTTATTCGCTCTGCCATACATTGGAACCTTTTCCAATGTCTTAGAATTACACATAAGCTTGTAAGTGTAACCATATTTACTATGCTTTAGTAAATTATGACGAATAGTCTTATTGATCTTTTGTGGTGGACTTGACCAGTGCACAAGAATGTGTACTCGATCCCTTAGTCCTTTACTTGACTCACACATCCATGTGAACAAGTAATTAGTCTTAATTTTCCAATGCTTGAAATTTCTCATTCATCATGCTATACAACTTGTATGATTCCAAGTTTCGGTCCAACTGAAACTTGGGTGAAGAGAAACTTTCCTTATTTGGTAAATTTAGACACTACCACAAATGAAAGAATCAAATTCATATTTCCACTCTTGCTATTAATGAAATCATATAAGCAACAATTTTTTTCCACAAATGTCATTGTAAGGGCATTTTTTAAAATAAATAAAATCAAAATGTTTTTCTTTTATTTTAAAAACTTTGCGGAAAAACTATCCTTACAGTGCAAAAGCACATGAAAACTTTGTTGTTATCTATTCCTCAACAATATATCATAACTCATAAGAAGTAGCTCAAGAATTCGATTCTCAAACTATGCGATAGAAATATATCTATGCGATCAGATTCAGCATACTCTTTCTTTAAGTTTCTTCACTTTTCTTTGATTCGTACAACATCAACATGTGACCCAGTCACATCATGTAACAAGAATCTCAGAATAGAAACTTAACATGGTTAAATAGTGGACTTTACCTGAAGTAGAGTCAATCTTATTGACTTGATCAACCTTATGATCTTTCAGGTAAATATGGCAGCTTCGCAACCAATGCCCTTTCTTTTTGGCAATAGAACCATATAGACCCTTTGGGAATGGTATGCAGGACTATCATAGACATAACTTTTCTCTTTACCATTTGGTCAACTGAGTTGACTATGGCCGATCCATTTTCATTGGGAAGAGAGAGATTTACCGGATATCCAGTGTCTTCATTGTCAATGTCCATAAAGTTTTAGGAAGTTGATCTTAGCAAATAGATAAGATCATTAAGGGTCTTGTCATAGTATGTTTCATAGGAGTCCTAAAGGAGCTCACTATGTGACTTAGAAAGTGATTGAACCACAAACTTTCTCAAGACTTCGACACCCAACTCTCCCGGCCTTTCAATATGTGAATTCATCTCCAAGATGTGATCACACCTAGACCTTGCCTTGCCAATTGGGCTTGAGTGACCTTGAACTTTTTGGGTTAGGGAGAATAATTGGAGGAGGTGGAGGAAGTGAAGTTCCAAGAGATTTGGGAAGATCCTATATGTCTGAACTAGACATCTTTTGGGAGTTATTCAAGATAGTTGATTTAAAGTCCTTAATATAACACCTAATATGAAATATTAAGGCTAGGACCCAACAAAGTATTTTATAACTTGGAAGAGGGATGCCGTAATCCAAGCTATAGAATATTTGAAGGTAGGTGAATGACGATTTACCAATTTCCACCATGAAAAAACGAAATAAATTTATTAGGTTTTTTTTAATTGGATTTGAAACTCCTAGATCTTTTGAGATTCATTGAACTGTTCAATGGCATGTTTCAATCTCGAGTGTGCCCTTCAGGTTTTGTGACTAGGATGCTGATGATCACAAAACAAGGTGTGAATAACCATGCAAATATACTTGGTACCCTTAATATTTACCCCTCAATCGATGTGACAGTTAAGCACACACGCTCCATCGATACTATGATAAATATTAAGTTACCCTTTGCCTACCTTGTTAAATACGAGTTAGTGTGCCGGTTAACTACACACGCTCCACTAACCGACTAAAACAAGGTGCAAAGTGTAATTTCATGGATTAGCATCTTATTCACATTTTCCTAAAGTAACTAAGATTGGGAATTATAAAAAACATTTAGTTACTTTATATTTATCATTAATACTTTTAATGAAGGGAGAATTATAGTCCTTGTCCTACTCGTTCGGCTAACGATACTCTACCGGTCAAGGAAGCGGTGGGTGAGAGTGGACACCCATTAAACTGCCATTTTATAGGCAGTAACCTTATACCTCCCTTATAGACCGACTTCGTGAATGAGGCCTACTAACGGTAAAACTAACTTGCTCTTATACATATATAAATATTATTAACTTATAATATTATAAAGTATAAGGGTTGAATTTTAACTCTTTAAAATTCTAAGGGCTTAACTTGGAATTAAAGTATTCATAAAAGAAAACTTTTCAAAGTCCAAAACTTGAGGGCAAGTTTTGAAACTATTCAAAACTCTTGGATTTTCATAAATTATGAGTTTTAATTAAAGCTTTAAAACTTTTAATGAAGAGACTCTTGGACATCCATAACTTGAGGACAAGTTATGGAGCCATAAAAACTATTTATAAGGAAAGACTCTTCATTTTTTTTTTCTGTAACCTAAGGCATTTTTATGAGTTTTTAAGATTCATAAATGTGTCTTTTCATATAACTTGATGACAAGTTACAAAAACACATTTTATGAACAACTTTTAGATTAATTTGGATTGAAAACTACTAACACATATTTTTCACGAATCTAAAAATAACTCATAAAAAAAGGTAACAAAAAAAAACTTTTGGATTCCATAACTTATGGAGTTTTATGTTTCTTTTATGGTGAAACTTTTCATGTTCCATAACTTAAGAACAAGTTATGGAATTCTTTAAAACATTAAGACTAAGTTTTGTAACTCCATAAAAAACTTTGACTCAATTTCTTTTAAAACCTTTTCATATCCATAACTTAGGTTTCAAAAAACTCTTTAGATCAAACTTTTAAAACTAATAAAATAATCATATAATTTTATCTTTTACTAAATTTGACCTAATTCAACTTATATAGAAAATGATTCAAATTTTACAAATAATTAGTTTTTTTCACAAAAACAAGTAATTATCTTAAAATTTGACAAACGTCAGGTTTTTTTTTCCTTTTTTTCAACTTTGAAAATAAAACATTTGCATTAATATAACAGAAAACAACCCATGGCTCTAATACCACTGTTGGGTTTTGATTATTCTAACACCCCTAAGTGTACATGCAACCCTAAATACCTTGGATCTATGTTTTCTCTATTATACATGCAAATATGGACTTTCCAAGGTATTACCCTATCTAGCATACAATACCTGATACTTGAATAATAAATTAGATAGAAATACATACCTTGTTGATGTAGCTTAACTCCATGAAGCTCGAGAGCCTAGTGCCCCAAGTATGACACCTCAAATGGTTCACACAACATCATCAACACTTGGAATAACCATGAAAAGAAGACACTTCATGCTCAAATTGGCTAGACCTCATATAAGTATCACTAGTGCCAATAAGGGGTCTTTATATAGTGTGGCTATTAGGGTTACACAATGTAACTCATGACTTTACCCATTCCTTATGCTCCATGGGTTTTAACCTCCATGGAGTATCCATGGGTCACCACATGGGTTAAACCCAACATAAGGAATCTTGGATCATAAGTCCACATATATAAGAATTAACGATTTTCACAATCAATCCCCATATATTTAATTAGTCTTTTTTGATCACTAAATTAAGTCCAAATTAATTTTTGATCAATACTAATTAAATAACATGATTTCATATTAATATATTAGAACTTATAATATATTAATATGTCACAAATGTCCTCTTCTCATAAACGGTCTATCCAAATGTTCCGATGCCATGCAACCCAAATGGACCATGCCGAGTTGGGTCAAGTACATACCAATTATAGTTAGGGACTTAGGCACTAATCCAACAGTATGGGCCCGTACTACTGAAAACAGAGGATCCATACTCGAATCAAGGAAGGCTGAGATAAGACCAGGGAACTTATAATGTCTGAGATCCCTCGAGTTAACTTAAGTATGCTGATATTGTTATATTGTTTTCTTTTTCAAAATGGTGGTTTTACGCCCTAGACTAGCAATCGGCAGTTTAGGAGCCGGAGAGGGATCAGGTGCACGCATTGGAGCCGAGCACCTTGATGAGCAGACTAGGGAGTTTCTCTCCTCAAAGATCACTCGAATTATACTTGAGCAGACCCCGGTGATCTTCGGTTCGATCAAGGAGGGTATTCTGGAGCTTATGGATGAGAGATTGGGTGCTTTTCTCACCGAGGTGGAGACCATGATGGGATCGCGCACGCTCACCTTTAGGGAGTTACGAGCATTGGGGCTCCTGATTATCATGGGGCTTGGGATGCTATCGCGAGTACCAGATGGTTGGATGATGTAGCCAATGCATTCCGCACTAGCAGATGTCCCGAGGGGGACAAGGCCAGATTAGCATCATGTCTTCTGAAGGACAGAGCACGAGACTGGTGGGAGGAGGTAAGGAGAGCTATTGGAGATGATACGGTTTTGGATGCGATGACCTGGGTTGATTTCATGACCAGGTTCAAGGCTGAGTTCGCACCTATCATTGAGGTGCAACAGCTTGCTAGGGAGTTCCAGGATCTCCAGCAGACGACGGAGATGGTGGCGGAGATTGCCGCCAAGTTTAGGGAGAGGGCCCTTCTCGTTCTGCAGTATGTGGCGGATGATGAGATGAAAAAGGACCGTTACCATGAGATGTTGAGGAGTGACATTAAACAGTTTGTTAGCCGCTCCAGCTGCAGGACGTTGGAGGACATGATTGATAGGGCGAGAGAGAGAGAGAGAGTGTGTTGGATTTAGAGATGGAGAGAAAGAGGAAACTAGAAGGAGTTTAGTCAGGAGGTTCAGGCAAAAAGCCGAAAGTGTTAGATCATAGATCTCGGAGTCAGCAGAGCCACGGTCGTTGTGGCAAATGCGGCAGGGGGCACGAGGGTGTTAGGTTTTAGTATACTACAACATCCTATGGTGCACATACAACCCTAAATACCTTGGATCTATGTTTTCACTGATTATACATGCAAATGGTTTCCAAGGTATTAAACCTACAACTAGCATGCAATTGATATAAACCATATAAAATACTAGTTAGGATAACATACCTTTTGATGGAGCTTGAAGTCTTGATGTATTTGGCCTTAAAGAGCTTAGCCCCAATAGTGTGGAAGCCTCAAGTGGAATCACAACACATCATGTACAAAGGAGAAACTTGAGAGAAAATTCCCATGCACACAAAAACACCACCAACTACAAGAATACATAGTAGTGGCGATTTAGGGAAATGAAGTATGTATTTGTATGTGGGATTTCAAAGGTCATGTATATAACCCATAACCATACCCATGGGTTTAATGATCCATGGTTCATGTGGCCCAAATCTTTATGTATCCATACATAAACTTGGTCCAACATGGATCATAAGCCCAACACATATAAATATAACTAATTAACATAATTAGTCCCCATAGATTTAATTAGTCTCTTTTGATCACTAAATTAATTCCAAATTAATTCTTGATCAATACTAATTAAATCATATGATTTCATATTAATATATTATAACTTATAACATATTAATAAATCATATATAACCTCTTTTCTCAAAAGTCCATCCTAACAAATTGTCCTGATGATATGCAACCCAAATGGACCATGCTAGTCTCGGGTCGAGTACATACCAATAATAGTTATGGACTTAGACATCTAATCCAACAGTCTCCCACTTGGATAAGTCTAAAACTATTATTACAAGTACGACTTCATAACCCGACTAGCAACCGTAGTTCTTAAAGCCGCTGTTGAACTCTGAACAAATCAAATGACACATCCATTAGATAAGTGATCATATATTCCTCCATTCTAGATATCATATAGACTGAGACATGGATTATAATCATTCTCTCCGTCCATTTGTTGTTTCCTGATTTTTGATTTATGACAACTGACTAATTAAACAAATCAAATTAGTCTAGGCTTGGCCAATCACTTAGGGGTGTCACCACTAAATTATCGAGGGGCCCATAGATATCGCTTTTATCCTTATGAGGTAAATGGAATGGATAAACTTTGACTCATATGCTTGTACTAACTACTTGTTGAATCATACATAAAGGCACGTTTTATAATATCAAGTTACTGATGCGTTGACGTATAATCAATGTACAACCAACTCATAGTCAACAACTCATATCTCTAGGTTTGAAGAATATAAGATATTATCGTCTCATGATTCACTCGTGATAAAATCTATGAAGTTATTCAAATGAGTGTGGGTTTAATTCAATACTCAGACCTTATGAGTACTCATGAATGTTGCAGCAACCATTGCTATGTCTAATGCACCTTAGACAAATCTTACAAGCCAAATTCATGACAGTCTTAATTCAATACCTACTTCCAACGTATGACCGACTGTGGAGAGTTTGAATAAAATATTTATTCTTGAAGTCAAAACATGCAAAGTGAAACACAAGAATAATACTAATCCTATATGGCCCTAACACTTTGAGAGTATATAAAAAACACCTTTTATCTAAGCACCATATTGATTACTCATTACTCATGTAATGTTTCGAATTATCAACTTAGTACTTGAATTAAAACAATAGTTATGACATGCTCCAAGCATGCACACTATGTTTACCTATGGTCATTTCTTTTGTGAAATATCAATTGAACACGACACCAATAATGCTCATTTCACAAACCCAATCCCTTTTGTAAATGTAAGAATACCAAACTCTTGCCATTTACTATAATCTATTAGATTCTAAACTTATATTTAATGATTCTCTTGTAATGACTATGCACAAAAGTAACAAAGACATGGCAACAGACATTACAAAGTATTCCAATGGAGATCAATTCCATGGAATATCCTTCTTTGCATTAGTTTTTAATCTTACATAGATTCAGAGAATAACTTCCACCTATGGAAACAATTCCATATTACCATTTTGACTATCACTTCTGAACAAGAGTTGCCTCTTTTCAGAATATGTCAATACGGTCCTTTCCAAAGTTTACACTATACTTCTAATTGTCCATGATCAACCAATCTTTGGTAAACCTTAGATTGTCCTCGACAATTGTTTAATCATTTTAGTCATATCCGGTTCTATTCCTTTTTATTTTCATGTTCACACAATTCGAACTATGAAGACGGATGCCGTAATCATAATCGAATTTTGAGAACACAACATATATAGAATTTCCTTATGTTGAACCATTCCAACATAACATTCATATATATCTTTGACTAAAGTTAATTAAAAACTCAATCTAAGCTTGTAGAATTGGAATGAAGTATAAAATCCTCTCACTTAATTATAGCAAAATAACTTTTCAAAGCGAATTGAAATTTTTGTTTTCTGTAATTAACATTGCTAACCTGCAACACGTAACATAATAATCATGCTCCCACTAACATGATAATTATTTTGTAACTAGCATAACACTTTTTGCTCCCACTAGCTTTGACATGTACCCAGAAATCAGATGGACTTCTAGAAATCAATACTTTATTGACTTTCTTACCAAAGTTCAGTTTTCTGATACGAGATGCTTTGTTAAGACTTTATCAAAATCATACACCTTTCCTTAGATAGCTCACATGTGTGTCTAAACAATTATGAAGAAGGGTGCCGTAATCATAATGTTTAGACCTTTTGCCATTCTCACAAGTCCATGTTAGTGTGTCGGTTACCCACACACGCTCCACTAATGACTTTGAGAATGCAAATATCACAATTGCTATCTACTTAAAATCTACTTAGTGAAAGAGTTTCCTCACCATCATTTTCATGAATCAGATAGAAACCTTACGACACTTAGATTTTATGGTGTATGTGTTCCTATCCATGTGAATTTGTCATAGCCATAATCACAAGACAAGGTTAGTGACAAATCCAAACTCATATGGACTGAACTTGCCCAATCTCTTTTTCTTTCCACCCGGCAGCACAAGTGCCTACCATTGCTTCCAGGTTGTTATGCAAACAATTGAGAACTTATAGAACTCACACGCATAGTTAACTTAAACTGGAATGGGCACAAAAACATAAATATGTCAACACAATGAGTTATAAACCTCAAGTTGTGTGCTAGCGATTAAATAATAGGTTTTATTCTTGATTAGTTCTTGAAACTTTTTCCAAGATCTTTAACACTCCCATTGTCCTCTTGACAGATGAGATTCTCTTGTCAATAACCATTGCTTGACAAAAAATATTCAAGAGTTAGTGTGGATTCTTATCAAGATAAACATTTCTCATAATTGGTCTTAGTTGGTCTCTGTTTTATCCAAAACATCACAACTTACCAATTTGAAATGTACAAGAATAAGAAACATGTTACTCTACATTTGATAAGTGTTATAAACCTTTCTTAAAATTATGTCACTCAAGTTACAATCTTAGAGTATGACTCTAAGACTTGGTTTGGAACGAAGTATGACTCATCTTCTTGATCTAACCACTTCAATAATTCATGACTCCTCTTATTAGCCATAGGAAGGCCCTAGGATGCCCTTAGAGGATGAATTGTGATATGGTCTCACAATCATTAAGATGATCATAAAACATGATACTAAAGTACTCTCCCATATTTTCAGATTTGAGTAACTTTTATCTTTCTGCCAAATTTGATTCTTCTGATTTGTTTTGCCATACATCGAAACTTTTTCAATGCTTCAGAATTATACTTAAACTTGTAAGTATAACCGTATTTACTAAACTTTAGTAAATCATGACGAATAGTCTTATCGATCTTTTGTGGTGGACTTGACCAGTGCACAAGAATGTGTACTTGATCCCTTAGTCCTTCACTTGACGCACATATACATGTGAACAAGGAATTAGTCTTAATTTACAAAAGATGAAAATTCTCATTCATCATACAATACAAGTTGCATGAGTCCAACTTTCTATCCAACTGAAACTTGGGCGATGAGAATCTTTCCTTATTTGGTAAATTATGACACTACCACAAATGAAAGAATCAAATCCATCTTCCAATATTGCTACCAAATGCAAACATATAAACGACGATTTTTCACAAATGCCATTGTAAGGATACTAAAAATAAATAAAATCAAAACCCTTTTCTTTTATTTTAAAACTTACGTAAAAACTTATCCTTACAATGAAAATACATATGAAAAACATTTTGTTATCTATTACTAAGCAATCTATCATAACTCTTAAATAGCAGCTCAAAATTCTGATCATCGAACCATGCGATCGAAATCCATCTATTCGCGATCAGAATTAGCTTACTCTTTCTTTAAGCTTCGTTACTCTTCTTAGATTCTACAAAACATCAAAATGTAATTACATTACATCATGTATCGAGAATCTCCAAATAAGAACTTAATAGAGTTAGATAGTGGACTTTACCTGAAGTAAAGTCAAACCTTTTTGACTTTACCATCCTTATGATCTTTTAGGTATATTTGGCAGCTTCACAACTAATGCCCCTTCTTTTGACTAAAGAAACATGTGGACTCTTTGGAAATGGTACACTTGATTGTCCATACTTAGCCTTTCTCTTTACCATTGAGTCAAACGACTTGACCATGGTTGATCCCTTTCCATTGGGAAGAGAAAGGTTTTCTGGACTTCCAATGTCACCATTGTCAATGTCCAAATAGGCTTGGGAAGTTGATCTTCTAATCAAATTTGTTTTACCAGTCCTCCAAATCATTGTTGATTCAGCAACACCAAGCAAATAAATAAGATCATTAAGGGTCATGTCATAGTCTGTTTCATAGTAGTCCCAAAGGAAACTCATTATGTGACTTGGAAAGTGATTGAACAACCAACTTTCTCAAGACTTTGACACCTAAGTCTCCCGGCTTGTTAATATGTGACTTCATCTCCAAGATGTGAGCACACATAAACCTTGCTTGCCAATAGGTCTTGAGTGAATTTGAACTATTCAAGAACTTGTTGGTTAGGGAGAATAATTGGAGGAGGTGGAGGAAATGAAGTATGATGTCCAGTCCTATTAATGCACAACAAAGGGATAGATCTTTCACCTTGATTGCCATTTGGGATATCATCTTCTTTAGGAAAGCTCTATATAAAAGGATGAGGAAGACCATAGTTGTCTGAAGTTAGACATCTATGAGGGAGAAATTCAAGTTTCAGTTGATTTAAGTCCTTAACATAACACCCAATATGAAATATTAAGGCTAGGACCCAACAAACTATTTTATAACTTGGAAGAGGGATGCTGTAATCTAAGCTATAAAATATTTGAAGGTAGGTAAATGACGATTTACCAATTTCCACCATGAAAACAAAATAAATTATTAAGTTTTAATTGGATTTGAAACTCCTAGATCTTTTGAGATTCATTGAACTTTCAATGGCATGTTTAAATTTCGATTGTGCCATCTCAAGTTTGTGACTGGGATGCCGAGGATCACAAACAAGGTGTGAATAACCATGCAAATTGACTTGGTACCCTTAATTTTATCACCCAATCGATGTGCCGTTTAACCACACACACTCCATCGATCTATGATAAAACTTAAGTCACCCTTTGCCACACATTGTCAGTCCCATGTTAGTGTGCCGGTTAACCACACACGCTCCACTAACGACTTAACAAGGTGCAAAGTGTAATTTCATGGGTTAGCACCAAATTCATATTTTCCTAAGTAACTAAGATTGAGAATTTATAAGTGTTTTAGTTACTTAGTATTTATCAGTATACTTTTAATGAAGGGAGAATTGTATTCCTTTCCTACCCGTTCGGCTAACGACCCTCCACCAGTCAAGGAAGCGGCAGGTGAGAGTGGACACCCATTAAACTGCCATTTTATAGGCAGTAACCTTATACCCCCTTATAGACTGACTTCGTGAATGAGGTCTACTAACGGTAAGATTAACTTTGTTCTTATACATATATATATATATATATATATATATATATATATATATATATATATATAAGTATTAACTTTTAATATTATAATAGTACAAGGGTGTATTTTACAAATTTAAAATACTTGGTGGTTTAATCTTATTAATTAAACTATACTCTTAATTTAATTAAACTTAAACCATGTCTTTATGGAATTATTAACTCCTTTAACTAAACACTTTAATTAATTTAATGAAGTCCATAAAGTTTGAATTTTAACTTTTAAAACTCTAGGGTTTGGAATTAAAGTGTACATGGGGTGACTTTACAAATTCCAAAACTTGAGGGCAAGTTTTGAAAATTTTCAAAACTCTTGGATTTTCATAACTTATGAGTTTAATTATGGTTTAATGAAAAACTTTTCAAGTTCCATAACTTGAGGACAAGTTATGGAAGACATAAAATCATTTTATGATGACATTAAAAATAGTGACTCTTCCATTTTCATAACCTATGAGACTTACTGTGCTTTTAAATGAAAAACTCTTGATTTTCCATAACTTGAGGACAAGTTACGGAGTTCATTAAAAAAATTAAGATCAAATTACCAATTAACACATTAATCAAGTAAGTTTTCTATGAACAAGATCAAACTCATAAGTAAAGACAATTCATATCAACATTTTTCAAGAACTTAGCTAATCATAGAAATTAACATAACCCTTGAAACTTTGACAATTATCATTTATTTGGATGAGAATAATAATTACCATAGTAACAAAAACAAATTTTATGAACAAGAACACTTTGTGGTAATGATTCTAATCCAAAACAGGCCAAAAAAACACGAATATATGCTGTCAGGGGGTCCAACTCGTCGAGTGCATGAACAAACTCGATGAGTTGGATGCATTTATTCATGGACTCGTTGAGTCACATACTGGACTCGTCGAGTCTGCAGTCCAGACAGCAAAAAATCAGTTTTTTTTCAGCTAGTTGCATCAAGTATAATTGAAAACAACCCATGTCTCTAATACCACTGTTGGGTTTTAGTATACTGCAACATCCTATGGTGCACTTACAACCCTAGATACCTTGGATCTATGTTTTCACTAATTATACATGCAAATGGTTTCCAAGGTATTAAACCTACAACTAGCATGCAATTGATATAAACCATATAAAATACTAGTTAAGATAACATACCTTTTGATGGAGCTTGAAGTCTTGATGTATTTGGCCTTAAAGAGCTTAGCCCCAATAGTGTGGAAGCCTCAAGTGGAATCACAACACATCATGGACAAAGGAGAAACTTGAGAGAGAATTCTCATGCACACAAAAACACCACCAACTACAAGAATACACACTAGTGGCGGTTTAGGGTAATGGAGTATGTATTTATATGTGGGATTTCAAAGGTCATGGATATAACCCATAACCATACCCATGGGTTTTATGATCCATGGTTCATGTGGCCCAACTCTTTATGTATCCATACATAAACTTCGTCCAACATGGATCATAAGCCCAACACATATAAATATAACTAATTAACATAATTAGTCCCCATAGATTTAATTAGTCTCTTTTGATCACTAAATTAATTCCAAATTAATTATCGATCAATACTAATTAACTCATATGATTTCATATTAATATATTATAACTTATAACATATTAATAAATCATATATAACCTCTTCTCTCAAACTTCTATCCTAACAAATTGTCCTGATGATATGCAACCCAAATGGACCATGCTACTCTCGGGTCGAGTACATACCAATAATAGTATGGGCTTAGACATCTAATCCAATAGAGGGGGTGTGTAAGGTGGGGAGTTCAAGTTGCTACAAGTGCGGCTGAACTGATCACATGAGCCGAGACTGCACATCTACTACCACCACCACACCAGCTTCAGACATGATTTGCTTGTAGTGAAATCAAAGGGAACACAAGCGGTCACAGTGCCCAAGCTTAGAAGCAGCAAGGAAGGTGGTAGCACCTTCTCCTGCCACCTTAAGGATTACAGATGGCCGTCAGGGCCGGGCTGAGGCACCTACGGCGCGGAGCAAGGCTTTTCAGCTTACTGCAGAGGAGGCACGAGCAGCTCCTGACATGGTGACGATTATGTATCTTTTATTGTTTATGTACTCGATATTGTTTATTTCTCACGGTTATGTGTTTGTATATAGGGTCGTTCTTAGTGAACGACATTTCAACTATGGTATTGTTCGATTCAGGGGCCACCCAATCGTTTGTGTCGCTCGCACTCAACAAGCGGTTTAGCAGAGCTCCAGGGGAACTGGATTGCCCACTCGACGTTGAGATAGCTGATGACAGAACCGTCAGGGTCATGAGAGTTCATAGAGGATGTTCACTACGGTTATTTGATGAGCGGTTCTTAGTGGATCTGGTTCCTATTCCCCTGCGAGGGAACAAGGTTATAAGAGGTATGGATTGGCTGAGCCCCAATAGGGGAGTGATTGATTGCGAGCTGCAGTTAGTGAGGGTTCGTACTCCTAGCGGGGGAGAGTTAGTGATTCAGGGAGAGAGGCCACAACGCGGACCGATTTTTTGCTTAGCAGCGAGAGCTAGGTGTTACTTCTAGCAGGGTTGCGCGGGGTACGCCGCCTATGTTATGGATACTCGGGATAGGGCAAGGCGACGATTGGTGATGTACCGGTGGTACGTGAGTACCCGGATGTATTTCCAAAAGATTTGCTGGGAATACCCTCTGAGAGATAGGTTGAGTTCCGGATCGACTTGGTCCCTGGTGCGGCTTCGATAGCCAAAGCACCGTATCGGTTGGCTCCTCCAGAGATGCAAGAGTTGTCTACGCAGCTGCAGGAACTGCTAGACAAGGATTATATCCGGCTGAGAAATTCTCCATGGGGAGCCCCGATCTTATTTGTGAAGAAGAAGGACGGGCCGCATCGCATGTGTATAGATTACTGGGAGCTAAATAAGGTAACGATGAAGAACCGTTACCCACTCCAAAGGATAGATGACTTGTTCGACTAGCTTCAGGTAGCATCTTGGTTTTCCAAGATTGATCTACGGTCCGGTTATCACCAGATGCGGGTCAAAGATGATGATGTACAGAAGACCACCTTTAGGACCCACTATGGTCATTATGAGTTTGTGGTGATGCCATTCGGGTTCACCAATTCTCTATCTGCGTTCATGGACCTCATGAACCCAGACCGATGTTGGATTGATAGGTAATAGTCTTCATTGATGACATCTTGGTTTATTCCATGAATGAGGAGCAGCATGAGGAGCACTTGAGGGAAGTATTAGAGACCTTAAGGAGGGAGAGACTTTTTGCAAAGTTCTCCAAGTGCGAGTTCTGGTTGCGCGAGGTGCAGTTTATGGGGCATATTGTCAACCAGAAGGGTATATTGGTTGATTCGGCCAAGATAGAGGTTGTGATGTAGTGGGAGGTCCCGAGGTCTCCATCCGAGATTCAGAGCTTCCAGGATTTGGCAGGGTATTACAGGAGATTTATTCAGGATTTCTCCAAGATAGCAGTTTCGTTGACCCGGCTGACCAAGAAGTCAGTGGTGTTTCGCTGGGGTTCTGAGCAGCAGGCAGCCTTTGAGACGCTCAGAAAGTGACTGTGCGAGGCACCGATTCTTACTCTGCCAGAGGGGGTAGATGATTTCATAGTCTACTGTGATGCTTCGATCGCAGGTCTGGGAGCAGTGTTGATGTAGCGAGGACACATGATAACTTATGCTTCGAGGCAATTGAAGCCTCACAAGGCTAACTACCTGACGCATGATTTGGAGCTGGGGGCGGTGGTTTTCGCCCTCAAGATTTGGCGGCATTACCTCTATGGGGTTCGGTGTACTGTTTACACAGACTACAAGAGTTTAAGGTACCTCATAGATAAGCCGAATCTGAATATGAGGCAGCATCGGTGGTTAGATATGGTTAAGGATTACGACTGCGAGATCCTTTATCACCTGGGTAAGACCAATGTAGTGGCAGATACACTGAGCCGCAAGGCAGTGGCGGGCCCAATCCGAGACATTTGTCTGAGGATGACAGTGATGACTCCATTGTTGGAGCAGATCAGGGAGGCACAGGTTGAGGCCCTGAAGGAGGAGCGTCAGAAGCGTGAAAGGATTGTGGGTCGGGTAGCCTCATTTGATTACGACAGTCGAGGGTTTTTGACCCTGCATGGGAGGGTCTGGGTGTCGTACTTGGACGGAGTACGGTAGGTACTGATGGATGAGACCTACAAGCCTCGGTTCTCCATCCATCCAGGGGAAACGAAGATGTACATAGATCTTCGACCCAATTACTGGTGGCCCTGCATGAAGCCAGATGTGGCTTGGTATGTGGAGAGATGCCAGACCAGTAGGAAGGTTAAGGCGGAGCACTAGAGGCCTCACGACAAGATGCAGCCGTTAGATATCCCAGTGTGGCAATGGGAGGATATCACTATGGATTTCATTACCAAGCTTCCCGGGACCGCACGTGGGGTCGATTCGATATGGGTCATCGTGGATCGGTTGACCAAGAGCGCTCACTTCATACCGATCTAGGAGAGTATCTTGTTCGAGAAGCTGGCTGAGATTTATGTGCGGAAGGTAATGGCACTTCATGGAGTACCTGTCTCGGTGGTGTCAAACTGAGACGTTTGGTTCACTTCTAGGTTTTGGAAGCGGTTTCACGACGAGATGGGTACTCGTCTTCTTTTCAGCACCGCTTTCCATCCTCAGACAGACGGGCAGAGCGAGAGGACGATTCAGACTCTTGAGGACATTCTCCGGGCATCTGTCCTAGATTCCAGTGGCAGTTGGGATACGTACCTCCCGTTAGCAGAATTTTTGTATAACAACAGTTATCACTCTAGTATAGACCGGCCTCCCTTCGAGATGCTCTACGGGAGGAAGTGTAGGACCCCAATCTGTTGGGGTGAGATCGGCCAGAGGGTCATGGGGAGTATGGAGGTAGTACTTAAGACCACAGAGCTGATATAGCAGGTCCGTAGCAGGCTCCAGATTGCTCAGAGTCAGCGGAAGAGTTACGCTGACAGGAGGAGTTTGGACTTGGAGTTTCAGGTGGGTGATATGGTCCTACTAAAGGTGTCACCCTGGAAGGGTGTCATCAGATTCAGGAAGCGGGGCAAGTTGTGCCCCAGATTCATTGGTCCATTCAGGGTTTTGGCCCGGGTGGGTCGGGTTACTTATCAGTTAGACCTTCCAGCAGAGCTTAGTCAGATTTACAGCAGGTTCCATGTTTCTCAGTTGCGGAAGTGCTTGGTGGATAATGCGGCAGTGGTACCTCTTAAGGATATTCAGGTTGATGGCAGCCTGAATTACATTGAGAAGCCAGTGGCGATCCTTGATCACAAGTCAAAGGAACTGAGGAATAAGAAAGTCAATTTAGTGAAGATTTAGTGGCAGCATAGAAAGGGTTCGGAGTGGACATGGGAATTCGAGGAGGAGATGAGGGAACACTAATTGAAGTTATTTCCGGAAGCAGTATCAGTAGCAGACTTCGAGGACGACGTCTAATTCAAGTGGGGAGAATTGTAACAATCGACTTTCGAGGTATTGATTATTTAATTCTTCTTAATTTATGGTTGGGGCAAGTATAGATAAAAAGGACTATTGGATTGGACTTAAGCATTTGGGCTGCCCATAAGACGTACGTTGGGCGTAGCCTGGGTGTACACGTGGCGTATTGGTCTGCATCGGATTCAGGGGACGTGCACACGTACGCGCAGCGTACGTGAGCAGATAGCAAACCCTAATTTTTAGGGTTTAAGTCATATAAATACCCCATTATAGCCACACCCTTGACTTCTTACCAGTCCCCTCACCTTCAGAAAACCCTTATTGCGCCCTATACTCCATTGTTGTGTGTGTTTGACCTTTGTGAGCACATTTTGGTGAAGGAAAGCTTTGGAAAAGAAAAGGAGAGGTCGTAGGAGAAGACTTTGAGTGCCTTGAGCTCAAAGATCTGGATTAAGCTCATCATTTGGCATCTAGAGGAGGTATAAAGCTCTTAACTTTCTTCCTCAAAGTCTAGATCTAAGGTTTTGGAAGTTTTGGACCTCTTTAGGTCCAAAGTTTAGATCCTGATCATGCAACTCCGAATTTGAGCTTAGGGTTGCCACCCTTGAGGCTCAATGAGTTCATTTATCTATAAATTTGCAAGCTTTGAGGCCATTATGAGGCCATTGTTGGATTAGGTGTCTAAGCCCATAACTATAATTGGTATGTACTTGAATTGATAGCAGCACAGTCCTTTTGGGTTGCCCTCAAACCTAGCAACCGGACAAGGAAATTATGAAAGGAGAGATATTAATTTATTATAAGATTAATAAATTAATATAAATGAATTTATTAATATGTTAAAAGATTAATATATTAATAAGAAATCATTTTATTTAATTAGTTGTTAGCCAGAAATTAATTAGAATTAATTTCGGGGTTAAAAGAATTAATTATAAGGTGCAGGGACTAGTTTGCAATTATCTAATAGTTGAGTGGAAGGCTCTAGAACCCCCTTGGATAAGGGTGGACGAAATATTTAGGGGAAACCCTAATAATTTCGTCCATAGGGGCTTGGATAAGGCCCTTGGGTTTGCTTAGGCCCTAAGCAAAGGATAACTAGGGTTTCCCCTAAACCCTAGATCCCTCAGCTATATAAGGAGCCTCCTGGTTCATGTTTTGGTCACTCTTTTCTTTTGAAGAAACCCTAAGGGCCGAAATTTTGCATACTCCCTCTCCCCTCTCTCCTCTACTTTCCTTCTTGCTAGTTTGAGTGTGATTCCATTAGAGGCATTACACTTGTGGTGCTAAGCTTCCAAGAAGATCAAGATCAAGATCAAGGGAATCATCAATTGTTTATTATAACAATTGAAAGGTATGTAATTACTAAACCCTAGTTTGTAAATTTCGATTATAGCCTCTCTCCTCTAGGGTTCTTGTTTTGCAATTCAAAGTTGTATGTTCAATAGATAAAACATAGATCCAAAGTAGGTTGCATGTGAACTTAGGAATTGTTTTCTAGTTTATTTGTTTTACCTAAAACCCATCAGCCATGCATAAGATCAAGCCACTTCTATGGAGTTAGTTGTCATTATTCCATGTTTAGGCTCATTTGGTGGGTTGAAAGCTACCAAGTGATCGACTTTATGGATTAGAGTGATGAAAGGGACTTGGATCTGCAGTTGTGGCTTTTAGGACTAAGTATTGAGTGCTTAATGTGGAAAGGAGCTTAACAGGGTAGTACGCTGGGCATACCAGCCAGTACGCGCAACGTACAAGCCATGCAGTAGGTATGCGCTGCGTACAGATGAGTACGCCCCGCGTACTCATCAGAATTAGGCCTTTGCATTTTGGGCCTCAGATTGGGCAAATTATTGGACTTGTCAGCTACTGGGCCTCAGCAAGTTCATCAGAAGTCAGATTTTGGACCAAGGACATGTTTGGGCTTAGGTAGGGCCCATATGAGGAGTTAGGCCCAATTTAGAAAATTGGGCATTAGTGGGACATTGGTGGACTTAGTAGGATGAGTTGGATTTGGGTCTTGAAGGGAGTCCAAAGTTAGAGCAGGGGTAATTTGGTCAATTTACCCTTAGTAGTATCCTCAATGTTCTCACTATGTATTATTGCATAGAGTTGGCCCGGGAGACGTGGGAGCATCACGCGGAGATCACCTCACATGAGTTTTCAGCAGCCGGATTAAGAGGTGAGTTTTCCTGTAGTAGGAACGGGTCTACGACCACAACGCCGGCCCGTTTAGATGATAGTAGTTCCGGAGTTCGATCAGATGTCGGGGTTAGCCCGATGCAGTCTATATGTTTCCGGACTTCGGTCCGATGTCGGGACGGTCCCGAGAAGTAGTTATGTATGCTTGATGTCTTTGTGATTCATGCATGTTTATGTGTTATGTGTTACGTGTTCCGGGGAAAGCCCAGTGCCGGGGTAAGCCCGATGTATGCTATGCTAGTCATGTGTTATATGTGATATGTTCCAGACTTCGGTCCGCTGCCGGGGCAAGCCCGATGCATATTATGTGATTATGTTATGTGTTTATGATATATGATATGTTATGTATTTTCCGGGGTGAGCCCGATGCTGGACAGGATTCCGATGTCAGGATTCGTCCCGATGTAGTGGGAGTAGTCCCAGAGTTATATTTATATATGTTATGTTTTGTGTATGGTATGTGGTAGTTTGGGGAGACTCACTAAGCTTTGTGCTTACAGCTTCAGTTTTGGTTTCAGGTAGGGGTGGCAAATCGTGCTATCGTTTCGTGTTTCTGTCTAACACGACACGACACAACAAGGTTTTATGTAACACGAACACGATACGACACGATGTCGTGTTTTTCTTAACTAACACGAAAACAAACAAATTAAAAAACGACAAACACGACACGACACGAAAAATATAACATATACTAAAAACTAGTTTATTTAATGAATACTTTATCAAATATACCACAACAAACACGAAAAACACGATAAAGAACTGCTAAATCGTGTCAATTTCGTGTCGAATTTTGAACATTAAAAACACGACACGACACGACATCGTGTTTTTTACAGTTAACACGACACGACATCGTGTTTTTTACAGTTAACACGAACACGACACGAACACGAATTCAAATTTTAGTTTCGTCCCAATTTCATTTCGTGTCGTGTATTTTTATCGTGTCGTGTCATAAATTGCCACCCCTAGTTTCAGGTACTTCCGGTAGCAAGGGGAAGAGCTCGGGATGATCGCATGGCACACACCACCGTCATTAGCCTGAGATTTTCACTCTGATATTTTAGCACATGTTTTATCCAGTGGATTTTATTATGATGATTGAGATACAAAATACATGATTTTCTATTTTCACTCTGGTTGGATATGGGTTTTATAACAATATAAACAAAAATTTTTGGGTCGTGTTTTATGGAAGTTACACCGGGAGTATGGATTAGGTAAAGAGGTTGATTTTAGATCTGAATATAAATCGTGTCGTTGTGAGGATCGATAAGGTGGGGTAATAAAGAGGATAATGATGATGAGAATTTGGGTTGATTGTTTGATGTTTAAACATAATAAATTTATTTATTGTGGGTTGAAAACCCTATATGCTCACCACGCCCCCAAGCCTGACCCACTCAGCTTTTATTATTACAGGTAGTGGAACAAGACCATAGTTGGATGATGACGATAGACTTTGGATTATAGGCCAGTAGATGTAAATAACTGTTGTAAGGCCTATATCGTACTGTTTATGCTTTTGGTCTGTATCGGAACATGACATCCCGAGGTTTTGTAATATAATGAAAATACATTTCTTTAAGAAATTCTTTGATAATTTTTTATCATATTTTGTTTTGGGAACAAATTCCGCGACACCTTTTGAAAGATTACTTTGATTTTATTTTAAAAGCATAAATGAAATCGGTCTTTTCTGGCCGTGAAAAATGGGGATGTCACAGTTCTTAATGGGTAAATTTGGAAACTTTACCCTTCTAGACGTGTTTCCAGTCTAGATCTGGAATATAAGGCCTTGGTTAGAAGAATAATGGCTTAATGCATTAAGTGGGTTGGCAGAGTGATAAACTCGACGAGTCTATAAGGGAACTCGGCGAGTTGGTTTGGAATGTTCCCGATTCTGTTGAAAAAGAAGGAACTCGACAAGTTAAAAGGGAAACTCGATGAGTTGATTCGATAGATCACGAATCTGTGATTCATGGAGACTCGGCGAGTTGAAGGGTAACTCGACGAGTTGAGTCAACTCATAGCGTTGACTTTTAATTTGACTTGGATTTTGACTTTGACATTGACTTTGGCCAAGCTTGACCTTTTATGGACTTTGAAGTATGGGTCGGTATCTAAGGGATTGTTTCTGTTTAGGGATTGAGTAAAGATGTTTCAGGGGCCCGGATTTATCCAGTTATCTTTCAGCATTCGGGTGAGTCTCCTCGATGTTCTATGGGTTGAAGGCACCAATGTCAACCTATGTTTATGTTATGTTAGTATGCTAGTTGTCTATGTAACTTTAGCATGTGTATGTGCTTATATGCTTTCCAGGATATGGCCCGATACCGGGCGGGGCCCGATGGATATTCGTATGCTATGTGATTATTGCATGTGTATGTGTTATTTGATATATGTTATTATATGTAGGGCGGGGCCCACTATTTGATTATTATATGATGGTTATGTGGTATTTGGGGGAACTCACTAAGCTTCGTGCTTACAGTTTTCAGTTTATGTTTTAGGTACTTCTAGTTCCAGAGGGAAGAGCTCTAGATGACTGCATTGCACACACCATTTGGATTTTGTTATGATGTCACACTCTGATTTATGAAAATTATTACACTGGTTTATTTCAAATATTTGGATAATATGAAAAGTTACTCTTTTATCTTATATTAAAACGAATTTTTTTGTGACCATATTTTTGGATGTTACATGGTGCTTTGATTTCTAGATTGGAGTAGAAGAAAGAAAAGTTTAAATAAAGATGAACTGTAGGGAAAACAACTGGAGTTTATCTTCATCTAGTCACTTATGGACCTTGGTATGATGCAAAACTTCCACCTTTATGCTAATTTCTTGCTAGATCTAGGTTATTAGTACCTTAGAGGTCACTTTTGTCCCTTTTTTATTCTTGTTCTTGGAGTTTGATCAACTTAAAGATCCTTCATTGATTATAAGTTGATTTTTGGATCATTTGATATTAGAAAGTTGAGAGTTTTTCACACTCTTCAATCCATGCATGGATTTGTGACCATTTGAAGTCCTTTTAGTGTTAGTGTTTAAGATCTTGTATTATGGAGTTGTCTAAATAGATAAAGTTGGAAACTCTATCCATTAAGTCCCTTGAGAGATCCATTAAGTCTCGATACTTTGAGTAGTTAGTACCATCTATTTGGTTCAGATGAGTTTTCTTACTATATTACTTATGACATAATTGTTATGACATGATTGTATGATTAGCTAATCTAGTAAGGTTTTGCTTGTTGCTTGTATGTTTACATGCCTCGTTCGGTTGAAATATACTTGTTGGGTTGAAACAGAATCATTCGGTTGAAATAGGCGTGTTGGGTTGAAACATACCCAAAAGTGGTATGTAAAGTTTTATGTGTTATATCTGATATTTTCAGAAACTCACTAAGCTTTGACTTACATTTGTGGATTAAATGTTTTTCAAGTACTTCTTTTGTTAAGATGAAGGCATGACTGTACACACAGATCAACAACTTTTATGTTTTGAGACTTTCGCGATGATTTTATTTATACTCAGATCTCAAGTTTTGGATTATGGTTTTATGAACAAGTGGTTTTATCTTGATTATGGTTTTATGAAAATGGATATTTATCTTATTTAAAATAAAAAATTTATCATAAAAATTAGGACGTTACAAGTTGGTATCATGACCCTGGTTTTGAGGGATTTGGATAAACATGCATGTGATTCCAAACTCAAACTAGGATCTGAAAATTTTACAAATATCTTCGAATTTTCTTTTTAATAAAAGGAAAAAAAGATGCGATGTGTCTAGTTAGCGGGAGCTCAAAAAAAGTGATTTCCGAAATCATCATACTATATATATATATATATATATATATATATATATATATATATATATATATATATATATATATATATATATATATATATATATATATATATATATATATATATATATATATATGAACCGGTAGAAATGAATTCTAGTATGTAAGCTAAGAATCATTTTAAGAATTCTCTGTTAGAATTGCTTGATATTTGAGATGTTACAGACTATTAGTCTTCACTATGCAAACAACTCATTTATGACTATTAAATTATTAAAATATTTGAGTATTGGAACATTAAGCAATGATAATTTCATTATAAAATTAATATTTAAGGTACAATTGTTTTCATTAACACCATTGTGCTCTATATTATAATGCTTAATCCCCAAATAGTTGTGAACTATTCTAAATCTCCATAGTTGGTCGTAATTACATGAACAATTATGAAATAAGATTAATGGGAAAGTTTTATAATATTCATAAAGATGAATATATATGGGAAAAGAGTAAAATTCACATATATTCATTGTTTATAAATATGAGAATAACCAATCTCAATATGTCACTTCATGAAACTACGTCATTAAGTGAATCTTAAAAAAAAAAAAAAAAAGTTGAGTATCACTGTCATTTGCTGAGATATATGTAGACTTTATGAGTTTGTGGACGCACCACATGATTATGTTGATTTTATTCATCATCAATAAAGAGACCAATATTGAAATATATGAGAATGATTTGATTTATACTATGTTTAATGATATTAGATAGAAGAAAAATAACACAACAAATCGTTTATCAATAAGAAATTAAAGATACTTCGTGTAGACTAGCAGGTATAGTTTGCTAATCCTAAAGTTAAAGGTTTATTGTTTTCTTCAAATATTTCACAAAATCAAAATTAATTTGCAAACAATTCACAACACCTTATTTTATCATAAACTATTTTGAACATTTTGAAATTTCGTAAGTACCCTTTCTACAAACATAGATAATTATTTCGTCATGCATTATATCTATAAAAAAAAGAAAAAAAAAACGTTTCTCCTCATGTTGGTATTTATTGTGATTACCTTTCAACAAACACCCTTGAGCGTGATTGTTAAGATTGAGAAAATGACTTAGAAGAGTAATTACCTTTTATCCGTATTCATATATTGACAACTTCTTCTTTTTTGTAGATAATAAAGAAACTAATTACTTGTTTTAACTGTTTAAATTACACCAATATTACCGGCTAATACTTGTTTTAACCGGTAACTCAAAGGGAAAATGACTTAGGAGGGTAACTACCTCTTATCCGTGTTCACATATTGACAACTTTTTGTTTTTTGTACATAAGAAAGCAACTAACTTGTTTTAACTATGTAACATCCCAAAAATCATGACAAAAAATTTTGTTTTTAATTTAATACTAAAACCATAATTGTCAAACCATTAATTTAATACTCTGGCATCTGGCCCCGCCCGACATCAGACCCCGCCTTGCATCAAGCCCCGCTCGGTATACAGATCTGTCTCTCTTAGGCCCCACCTGTCTCCGGGGCCCGCCCGCTAAACACATATAATCATATAACATGCTAACACATAAAGAAACATACTTTATTGTATCCCTGTCCTATGAAATATACTCTGCTAATAATGAGATACGAAACTTCGTCCGTACTCAGCTAGTTCTAGCCAGGGCTTCAGCAGTGCAAGGTGAGTCTCCTCACTGTGTGAATGTGTCTAAGGCCATAATGTCAGCCCATGTAGTCTATGAATAGGAAGATCCGAGGGTTAGCCCTAAGCATTGTATGCTAGTATGTTATTCCAGACCAAGGTCCAATGACGGGCGGGTGCCCGAGGATTGTTTGCATGTTAGATTATACTTGTTGTCTGTGTGATACTTGTATGTACCTGGTTGGGAGGTGAGTGTGGGTGAGGACCCGTATCTCATCACTAGCTGAGTACGGACGATGTTCCGTATCTCATTATTAGCAAAGTATTTTTCTTAGGACAGGGATACAGTAGAGTATGTTTATTTATGTATTAGCATGTTATATGATTGTATGTGTTTAGCGGGTGGGGCCAGGAGACAGGCGGGGCCTAAGAGAGACAGATTTGTATACCGAGCGGGACTCGATGCCAGGCGGGGCCTGATGTCGGACGGGGCCCGATGCCGGAGTATTAAATTAATGGTTTGACAATTATGGTTTTAGTATTAAATTAAAAACGAAATTTTTGGTCATGATTTTTGAGATGTTACACAGTTAACACAAGTTAGTTGCTTTGTTATGTACAAAAAATAAGAAGTTGTCAATATGTAAACACGGATAAGAGATAATTACCCTCCTAAGTCATTTTCCCGTTAAGATTTGGTATTAAAACACCTTTGGCACTTTAATTGATAAATTTATAAACCACCTCTTGAAACATGCATATATTTCGAGGACTAATCTTTACAACACGAACATTGATGAGGGACCTTATTTGTAATTTGATTATTTTATTCACGATGTCAGACATGTGGTCATCTATTAACTCCACAATTTTGTTGACAATTCACTCGATTTTCTGAACCCAAATTCATCGGCTCCAATCTCGACCAAAAATGTCGTCAGGATGTCTTCTTCTTTGCGAGATCATACTCTCGATCCTCCTTCCTCCTCTCGGCGTCTGCCTTCGTTACGGTTGCTGCACTGTAAGTTGATTTGGTTTTGCACACCAACTGTTTGTAAAAATGTCTAACCGAGATATATTTCCTGTTGCAGGTTGAGTTCTTTATTGCTTTGGTGTTGACTATTCTGGGTTATCTTCCTGGCATAATCTACGCCCTCTATGCTATCCTATGTGTCAATCCAGATCGCGATCGTGATAGTGACCATTACGCTTCGCTTGCGTAGAACTATGGTATTCTCCTATATTGGATCTGTTATCGTTTTTACTATGTGAAATTACGTGATGTATTTGGGTATTTCAAATTCAATTCATGTATTTGATATACTTTGCCCAAAAGTTTTTAAGTTCATGTGTTTCCTTTCTGATCTCTAGTTGCTTACTTTCGTGACTTGATACACTTGTGAATCTCTTCTTGAATGTGTTATGTATTTGGGTATTTCTGTTCTTGACAAGTTTTGATCTTGATGATGAATCTTGACATGTTTTAATATCTTCTTGTTATGGTGATTCAAGATTGGTGAACCCATATGGAATTTTATGTGGGTGTCGACAAATCTATGTGGATAATTGAGAAATAAATTGATTATAATTATGATTTATGATTTGATGTTGTTATTTGAGATTATGTCAGAAGATATTTTAGATGAATCGTAACCACTATAGAGGGAGAACATGTGAAATTCATCAGTGTAACACGTGTACATCACATTTCATGTTAACTGTTAGGTGTATGGTGATGATGATTTATGCTTCGTTGTGTTTGAATTTTTTTTTTTCTTTTTAGAGAGTTTATAATTTTGTCAATAAATATAGAAATGAGGAAGATGTTCAAGTTTTTTTTGCCTCATCTTTTTGGATAAAATAAAATTTTCAATTTTTTCACATTGGCGTTTTTTTTTTTTTTTTTTTTTCAAATTGACCTCATCATGTCAAGTTCAAAATGATGAGCCAGTTTAATCTATTTCTTGATTGCTCACCCACCTAATTATTGGTTAAATGTTTAAAACGTTTTTAATTAGAGAAAACTGTAAATTTGGCCCCTATGGTTGGTTGTTTTTAGGATTTTGGTCCATGTGGTTATAAATTGTAAACTTAGGCAGTTTTAGTAGCGTTCATTGTGATTTTGGCCTTGGAGATAACCCCTCTTATCTTCCTTCTATCAACTCATCCCACGTGTCGTTATGGGTAAAGTTGTCTTTTCAGATAGGAACCATATAAATCAGCAAAGTTTATCAACTTTTGTACACAATTTTCTACTTTTAATAAGTAATAAGGTCAACTTATTTATTAATAACCATAATTTAATATCCATGTTTAAATATGTAATAACAAATTATTGTATAACGAAAGATGTTTATGTCGTATGTTTGTGTTGGATATATGCAATGATATAGTAAAGTACTTATGATCAATCATTTTGACCATTCCAAACCGACTTTTGAAGATCATTTATTCATGAGAAAACGTTAAACTAGAGCATTTCCGATTGTTAAATTATCCTAAAAATTAAAATTATTGTCACATCATCATTCTAATAACTTAATTTATATAATAGCTTTTTGTTTTTTCTTCTCTTTTAATAAAAATTTAACTAATTTATTAATATCTGTCTAAAATATTCTATAAAACTCCATTATTTAATTATTTTTTTAAACATATGTATTTTAATTTTATTAAAAATAGTACAATGCATTGTTTCAAAAGAAATATGTTACAACATATCGTTCGGAAAAATTAATACTGAAAACCTATTATGGAATGGTCATAAAAAGTAATAAAAAATTTATATAATCATTATAATTTTATATATCATAGAAGAAATATAATTAAATATTTAATACAAATAATTAATAAGTAAATAAATAAATAAATATTTAAAACTAAAATATATTTAAAAAGGAAATTGAAATATAACTAAAATATGAGGGGTTAAATGACAAAACATATTAGTGAACAGTCCACTTAATATATATTGAATAGTTAATAAAAAAAAATTAAGCTTTATACTCCAATGTAAAAAAAACACCCATTAGAAATGCCCTTCCATGAAAAGAAAAAATAGGTATATTACCGTGTCAAAATATAATATTATTTAAACCACATTCATTGGTAACAAAATTGATTTGTTTCAAAAAAAAAATATATTATATTATAAATATATCTAAAATGCAAATTTGAGTTTGGGAGAGAAAATTACTATAGTTAAAGGTATAAGATCTTAGGCGTGTGTAAAGTTCGAATTTAATCCTTTAATTATACGAATAATCTATCACTTTCAACATATAAAATGATATTTTTAATCTATTGAGTTTTTAAAATATCACTTTTATCCCTTCCGCTTTCAACTTTATAAAATATCACTTTCACCTCCTTTATTTTCTAAACGTCTGTGTTTCTACTCCGTCCCTGTATTATGCACGACCGGTTCGTTTTCTCGACTTTCATATTTATCCCCGTCCCCGTAGTGTGTATATATATATATATATATATATATATATATAATATGATTTTTACTCATCTACTTTATAGAATGCATCTCAACCGCTTTATTTTTTTCAATATTACTTTGACCCATCAACTTTGAACTTATAGAATGTCAAATATTTAATCAATTCTTACTCCTAACACGTAAAAACCCACAACAAAACGCGAACTTATTTACTAATTCAAACTGAATCATCAAAAATTTCCCCACTTGTCCTAGCACCTTCAACTCCACACCAACTTCACTATCCACACCTTGAAAATAACTTCAGAATTCCCTATGAGTTGCCATAAAACTCGTAATCTTTCTTTTGCCTCTTTATGCTTGCAATAACTTTATAAAGTGAGTTCTTCAAATGTAAATCACTCTCATTTGCTTGAGCAAGATTGACCATTACAAAATTCCTTACTTTAGTCTTAGCATCCCCATGCATGCCTTACAACAGTTTGGCCATATTTTCTGCATCAACATATATACAAGCTTTGTCAACATTAAAGAGAGACTTTCTTTGTTATGTTTCTTGATATCCTTCTATAGAACCAAGATAGATGAGGATGAGGAATTTAAGATTTTTAACAGATAAGTCTAATAGAGGAGGGGAGATATGCGATATAGAATGACTAAAATGTCCTCACACAAGGGGCACATGGGGTGAGTTAACAGAACGAATGTTATCTCTTAGGAGCCAAAACCGCAATGAAAACTATTTAAGAGGACGGAATTTGTAAATTTAAAACCACAAATAAAAAGCTCAAAAACCGAGAAATCACATCGCTCAAATTTGCAGTTTTAACTTTTCTACTATAATAAACATCGATGGAGTTGTTAAAAATCAACGGATAAAGTCGGAGGCAACTGGTATATATTCGAGGTGACTATTTTAACGTGTTTATCAAAAACACCGATTTAATTGTGTCAAGTTTGTTTTAATATGTTAAATAGATAATAAACAAACTAAATGGGTTATAAGGCTCAATAAACCGAAGGTCGTATTAAACATGTTTATAAACTCTCAAATTGTTTTGTTAAAAGTTATTTTTTTATTTTGATCATAACGTCTTTGTAAGCTTGTGTTATGCATTAATTATTTAAAATTGGAGAAAAAGATTTGGAGCAAAAGTGTCGGTAGATTGATGCACTTTGCCCAACACTGGACCCACTTAAAATGACCCATATTGCTTTGCACTCATTTTAACATGTTGTCAAATATGTCCGAATCCTTTTATTTCGATTCATTCACTATAGATAAGTAACTTTGCTGGACAATTCACATGGAAAATATGAAAATTGATATGAACATCTTGTTGAAACTTTGATATACAATACATCTAGACATCATCCACTTTAAAAAATCACAAGAGAAAATATGAAAATTGACATGAAAATTGTCATCATTGAGCGTCGTAACCATAATTGCCTTCGATCATAATAGGTTAATAACTTAGGAGGGTAATAAGTCCTTAAGATTTTCTTTTACATATCACATCAATATGGTGGTTGTATATAACCTTTTAAAAAGGATAATAAGATTTTAATTTTGTCCATATTACATCACTAAGTTTTTTTTTTTTTTTTTTTTTTTTAATACATATTACACCTACATGGTTTTTATAACCGTTTAAAAATAAGTAATAATGTTTTAATTTGTCTACATTAGGTCCTTATTTTTAATATTTTTATCATTTCATCTAACTCTTTTATAATTTATATTAGTATATAGTTAGATAAATTCATCTTCTCATTTTAGTCGTTCATTCACCACAATTACGATTTCAATTGAAAGGTTACAAAACAATTTTTTGTCATTTTTACAAAAAAAAAAAAAAAAAAAAACCTAATAATAATCGAAGTATTAATGATTAAGGTTATGTTTGACGTGCCAAAACTAGCTGATAAACTAGTTTTGTTTGCGATCTTTTTTAAATTGTTATGTTTGACAAACCAAAAAATAGCTTATAAGCTAGCGTTTTAAAAAGTTACTTAGACTAGTTTTTTAAAAGTTTTTTTTTTAATTTCCAAATATACCCTTAATTAATTAAGAAAACATATTTTTTAAATGCCCTTTTATGTCATTATATAATTTTCAGATAACTTATAAGTCAATGACAGAGTCATGGTCAAAATAAAAGAGTAACCCTGAAAAGTAATGAGATATCCCCGATAACTAATAGCTTTGTCAATGAGGTATCCTCGATACGCCATTACTTATCGGGGATACTCTTTTACTTTGACCATGGCTCTGTCAATAACTTATAAGCTATCTGAATTTTATATAATGACGTAAAATGACATTTAAAAAATATGTTTTCTTAATTAATTAAGAGGTATATTTGGAAATTAAAAAAAACTTTTAAAACTACTCTAAGTAGCTTATTACAACGCTAGCTTATAAACTATTTTTTGACTTGCCAAAAATGACAACTTAGAAAAGATCAAAAATTAAACTAGTTTATCAGCTAGCTTTGGCGTGCCAAACATAGCCTTAATCATTAAGACTTTGATTATTATTAGTTTTTTCTTTTTGTAAAAATGAAAAAAAAATATTATGTAACCTTTCAATTGAAACCGTGGTTGTGGTGAATGAGCGACTAAAATGAGAAGATGAAATGATGAACACATCTAACTAGATACTTATATAAACTGTAAAAGAGTTAGATGGAATTATAAAAATATTAAAAATAAGGATCTAATGTGGACAAAATTCAAAACCTTATTACCCATTTTAAACGGTTATAAAAATCATGTTAGTATAATATGTATAAAAAAAGACATTAGAGACCTAATATGGACAAAATTAAAAACTTTATTACATTTTTTAAACGGTTATACACAATCATATTGGTATAATATGTACAAAAAAAACATTAATGACTTAATGTTGACAAAGTTAAAACCTTATTACTCTCCTAAGTCATTAACCCATCATAATATCCTATACTAATAAAAGAGTAATTTTGGTTTGCCATGTATCATGCTCTTAGAGCTCCTAATTAATGATATGTGGTATGCCACTCTATTGCTTCTTTATTTTAAAAATTACTACATATACACTAAACACTTTAACAATAAAGATAAACATGATAACTTTATGACATGTGATACTTTCTTTGTATTTAAAACACACTAATTAAATAATTACATTGAATTAAAACATTATTATAATTAAAAGAAATTATTCTATATTATAAATATATATAATTATATAACAAAAAATGTCATATAGCTAATTAATTAATATTTTGAGTTTCATATATTTGTTTTAATCAACAATTATAATTTTACATAAGTAAAAAAAGTATCACTTAATTAATTATTTTTTTAAATTATTTATTTAAAATAATTCATTAATAATTATCATTTTTATTAAAAAAAAACTAATCATAGTTTCCACAGTTATAAACTAGTCGTTTCTTTAAAAAAAAAACGAATTAACGATTGCCAAAGAGCTTGATATAATCTCAACCAATTTGAATATTAAAAAAGCGAATCTCATTTAAATACTAAATATCTAAAATATACCTTAATATATAAAATTTTCTTGTGCATTGGAGTCCTTAGAATCACAATATAATAATAAAAGTTACTAAATAAATCTTAGCAAAAATGGTCATGTGGTTTCTCAAAAGTAACAAAGTTAGTCTCTATTAATTTTCTTTTGATGCAAATAACCCCTGTGGTTTGCAAAACTTGCACATATAACCTTTTTTATTAAACCCGTTAGTAGGGACCGAATTATGACCTCCTTTCCCCTCCTTATTCAACAAAAGCCCTAGAGCCAAACTTGTTATATATTTCTGAAAATTAATTAATATTATATAAAAATATTAATAATTAATAATAAAAAAAATTAATAAAACATATTTTAAAAAAAAATTTTAAAAAAAATATTTTTAGCGTATTGTAAAAAAATATTTTTTACAAGAAATTTACTTTTTTTTTCGTATTTGTTTTACATAAAATATTTTTTTAATGTATTTAAAAAAAGAACGTTTTTATATATTATGTTATTACATTGCTATGATCCTAAAAATATTTTTATGTTTTCATATAAAAATACGTTGTTTTTCACATAGAAAAAAAAGTTTTTTTTTACGTATAAAATATGTTTTTTTATATATTTAAAAAACACTTTTTCATACAAACTTTTTTTTACGTAAAAACATTAAAAACGTGATAACATAACGTAAAAATATGTTTTAGGATCAAATCAAAACGACTTATATTTTTTATGTAAAGCAAACTAAAGACGTTAACATAACGTAAAAATGCGTTTTAATGTAATATTTTATCACGTTAACGTTTTTAAGTAAAAACAAAAAACGTTATATGAGTGAGGGACAAATCATCCATACGTAAAAAAAACGTCTTTAGTTTGTTTTACGTAAAAAATATATTTTTACATAAATGTATTTTTACGTAAAAAACGGATTTTTATGTAAAAAAACGTATTTTTACGTTATGTTAACGTCTTTTGTTTGCTTTATGTAAAAAATATAAGTCGTTTTGATTTGATCCTAAAACATATTTTTACGTTATGTTATCACGTTCTTTATGTTTTTACGTAAAAAAATTTATACGAAAATGTATTTTTTAATTATATAAATAACATATTTTATACGTAAAAAAAACTTTTTTTTCTATGTGAAAGAAAAAAAAAACATATTTTTATATGAAAACGTAAAAATATGTTTTAGGATCATAACAATGTAATAACATAGTGTACAAAAATGTATTTTTTTAAATACACAAAAAAAAATATTTTATGTAAAACAAATAAGTAAAATAACAAGTATATTTTTTGTAAAAAATATATTTTTTTACAATATGCTAAAACTATATTTTGTTTTATTATTATTTTTTAAAATATGTTTTTTTTATTTTTTTTATTAATTATTTACGTTTTTATATAATATTAATTAATATTTGGAAATAAATGATAAGTTTGGCTAATTCAGTCTCTAAGCCTTAGTAAGAGGGGGGAAGGAGGTCCCAAGTTCGAATCCTTATGGTTTACCCAAAGTTGCGAATCTAGTCCTTTTATATTTGAAAGACGAAAATATCCTTGCTAATTCAGTCTCTAAGCCTTAGTAAAAGGGCCATCTGTGCAAGTTTTGCAAACCACAAGGGGCATTTGTATAAAAAAAATTAATAGGGACTAACTTTGTTATTTTTGGCAAACCACATATTTTAAAGACAGAATTACAAAAATAGTCCTTATGGTTTACCCAAAGTTGCGAATCCAGTCCTTTTATACTTTAAAGACGAAAATACCCTTTTGCTAATTCAGTCCCTAAGCCTAGTAAAAAGGGCCATCTGTGCAAATTTTGCAAAACATAGGGGCCATTTGTATTGAAAAAATTAATAAGGACTAGTTTTGTTATTTTTGGCAAACCATAGGACCATTTTCATAATTTTGTATATATCATAATGTGTAGAAAAGGTTCTGTCATGGACTTTTTTGAGCATTTGAAAAGAGAAAATGAAAAATAAAAACGAAAATAATTATATACCGACACGTGTCTGGATTCGTTGGAACCGCGATTTAACAAAATTAACAACAAAAACCATCGAATTGTTGGATCAAGTTATCAACCACCAATGGCCGAGAACAACCACCGTCGAGAAGAAGAAGCCGACGAGTCAGAACTCTACTCCGGCTGGGCCGATTTGACTCACGAGTGCCTCCTCAACATCCTTACCCGCCTCACTGTTGAGGATCGATGGCGAGGCATCATGCTTGTCTGCAAGTCATGGCTTCAGGCTTCCAAGGATCCTTCTCTTCACTCCGTCTTCGACCTCGAATCTTCTTTCGAATCATCTTTCGAATCGCGCCCACGTGAATCGTTTCGCTGGTGGACTCCTCAATTCGAGAGAAAAATCGATAATATGCTCCGATCTGTTGTGAATTGGAGCGATGGAGGCCTTACTAAAATCAGGGTTAGACACTGCTCCGATCGCTCACTTTCTCTCGTTGCTCAAAGGTATTAATACATGCTTTGCTTTCCTCCTTAATTTGTTCAAGCTAGGGTTTTCCTGAGATTGTTTCATATCTTTATCATCGTCATGTTGTCGAGCAATTTTTCCTCATAATCTGCCCTAAACCTAAACCTGCCTGAAATCGATCTTCGATCAATTAGGTATTAACAAAACCTTCCATGTAGATTTGTTTGATTCAGTTGCTTATGTTCAATAGGTGCCCTAACCTTGAAGTACTATCAATCAAGAGCTGCCCAAATGTTACAGATGAATCCATGGTAAAAGTAGCATCCGAGTGCCCAAAACTTCAAGAACTCAACATAAGCTTTTGCTATGAAATCTCTCACAAATCTCTACTCACACTGGGAAGAAAATGCACCAATCTCAAAATCCTAAAACGCAACTTCATGAATGATTTAGACCCTTCACGACACTTAGGAATCGTACCCAGTGACTATCTAAACGCCTGCCCTCAAGATGGTGATTCAGAAGCTGCTGCAATTGGAACCCTAATGCCTCAATTACTTCACCTTGAGCTTCAATTCTCCAAACTTACAGCTAAAGGCCTTGCTTTGATTTCTAAAGGGTGTCAAAACCTTGAGTATATTGATCTATCAGGATGTGTCAATGTAACTAGCCGAGATATTGCAAATTCTACTTCGAATTTGACCAAATTGAAGACTGTTAAGAAGCCTAATTTCTATATTCCAAGGTCAGCTTTTCAGGGTGAAAGATATGGTCATTGGAGTTTGTATGATGAAAGATTCCAAACGGATGCTTTTCGTATTTGATCTTAAATGTAAAAAATATAACAAGTTACTTTAATTGGAGTTTGTAATGTAATTGATGTTGTCATATAGATTGTTGTATCATGATTCAAGAACATCTTTCTTAAGTTTATCTACTATATATATATTTAATAGATTATTGGTGATCAAAAAATTCTAGTGTAGCTGAATTGGGTGTTGACAGTTTTAAATTATTACAAATGACATAAATGATTTATGATGACTTTTTCAACAACATATACAAATGACATAAATGGCTAAGTGTCAATATGTCATGTGGGTAACTGGATTGACAGGTTAAATGGTTAAAATTATAAAAACAAAAAAATTATGACTAAATTTTAACAAAAAATAACCTAGTGTTTATATCAAATTTTTGTAAAAAGACAACAATCATGTTTATGTAATTTACCCTAATAATAATAAACAAAACAGCTTAGTAAAATTAGATGAGAATACTGCAATAAGAAATTACAGATGCATGCACCTAGACGCTATCCATTTTCATTTGCAGTGGAACAAGTCATTCAATTAAGCATCTTGAAAAATGGACCCGAACGTATGGAGGACATCCGGTAAGAGTCTAGGCGAAAGCTTCGAGTTAAACAATATTTAAGAATGTTATCCTTTGTATGGTGATATCAAAGACCAATTGGGTGTGGTGCACTTGGTTTTTAAACCATATTCAAAATATATATATATATATATATATATATATATATATATATATATATATATATATATATATATATATATATATATATATATATATATAATTTTATAATTTACTCACATATTTTATGAAAGAAAAACCACCATATATATATATATATCATTGGGTTGAATCACATGAGTTCTTATATGCATAGAATATATGGATGCTATTTACGTTTGTGTAACAAATACTTGAGTGAATGTAGCTTATTTTTTGTGTAATAACTTATCCAGTGAATGTGTTTTATGATTTTGTTTAAAGAATTTTAGATAACTGCTACTTTTCTTAGTGGTAGTAACTCTCGTGTATAACCTTGATCCTAAAGGTTTTGGACAATATATATGTGAGACTCTCGAGATATTTATCCAATGGGATGCACGTAGGAGAAGTGGTGAATAAGGAGCAATGAATGTTTGTTAAAGGTGATGAGTAACAATCCTATGTATGAATGTAGCCCTAGTTTGGATCTATGTTTTCTCTATTAGACATATAATTATTGAACACAAATAGAAAACCCTAATAAGCATCTAATAATCGAAATAAAAAAAGATTAGATCACATACCTTTGTTGCTATATAGTAATAACAACCAATTCTTGAAGATCCTTTGCTCTTGAGAACAAGTACCACACGTGTAGTACCTCTAATGACTCACAAACACACTAAGATAAGAGGATGATTATGTGAGAGAGTGACTAGCTCCAAAAATCGGCTCTTCTAGGGTTTTCTCAAGGGGGTGGTCGAATTCAAGAGCCAAGGGCTTTATTTATACTTGAGGCTAGCTAGAGATTTAAGGTGGAAACCCTAATTCCTTAGCTTAGGGCCTAAGCAAGTCTATGGACCCCTTCCTTAGGGCTTGGATCTAGATCATAGTTAAGGTTTTAGGCCATTGGATCATCCTTGTTAGGGAGGGCCGAAAATCCCTAAAATGATCTAGATCCAAGCCCTAAGGAAGGGGTCCATGGACTTGCTTAGGCCCTAAGCTAAGGAATTAGGGTTTCCACCTTAAATCTCTAGCTAGCCTCAAGTATAAATAAATCCCTTGGCTCTTGAATTCGACCACCCCCTTGAGAAAACCCTAGAAGAGTCGATTTTGCTAGTCACTCTCTCTCATAATCATCCTCTCATAATCATCCTCTTATCTTAAGCAAGCATCTCGTAGATGGAATCTTTGCTTTGATGAGAAAGTCAAAGAGTTTGGATTTGTACGAAGCGAAGATGAATCATGTGTATATGTCAAAGCCAGTGGGAGCATAGTTAGCTTTCTCGTTTTGTATGTCGATGACATACTGCTCATAGGAAACGACATCCCGACTCTGCAGGAGGTAAAGTCCTGGCTCGGGAAGTGCTTCGCTATGAAGGACCTCGGAGAGGCTTCCTATATATTGGGAATAAGGATAGTGAGAGAAAGAAGTAAGAGGCTAATAGGACTTAGTCAGAATACTTACTTAGATAAGATACTAAAACGTTTTAGTATGGAAAACTCAAAGAAGGGAGAACTACCGATACAAAGTAATACAAAGTGTCTGAGTACCGAAGCCGAGATAGCTGATATGAGCTGAGTACCTTACGCTTCCGCAGTTGGCTCAATCATGTATGCTATGACTTGTACTCGTCCTGATGTGGCATTTGCTTTAAGCATGGTCAATAGATATCAAGGGAATCCTGGAAGAGCGCATTGGATTGCGGTCAAGAACATCCTTAAGTACCTTCCAAGGACCAAGGAATGGTTTCTAGTCCTCAGAGGGAGTGATGACTTAAAGGTGCGAGGGTATAGTGACGCCAGTTTCCAGACCGACAGGGACAACTACCGTTTGCAGTCGGGATGGGTATTTACCCTTAATGGAGGAGCGATAACTTGGAAAAGTTCCAAACAGGAAATTGTAGCTGAGTCAACGTGCGAATCAGAGTACATTGCAGCAAGCGAAGCGTCAAAAGAGGCAATATGGTTGAAGAACTTCATTGGCGATCTTGGAGTTGTGCCTGCTATAAAGGAGCCCATGGAAATTTTCTGTGATAATGAAGGAGTGGTTGCCTTGACCAAGGAACCGAGGGATCATGGTAGATCTCGGCATATCGACAGAAAATATCACTTTATTAGACATCGAGTAGAAGAAGGACACCTCGTGGTTAAGAGGATATCATCAGAAGATAACCCAGCAGATCCGCTTACAAAGGGACTGAGCAGGGTTAAGCACTTGCAACATGCTAGGAGTATTGGGCTGAAGGATGATATTAGTTTAGATTAGATAATTTTAGAAACATGTAATAGATAAATGTAATTGACATTAGATGATTAAATAAAAGAGTATTGTTTATAAGTAAAGTTACTATCTTATGTTAATTGTTTAGCTATTGTTTCACTTTGAATGTTTTGACTTCCTGAATAATTAAGTTATTAAGAATAATCGAATTATTCGAATGGTCCACAATCGTTCATATGTTGGAAGTAGGTATGAATGAAGATTGTCATGAATTGGTGTGTAGATTGTCTAAATGGTATTAGACATAGCAAAGGTTTGCTGCAACGTTCATGAGTGCTTATGAACAAGTTTTGAGCATTGGAATAAACCCGCGCTTGCTGGAATCACTTTGGGGTGATCGCAAGACGATAATATCATATGGTCTTAAAACTTAGATATATGGTTTATTATTTACTAATTGGTTGTACATTGATAATGCGAAACCGCATCAGTAAATTGATGTCATAAAACGCATTGTTATGTATAGTTGATTAGTCGATAAGTAGATGCATATAAGTCGAAGTTTATCTGTTACTTTTATCCTAATAGGGTAAAAGCGATATCACGGTCGCTCGATGATTTGATTTGACTTATGTGCCGGGCCCGGTCAGGACTGAATTGATGTGTTCAATTAAGTTCTATGTCAAATGAATTTGAGATCGAGAAACCAAATGCTGGATAATAAATTCCATAAGATTGTCCACATAATATCTAAACAGAGGACTGTACGATCCCTTATCTAAAGGACAGGATACTGATAAGATCAAAGTTTAACAACATCTTTGAGAGCTACGATTGCTGATCGGATTGTGTTTGCATTTATAGTTACTAGACTTATCCAAGTGGGAGACTGTTGGATTAGTGTCTAAGGCTGTAACTATATTTGGTAAGTACTTGACCCGATTGTGCATGGTCCTTTTGGGTTGCCTTCACCATGGCAACTTGACAGGGTGATTTATATAAAGAGAAGAGATATTATTATTAATGTATTATAAGAATAATATGTTAAAGGAATAATAATATTAATTTGATTAATATAAGTCATAAATTAATTAGGAATTAATTTGGTGACTTAAAGAGATTAATTGAAGAAAAGGGTATAAACTGTCAAGTGTGTGATAGTTGTATTTTGAGCTAAGAATCCTTATGGATATGGGTTGGACGATTTTAGGGATGTGATCACCTAGAAATCGTCCAAGGCTTATCTAGAAGGGATATTAGATTGCTTTGAGGCTAAGTTATCAAATTAGGGTTTTAGGGTGAAACCCTAGGAGCTCACAGTATAAATAGACCATTGGGGTTGTGGAAATCGGCACCTTTGTTATTGGAGTAAACCTAGAGCCGATTTCCCTCTTCCTTACCTCTCTCAAATCATCTTCTTGCTAGTTGGTGTTTGTAAGCCATTAGAGGAGTGACAATTGTGACTCTAAGCTCCAAAGAGAAGAAGGTTTCAAGCAAGTAACTCAAGGTATAATTTCTAGATCTGTTTTCATATGTTTTGATTGTTAGTTTACATTAGATCTAGCCATGAAAGTCTTGGATATATTGCATGTTCAATTAGAGAAATCTAGATCTAAGCAATTAGGGTTTGTATGTGCACATAGGAAAGTTCTTATGGCTCAATCCCATCAGTATTCGACCCTAAAACCAACTTTTGGCAGTTTTTCCTATTTTTCATATGACGGGAATTGGGTCATTTTTGGGGGGACACATGATATCAGAGCATTCTTGGTGAGAGGATTTCAAAGGTTTTTGCAATGATTTGATCATTTATCATTTGGAAACATTATTTCTCTTATTTGTAAGTTGTAATTTCTCATTATTTCCATATTTTAACTTGTGATCTTGTTCTAGCCATGTGTGGCTAGAACCCTAGTTTCTCCAACTTCATGTTTTGACTTCTTGGTTGTGATTTCAATCATATGACTTGATGTTTGCTTTTAATTTCTATCTAGAGAATTTGATTTTGATTTAATCAAATGTTTGATTCTAATTGTGATTCTTATTGACCATTTGAATTAGGGTTAGGTCATTCAAGTTATCTATTTTGCAAAACCCGTAATTGTTTTGTGAATTGGACTAAGTAATAAGCACTAAACTGATTTCCATTGAATGAATTTAGTGTAAATATTATTCACACATTCTTACACTCCCGAGCTTGTGAGGAGTATTGGGTGTTGTTTGGAACATTCACATAAAGCTTAATACAATCTTTTAATCTAATTCCAAGAGCTTGTTTAGATTAGGTTAGTAAGGTTAGGGTTAATCAAAGAGTTTGTTTTGGTTAATTAATGTGGTGAATGGCAAGTGTTAGAGCTTGTTAACACTTTCAAGTACCAACTTAGGTAGAATTGAGCAAGTATCATGTCATTTTGGAATCGCATTGCTAAGTTGCCATAAATAGAGTTGGAGTCTTACAAAATCTAAATTTAATTCACTTATTTAGTCAATTACTATTGTCTTTAATTAGTTGTTCTAGTCATTGCATTCAAAACCCCCCTATTTACTGTTGGTAACCAAAATAACTTGCGCAAAGAGGTATAGACTGATTGTCCCGTGTCTCTGTGGATCGACCCTACTTGCCTTGTACTACCTTCTAGTGCAATATAGTAGTGTTCTTTTAGAGTATATCGTGCCCCTTTATTTGTTGGGTTTGACACGCCTAACAAATTGGTGTCGTTGCCGGAGACACAATGTTACTAATTGTTTATGCCTAGATCTCCCGTACCGGTACACCACTGCCAATCGACTCGGAGATAGAGAAGACTAAAAAAAGGTTACGGAAGCAAGCCAAGCTTCGTAAGAGGCGACCGGGTTCTGAGACTTCTTTATCATCTAACCCTCCAGTCATTAAAATTTTGGAGTATATACCCCTCTAAAGTGTATCCGCATCCGAAACAGGAACTCTTTCACTCTCACCACAACCATCCTCACCCAAAAGTATCACCCTAACCTCTTCACCTACTCATTGTTATGACAGAAGTATACAATCAACAAGATTAACAGAAATAAAACAAACGAAATTGAAATATATATATGAAATATACAAGAATCAGTTTGCAGAAAACATACTTGATGGTTTATGCTTATAACAGAAACACAAAAACGAAATTATGTAGATTGAGGCCTGCAAATTGTAGTGTCCTAAGACAGAAATTTCCCTGGTGGGGATCTGTCTAAAGGATACAACAATCAATCAAGAACTTCTCTTGATTCTGACGAAATTCCTATGTTCCCTTCATCTTTGGAAGAACGAATTTTAAAGAGAATTTTGTGGTGTGATAAATGATTTCTGCAACCCCTCACAGATGAATGAAACAGGTATTTATAGGTATTAGTTATGACAGTTGGAAACTGTCAAAACCGAAAATAACTGTCAAAACCTGTCATTCAGTAATTACGAATTTAATAAAAAAAAGAATAAAAATTAATTTCGTAATTAAAAATTATTTAATTAATCAGGAAGACCCCAAGAGCCCCAAGGCCCAAGGCCCATCTTTTGACCATTAAATACTCTCTTGATATTAACCCATTTTAAGTCCAATTAGGCTAATCCAACACCACAACCCAAGCCCAATATGCTTAACCCATTACTTGACCCATTTAATTAAATGAGTGGGACTAGACATATAAGGTGGGAGAAGGTTTTCTCTTCCACCAATGTGGGATAAGTCCCACATTGTAATTTTGTAGTCAAAGTTCCAACAATACCCTACATTTTCTATTCAAACTCCAAGAATACCCCACATTTGAATAGAAAATAAGTGAACTTTGATATTCAAATAAGGGAAGTAAGATATGACATGCATCTGAATAGGTGTTGTAAAACTTGAACCTTTCATAGTGAGTACTACTTGGATCTACTTTGTGGGTAGTGAACTAGAGTCTTGAACTAACCACTTTTTATAGTAGAATATAAAAAAAAACAAGAAGTATCACACATATCATATCTAAGCATAGATCATTTCTTACCGTTGTGTTCATTTCGGTAATGAACGATCCTTTCTTCATGAGACTTTTAGAGAGCTTTAGCCATATCAGCTCCCAAAGATGCGACCTCATATCCATCTCACATAGGTAATGCTAATCTGGAACAATCCGTACTTATTCCACTATAAAAGCTATCAGCATTATTAAGAATAAAGAATTCATCCCTATAACATCAACGAAAAAACACAAAATAAATATCATGGGAGTGAGCATACCTTTGTGTTAGTGCTTCTTTGAGTCTTCCCCAACTAGTTGTCCTATTGAACCTGGACCATGGGATCTCCAATGTTGCTAGGTTAGGTTTCCGCCAGGTGGTGACTCATTGTGTTGGCTTTAAGCCCATTCCCCTCGATGTGAAGATAACTTGCTCTCTATTCAGGCCTTTTGTCAAGGGATCAGATATATTTTCCTTTGACTTTATATAACTAATGGAAATGATTCCATTCTTCAGCAAGTCTCTTATTGTAATATGTCTGCGCCTAATGTGTCTCGACTTGCCATTGTATATCTGACTTTGTGCTCTAGTAAGAGCAGCCATACTATCACAATGTATGCCAATGGCAGTAACAGGTTGAGGCCACAGAGGAATACCTTCTAGGAAGCTTTTAAGCCATTCAGCTTCGTCAACAGCTTTGTCTAAAGCAACAAACTCTACTTCCATTGTAGAACGAGTATTCACAGTTTGCTTAGATGATTTCCAAGAGATAGCAGCTCCACCAAGAGTGAACACATATCCACTTGTGGATTTTGCCTCAGAAGTATTGGAAATCCAATTTGCATCACAATACCCTTCAAGAACATGAGGATATTTCGTGTAATGAAGTCCATAGTTCATTGTATGCTTTAAATATCTAAGCACTCTTACTAATGCATACCAATGATCTTTCCCAGGATTGTGGGAGTAACGACTCAATCTACTTACACTATAAGCCAAGTCCGGTCTAGTACAATTCATAATATACATCAAGCTACCGAGAACTTGAGTATATTCTAACTGAGCTACAATATCACCTTTATTCTTCTTTAGATGACTAGAAGCATCAAATGGGGTGACAACCGGCTTGTCATCATAGTGTCCAAACTTCTTGAGTACACTTTCAATATAATGGGACTGAGTAAGAGTATATCCATCTGGTCTTCTTTGAACTCTTACACCAAGGATCACATCTACTACTCCCAAGTCTTTCATGGAAAAGGAGGAGTGTAGCATTTTCTTGGTTTGATTGATCACATCCAGATTAGTACCCATTATAAGCATATCATCCACATACAAGCATATGATGACATAAGCATTCTTGTATTGTTTGACATAAACACATTTATCACATTCATTTATTCTATATCCATTAGAGAGTAATGTGTTGTCAAACTTCTCATGCCATTGCTTTGGAGCCTGTTTTAGTCCATAAAGTGATCTAACTAACTTATAGACTTTGTTTTCTTGACCTTTAACCACAAACCCTTCAGGTTGATTCATATATATCTCTTCATCTAGTTCACCATACAAGAAGGCAGTTTTCACATCCATTTGGTGTATTTCCAAATTATGAATGGCTGCAATTGCTACTAATGTGCGAATTGATGTAATTCTTGTAACAGGTGAATAGGTGTCAAAGAAGTCTTGACCCTCTTTTTGACGATACCCTTTAGCTACTAAATGAGCTTTGTACTTCTCAATGGTATGGTCTAAACTTCTTCTTGAATATCCATTTGTGCCCAATTGGTTTTTGCCCATGTGGCAAATCTACCAATTTCCAAGTGTTATTTTGCACAATGGAGTCAATCTCACTTTTGATTGTCTCTTTCCAGTAAGGAGCTTCAGAGGAGTCCATTGCTTCCTTATATGTTTGTGGTTCCTTATTCACTACATAGGTCATGTAATCAGGTCCAAAATCTTTGGCTATTTTGCCCCGTTTGCTTCTTCTAGGTTCTAAGTTCTCTTCTTGAACCTTTGAAGAATTCTCTTCATTTGATTGTAAACTTTTGTCTGGAATCGTATCATTCAGTCCATCATCTAGAGGTCTTTTCCTAGAGTAGGTAACCTCTTTCCCTTTATCCTTAAAAGGAAAAATATTTTCAAAGAATTCAGCCTCTGCTGATTCCATGATGGTTTGGTTATGGATCTCATCAACATGTGATTTATACACAAGAAACCTGTATGCTGCACTATTCATGGCAGGGCCAAGATAGATGCAATCTATGGTTTTTGGTCCAAGTTTAGTCCTCTTAGGAAGAGGTACTTGTACCTTAGCAAGGCAACCCCACACTTTCATCCTTTTATAAGAGGGTAACCTCCCTTTCCATAGATGATATGGTGATTTATCACTCTTTTTATGAGGAATTCTATTAAGTATTGTATTTGCTGCAAGACATGCTTCTCCCCACAGATTATGTGATGCTCCAGAAGTAATTAACATTGAATTAATCATGTTTTTCAATGTTCTATTCTTTCTTTCTGCCACTCCATTTTGTTGAGGAGTATATGGAGTAGTTGTTTGATGTATAATACCATTTAAAGAACAAAATTCAGCAAAGTCTTTGGATTCATATTCTCCTCCTCGATCAGACCTTAGAATTTTGATCTTTTTGTCAAGTTGATTTTCAACTTCAGCCTTGTAATTCTTAAAATAATTCAAGGCTTCATCTTTGGTATTTAACAAATAAATATAACAATACTTACTGCAATCATCAATAAAGGATATATAATAATTCTTTCCTCCTCTTGTAGGTGTTGCTCTAAAATCACATAAATCAGAGTGGATTAAGCCAAGTATTTCATTAGATTTTTCAACTGATTTATGAGGATGTTGTGAAAATTTTGATTCTACACAAACCTCACATTTTATGTTTTTATCTAATGAACATTTTGGTAACATGCCAAGTTTTGCCATTCTTTGAATAGAACGAAAATTAACATGTCCCAAACGAGAATGCCACAAAATTGAAGGATCATGCATATACATAGAAGAGGGGCTAGTAGTGCCCATTATTGCATTAGCATTAATATTGGTTACATCATTGTTTGGTGTTTCAACACCATAGTACAAAGGTAATACACTGACTTTGAAGAGACCCTCACTAAGGTATCCCTTTCCAACATACATCCCACCCTTAGTGAGAACAAATTTATCAGATTCAAATACAAGTTTGAAACCTTTGTTACTAAGAATAGGACCAGAAATCAAATTCTTAGTAATTTCAGGAACATGCAAGACATCACATAAAACAAGTTCTTTTTCAGAAGTCAATTGTAGTTTCACTTTTCCCTTTCCTTCAACTTTTGCAGTAGATCCATTCCCCATAAACATTGGTTCAGAATCCGAGACTTTCTGGTATGTAGAAAACATGGTTCGGGAGTTGCAAATGTGCCTTGTGGCTCCAGTATCAATCCACCAATCCACACAATTGCTAACCATGTTGGTTTGAATCACAGCAACAAATTGATTTGGTGATTCAACCATGTTGGCTTGACCAGAATTTCCTCCACCAAAATTGCCACCATTGTTTCCATTGTTCCCTCCATTGTTTCCTCCTTTATTTCCTCCTTGACCCCTCCTGAATCTGCAATCTTTGGTCTTGTGTCCAATTTTGCCACAAACATAGCATGGACCAGAATTCTTCTTGAAATTCTTCTTGTTAGGGCCATGATTTTTGCCATCTTTGGAAGAGTTTTTGGAGCCTTGCTTCCTTTTCTTGTTGTTGTGCTTTGTACTTGAAGTACTTGTTTCTCCAACAAAGTTTGCACTTGGTTCCAAGGAATTTGCATCTGCCTTCTCATTCAATCTGTTATCTTCTTCCACACGAATTCTCAACACAAGTTGCTCAAAACTCATGTCATCAGTTAAGTGCTTAAGATATAATTTGAAATTCTTCCAAGGAGGAAGTTTTTCAATGATTGAACCAACAAGAAAGTTAGAGTTTATACCCATACCTTCAACTTCAAGATCTTGTGCAATGACTTGAATTTCCTCCACTTGTTTGAGGACAGATTTGGTATCCACCATCTTGAAATTCATGAACTTTCCAATCACGAATTTCTTGGAACATGCCACTTCTGTTTTGTATTTCTTTTCCAGTGATTCCCATATCTCTCTTGCAGTAGTCATGGTAGAGTAGATATCATAAAGAGAATCATCTAAGGCATTCAGAATATAATTTTTGCAATTATATTCATTTGTGTTCCAAGTTTCCACAGCCCTTTGATGTTCTGCCATTTGGGCTTCACTGGGTGGTGTTGTTCCTTCTGCAGTGGTTGTACCAGTAGGAGGAGAGGGAGAATCATCAGTGAGAACATTGGAAACATGAAGAGTTGTTAGATAAAACAACATCTTCTGTTGCCATCTCCGAAAATCCGAGCCTTTGAATTTCTCAGGCTTTTCCACATGTGTTTTGATGATGGATTGTTGATCCATTCTTCCACTTTTTGATTTCTGTCTTAGATTGTTATGACAGAAGTATACAATCAACAAGATTAACAGAAATAAAACAAACGAAATTGAAATATATATATGAAATATACAAGAATCAGTTTGCAGAAAACATACTTGATGGTTTATGCTTATAACAGAAACACAAAAACGGAATTATGTAGATTGAGGCCTGCAAATTGCAATGTCCTAAGACAGAAATTTCCCTGGTGGGGATCTGTCTAGAGGATACAACAATCAATCAAGAACTTCTCTTGATTCTGACGAAATTCCTATGTTCCCTTCATCTTTGGAAGAACGAATTTTAAAGAGAATTTTGTGGTGTGATAAATGATTTTTGCAACCCCTCACAGATGAATGAAACAGGTATTTATAGGTATTAGTTATGACAGTTGGAAACTGTCAAAACCTGTCATTCAGTAATTACGAATTTAATAAAAAAAAAGAATAAAAATTAATTTCGTAATTAAAAATTATTTAATTAATCAGGAAGACCCCAAGAGCCCCAAGGCCCAAGGCCCATCTTTTAACCATTAAATATTCTCTTGATATTAGCCCATTTTAAGTCCAATTAGGCTAATCCAACACCACAACCCAAGCCCAATATGCTTAACCCATTACTTGACCCATTTAATTAAATGAGTGGGACTAGACATATAAGGTGGGAGAAGGTTTTCTCTTCCACCAATGTGGGATAAGTCCCACATTGTAATTTTGTAGTCAAAGTTCCAACACTCATAACATCCCAAACACTACACCCATAGAAACTTCAACAACTACTCACACAATGGGAGATAACCATGGAGGGAATCCATCTCCAAACCCACCACCCGAACAAACCCTTCGCCAATGGGCGAGACAGGAGGTTACACAACAACCTCTTTGCATCACATATCCGACATCCACCAATCTTGAACTAAAATCCGGACTCATCCACTTACTCCCTACCTTTAGAGGTCTGAAAAACGAAGATCCTCACAAGTTTCTAATTGAATTCCATGTCGTATGTCTGGGAATGAAGCCACACCATGTTACAGAGGATCAAATCAAGCTCAGGGCATTCCCCTTTGCGGCGCAAGATGCAGCAAAAAGCTGGCTCTATGACCTCCCATCGGGCATAGTTACTAATTGGGTAGATATTGCACAATTGTTTTTGGATAAATACTTTCCCGAGATGAAAGCTTCATCCCTACGGTAGGAAATCATTAGAATCAAGCAACGTAAGAAAGAGGTTTTCCACACATATTAGGAAAGATTCAAGAAACTGTGTCCGTTGTCCTAAACATGGAATTACTGAGTATCAGCTCCTCCAATATTTCATTGAAGGCATGACTCCAATGGAGAGAAGGCTTCTTAATGCCTCAAGTGGCGGGTCTTTACCTGACAAGAATCCAACCGAAATCCGCAACTTAATCAAGAACATGGCTGAAGATTCTAAGCATTCAAGTCATGATGAAGAATGGTATACGGATGCACCCCGAGGTGTAAAAGAAGTCCAAACTCCTCAAATTGAAGCTCAATTGTCCGAGCTTACAAAAGTGGTTATGATGTTAGCTAAAGACAAAGGTGTGCAGCCCATACCCCGCCCTTGCGATATTTGCACTCAAGTGGGGCATCCAACCGACATGTGCCCTCAACTTCAAGATAAGGATTATGAAGAAACAAATGCCTTGGGAGGGTATTCCGGGTCAAATCAGAGAGGATATGAGCAGCCACGGGGTGATCATAGATGTAATAATAATCAAGGTTGGGAAGGAAATCAACATGGAGGTTATCAAAAAAGACCATCATTTCCTCAACATCAACAAAGGCCGCCCTTTCAACCTCAAAATTTCCAGCCTAGGCCACCACAACAACCACCTCCACAAGCAGGTTCATCGAGTATGTCGTTGGAGGATATTGTTAAAAGCCTTGCCATTAGCACTCAAAGTTTCCAAAAAGAAACCAAGGCTAGCATAAAAAGCTTGGAGCAACAAGTGTCACAACTTGCTCAATCTGTGAGTAGAATGGAATCACAAGGCAAGCTACCATCCCAAACCGATAAGAACCCGAAACATAATGCATGTGCCATTACTTTGAGAGGAGGAAAAAGCTATAAAGACCCAAGGATTCCGGATGAAGAAGAAGAAGAAGAAAAAGAGATTAAGGTAGAATAAGTTGTCAAAGAAGAGGAAAGGGAAAATACTTCAAAGGAAAAGAAGCCAATAGAAACTAAAGTGAAAGTAACTCCAACACCATTTCCTTCAAGATTAACAACTACAAAAGGAGAACGAGAAGATGATGAGATCATGGCCATGTTCCAGATGGTTGAAATCAACATTCCGTTTTTAGATGCTATTACACAAATTCCTAGATATGCTAAGTTACTTAAGGAATTTGGACGTCTATGAAAAAGCTTAAAGGAAATCAAACTGGAAAATTTGGAGAAAACCTTTAAGCCGTGTTACAAAAATGGCTACCAAAGAAATACAAGGATCCAGGTGTATTCACGGTTCCTTGTAAAATGTATAACCTTTTTGTGCCACGCGTAATGCTTGATCTTGGAGCATTAGTTAATGTTCTACCTTATTCAAGCTATAAAACAATGGGAGTTGGACCTTTAACAAAATAGGAGTCGTAATTCAACTTGCTGATCGATCTTTAGTACACCCAAAAGGTGTATTGGAGGACATATTAGTGCAAGTCAATGAACTTGTAATTCCCGCCAATTTTTATGTGCTTGATATGGGAGACGACGATCAAACCTCAAGTTCCATACTATTAGGTAGACCATTTTTAAAAACAGCAAAAACAAAAATTGATGTCTATAATGGTACATTGTCTATGGGATTTGATGGGGAGGTCATCAACTTCAGTATCTATGAAGCAATGTAGTATCCAAGTGATGTTCACTGTGTAAATTTTGTTGATATGATCCAACCTTTGACTGAAAAGTGTTTTTGAGTTGACTAACCATGATTTGTTGGAGTTAGTTTTGAGCAAGAATTTTGATAACACTTTAGTCAAAGAGATTGCAGGAAATTTTAAGCTTGATGAGGAGTTGCTGGAAATTGTGGAGTTCATGGACGAAAAGAAGAAAATGAGGTATGATAATACCAAGTTGAAATTGCCCATTTCTAACACAAAGCTTCTTCCTTCTATTGTGCAGGCACCAAAGCTAGAATTGAAGACTCTTCTAGAGCATTTGAAGTATGCATATCTTGGAGAAGATGAGACATTGCCTGTCATTATCTCCAACAAGCTGTCTATTGAAGTAGAAGTTAAGCTGGTTACTTTGCTAAAAAAGTGTAAGGTCCTAAAATCTGAGGATCCAAACCAATGATCAAACAAATATCAATCAAACAAAGTAAGAATGGAGTGGAAGAAGGATTAAACCAAGCATGCGCATGTTTATATCTCAAAAACATCTAGTACACCTTGGATACACACACTTGGCCTTGAACGGACTGACCAACAACAACTCTACATTCTGACACTATTTATAGGGACCAACCAACCGCAAAAGGGTTCACGGCCGTGAACACCTGTTCAACTGTGAACACAAGATCGCAAGCCTACAAACACCAATCTATAAACAAAACCTATACATAGATAACTGCCTAGCCCAAACCACATAACTATGACCTAACAATCTCCCCCTTGGTTTGGGACTAGCATGTACTAAGGTCTTCTTGATCAACATCACCAAGACGTGTATGTCTCGCTTCCTGAACTGCAGAAGATCCTTAGCATCAAAAACGAATATCATAATCGCTATCTCGAAACTTGATCACTGCAGTGGCGCAAGGCTCTTCGACTGTGGTCTTGAACTTGTCACCAAATTCTGCAATAAGCTTGTTCTTCAAGTCAAAGTAGCCTGCTGATAGGGCACCAAGATTAAGCTGGAGATCGGAGATCTGTTTAGACTTTTGAAAGTTCTCTTCTTCAAGCTCGGAACCTCGAATATCGAGGGGTCTTATCAGAACGTCTTTCTCGATGATCTTCTGTTTAAGAGTAGTGATCTCCTCTCTTAGTTCTAGGATAGATAGGTCCACCCCTACTGAGCTACCTTCCCAGATAGATATGCCTTTTCCGCGAGGATTAGGATCATCATCATGTTCCTCCAAGACCCTAGCGAGACTCTGAGAGGCAGTGTCATGCATAAGCCTTAGAGGGGAGGATTCCCTAGGAGCTGAAGAACTCCCGGTTTGAAAAACATTACTTGGACCTTCCTGAATGTCAACTTGGGCTGACTGTGATAGTGTAGTGGTGGTTGTAGTTGTTGGCTGCATTGGCTGGACTTGATCTCTAATAAGCACTCCCAACATCAGGTCAACTCGCCTTCTTTTCAACGGAGGCTTGGAAGCATGTGTCAATTCAAGATCACTTTCAGATGACAAAGAAGTTGGAATAGCAACATGAAGGCGAAGAATCCTCGATGTTGCATCCATATCAATTGTTGCATCGAGCATCTGATCAAAAGTTGGAGATGTCACTTTGAGAACACCACTAACTCCTTATGTCTCCGTTGCAGGTTGCACAACATCATGGACAATGTCAAAGAAAACATCGAGGTCTTCACTACTTAGCCTTGTATCATTATCCTGTTCAAAACCCATGAATTGCCAACCCAAGAAGCATCAGATCTTTTAAAAAATAAGACATTTTGAAGACTTAAAAGTTAAAATTAAAATTAAAATAAAATCTAAAAAATTTAAACTAAACTATTTTTTGATTTTTTTTAAAAAAAAATTGTATGACACTAATTTCCTTTTTCACCATTGCACATAACCTTTTGTGATATAGGGATCAAAGTTATTAGACAACCTTAATCTGATCTGATCAATCGTCAGTATTGTGGTTCACTTAAGCACGAAAGGTTGTGACAAAATTAGGACATACTACAAGTGACAAGACATTGTGACTTTACAATTCTAGATAAAATTCCTAAGGACCACTTATTTGACGACGACCAAAGATATTGTTGTCCACATAAATTGAGCAACGAGATCTACAGACAATCCATTAATTGTTCAATTTTAGATGTACTAGAACATGTTTCCCGCTTCATGATATACCCCAATAATCAAGAACTTCTGAGATATTCCTTACTTTAGTGAGCAGAAAATTATTATGGGAGAAGTCACATTTAGAATGCATATGCTATACACCCAGGTCGGATCTTTCGATCATGCAGAGGGTGAAACATATGACTGACCAGATTTAGAGGGATTGAGAAGTAGAATGGTGCATATGTTGTGTACCAGGTCGGATTGTTAATCACGCAAAGGAGACAACATATGGCTAACAGAGGAAGCAACATATGACTGACATAAAGAAGGCAAGAAAATAATTTCCTACAGACCTACTTTATCGGAATTTCCCGATCACCCCGTCAATATCAGAATTAAGGATAAAGTCTGTACATTGACGAAAAGTTAAAGCACAATTCTAGATACAAATTATTTAGTGTAATCTGCAGATTCCAATGTATATCTCCCTGCTCAACCTATCCGAACGTCGTATTGTCAGGCTAAACGGAACTATCTAGGTCTATATTTTTCAAGTCTCTAGATTCCTTAAGTTCATCTGTTCCTAGTCAAGTCCATTAAATCTTTCGTGCCTACCAGCACATCGAACACAGAGCTCAGACAATTCAATTTTGGTACTTTACACAAATTCAAATTTCCTGTTATCACCAAGTTTATATCACTTCCCAACACATCACCTGCAAGCACATATCAGTAGCAACATATTTTTTTTTGTGTTTTCTGATTTTCTAATGTTTTTGGGATTTTTGAAAATTTTCTCATTTTTGTTTTGTTTTATTTCTCCCCCTAAATTTGTGCATAGGAGAGAAAAGAAAAATAAATGCGCAAATTTAAACTACCTAAAACAAAAATTAGTCCTCAAAACGAATCATTTTCAGAAAATAGGGGGTCAAGAAAATTCAACCGTAGTCCATAAGCTGATCTGTGAGATACCTAACAAGCTACTTTTTAACTCAGGAGCGTAGATGACGTTCTCAAAACTCAGCACTCCATTTGTTACTGTTCCTTTCTGTGTGATCTTCCCTCCATCTCCTCCTGCGAAGGAAACATAGCCCCCATTAAGAGTCTGAATGATGTGCAGTTAGGAGATGTCTCCTGTCATGTGCCTAAAACAACCGCTGTCGACGTACCAAGGTCTGACGACATTCCTCCGCAGCTGTTCCTACACAATGCGCGGGTTTTATGAGGTTTTGGAACCCAAGTCATTACAACACTGGGTTTACCCTTGACATTCATAAAATTTTCCTTTTGACTTTTTGATTTTTCTTTACTATCAGATGCACTCGCAGAAGATGAAGATGACCGGACAATTTGAGATTTAGGTACCCACTGGTAGTTAGGTTTTGAAGGTTTTGAAGAATTTACAGGTGATTTAGAAATATTTTTCTTTGGCTTTGACCGTTTAGATTTTTGCCTAGGATTAGTCAAAGATCCAAATGAAGACTTTGACGAATCCAATCTTAGCTTAGCCATGTTCAGTTTCGTGAAAGTACCTGTTGTATTTGCGTGAAAAACCTGTTTATTTCTTTTAAGTTTAGCCCTTTTTCTGTCCTTATGAACATTCCAATCACCATCACGAGAACGAGGTCTCGAGAAATTTCTTATGAGAGATCTTCCTCGCGACTCGCTCTTTCTTCTGTGTGCATGAAAAGGAACAAATGCCCGATTTGGACAATTGCGAGCAATATGACCTGCAGTTCCATAGTTAAAGCATGTTTGTCTCTTAGAATAAAAACTGGCACTGCTCTTTTCTGGTTTAGTGGTTTTATTGACTCTCTTGCTCTTCCCACATGTATAAGTGCATGATTCAGATAGTGTGACTGGTGTAGGTGCAGTGGGTGTGCGAGTAACAGAAACATCAGAATTATTAGACACATCACCACAAGCAACTTTTGAAGCATCAGAATTAGACACAGAATCATCACTAATCAAATCATCAGTTTTAGAAACAATATTGTCTGAAACAGAAACATCATTTTTCAAAACTGAATTATTATTAGCACAATTCTCTCCAGACTCCTACTTTCCCTGGCTTACTGAGGAATCTGCATGGGAAGTAGAAATGTTAGTATCTAAAACCCTAACACTACTTTCAGTTGCCTGTTCAGCAGCTGGTTTATCGTATACCATAAATGGTTCTCGGTCAATCTCTTCCTGAGTCATAGGTTGAACAGTGTAATTGTGATTGAAGGGGGGGGGGGGGGACTCTCATAACCTATTCCTACTTGCTTCTGGTCCCTCCATTTCATTTGGTGTTTAATCATCGTTGCAACTCTTTCACTTGACACATCGAATTTTTTGAAGTTAAATTCAACATTTGCAGAACGAGTCTTCAATGTGTCAAGTTCCGCAGTTACATCATCAAAATCCTTTTTAAGATATCTATAGTGAACACACTTGTCACTATAGTCTGCTTGTAACTTCTTATAGTCATTTGACTTGGCCTCTACGCATTAAATCGACCTGTTCATGTAAAAAATTGATAATTTTAATATAAGATGGAGAGCAAGAATTTTCACTGACCGCAATGCTTGAGGAACTCATTGTTTTTTTATTTTTTAAATTGCCCTTTGACTAAAAACTCAAAAGTCAAGCTTAAAAAATCAAACTTAAAAGTCAAACCGAAAAGCTAAATTTGAAAATTTGAAGGTTAAACGAGAAAGTCAAAGGTCAAACTTGAAACGAAGTCAAAATTTAAGGTCAAAAGTCAATAATAAAAGTCAAAAATTAAAAACTAAAATTTTTGGTAGAAAATTGAATTTAAAAATAAAGGAAATTGAATTTTTGGCAAAAAGTTTTAAAGTTGCGAAATTAGGTCGAGATAGAGACGCCTTTTGAATTAATTCACAAAGGTTTAGAAAGAAAAGCATGCTAGATGAGATGGTAAGGCGCCTAATTGATGAATCTGGGGGCCCGAGTTCGAATCTTCGCAGCCTAAAAAATCTCTCCTCCTTTTTTTTAAGTATAGGCCACGAAATTCGGACTCGTTGAACTTCGGAATCGAACACGCTGCTGACCACAAAGGCGACGACCCAGAACGAAGCCGTAAACGCTGTTGAGCCGTAAACACCGAAGCCGGACACACGAGGTTGCTGACCGCAAACTCTCGTACCGCAAACCCTCATGGGCCATAAACGAACTTCAGGCCGTGAACCCTTCTTCGGCCGAGAACCCTTCAGAGGCCGTGAACACTACTTTAGATACGAATAAAAAAATGACGTTTTTCACCCTTTTTGCTCCAAAACTCGATCCAAAACTCGTTTTTAGGAAAAATGCAAAGAATAACCCCCTATTTTGCTAAGATCTATCTAAAAATGCAGAAATCCTTCAAAAATAAGATCAAATAATCTCCAGGTCTGGCAAATTGATTGATAAAATCCTTGAATATGTTTTGACACCAGATTTGCTTTGATACCAATTGTAAGGTCCTAAATCTGAGGATCCAAACCAGTGATCAAGCAAATAGAAATCAAACAAAGTAACAATGAAGTAGAAGAAGAATCAAACCAAGCATGCACACGCTAATATCTCAAAACGTCTAGTACACCTTGGATACACACACTAGGCTGTGAACGAACTATCTCCTATCTACCTTACATTCTGACACTATTTATAGGGACTAACCAACCACAAAAGGGTTCACAGCCAAGATCGCAAGCCTAAAAACACCAACATATAACCAAAACCTATACATAGATAATTGCCTAGCCCAAACCACATAATTATGACCTACTAATCTCCCCCTTGGTTTGGGACTAGCATGTACTCAGGTCTTCATGATTAGCATCACCAAGGTGTGTATGTCTCGCTTCCTGAACTACAGAAGATCCTTAGCATCGACAAGACGAATAGCGCAATCGCTATCTCGAAACTTGATCACTGCAGTGGCGTAAGGCTCTTCAACTGTGGTCTTGAACTTGTCACAAAATCTTGCAATAAGCTTGTTCTTCAAGTCAAAGTAGCCTGTTGATAGGGCACCAAGATTAAGCTGGAGATCGGAGATCTGTTTAGACTTCTGAAAGTTTCTTCTTCAAGCTCGGAACCTCGAATATTGAGGTTTTCGATCAAAACGTCTTTCTCGATGATCTTCTGTTTAAGAGTAGTGATCTCCTCTCTTAGTTCTGGGACATATAGGTCCACTCCCCCTGAGCTGCCTTCCCTGATAGATATGCCTTCTTCGTGAGGATTAAACCAAACCAGTGATCCAACAAATATCATTCAAACAAAGTAAGAATGGAGTGGAAGAAGGATTAAAGCAAGCATGCATACGTTTATATCTAAAAAAATGTCTAGTACACCTTGGATACACACACTTGGCCGTGAATGGACTGACCAACAACAACTCTACATTCTGACACTATTTATAGGGACCAACCAACCACAAAAGGGTTCACGGCCATGAACACTTGTTCAACTGTGAACACAAGATTGTAAGCCTACAAACACCAATCTATAACCAAAACCTATACATAGATTATTGCCTAGCCCAAACCACATAATTATGACCTAACAAAAAGTATAAGAAAGCTGTTGGGTGGAAAATTGCCGACATAAAAGGGTTGAGTCCTTCCTTGTGTATGCATAAGATTCTCATGGAGGAAGACTTCAAACCAACCTGAGAGGCACAAAGAAGATTAAATCCACCCATGAAGGAGGTGGTAAAGAAAGAAATCATCAAGCTTTTGGATGTAGGTATGATCTACCCCATCTCTGATAGCAAATGGGTGAGTCCCGTTCAGGTAGTCCTGAAAAAGGTTGGGGTCACAGTTGTCAAAATTATTGAGGGAGAATTGGTGCCAAACCGTGTGCAAAACGGGTGGAGAGTTTGCATTGACTATAGGAAGTTGAATGCTTCAACAAGAAATGACCATTTCCCCTTACCCTTTATTGACCAAATGTTAGAGAGATTGACGGGTAAATCTCACTATTGTTGTTTAGATGGTTTCTCTGGCTTTCATCAAATTCCGGTAGCCCAGAAGATCAAGAGAAAACCACCTTCACTTGTCCCTTTGGCACATTTGCTTATAGGCGTATGCCTTTTGGTCTATGTAATCCACCCACAACATTTCAGAGATGTATGGTGAGCATCTTTTCTGAATATGTTGAAAACATCATTGAAGTTTTCATGGACGATTTCACGGTTTATGGAAACTCCTTTGATGAATGTTTGAACAATCTCACAAAAATTCTGCAAATGTGCATTGACACAGATCTTGTGCTTAACTATGAAAAATGTCATTTCATGGTGGACAAAGATTGATTTTAGGTCACATAGTGTCCCAAAAAGGCTTGGAAGTTGACAAAGCCAAGATAGATGTTATTACAAGTCTTTCTTACCCGAAAAATGTTCGGGAAGTTCGTTCATTTCTTGGTTATGCAGGTTTCTATCGGCGGTTCATCAAAGATTTCTAGAAGATTACGGTTCCGATGTGTCAACCACTCCAAAAAGATGCTGAATTCGAGTTTACTCAACCATTCAAGGACACTTTTGATCGACTAAAGGATTTACTCACTTCCGCTCCAATCATCCAACCACCTAGTTGGGGATCTCCCGTTTGAAATCATGTGCGATGTGAGCAACACTGCGGTTGGAGCAGTGTTGGGACAAAAAGTGGATCGAGCTCATCATGTCATTTACTATGCATCCAAGACCTTGGATAATTCTCAAACCAACTACACCACAACAGAAAAGGAGTTGTTGGCGATAGTCTTTGCATTGGAAGCCGAGGTTAATACGGTAGATGTTGCTTCTGCAAGAGTTCGATATAGAAATCAAAGATAAAAGTTGGAAAGAGAATCTGGTTGCAGATCATCTAAGTCGAGTTGTGCCATCCGAAGACGCCATACCAATCCGCGACACATTTCAAGACGAGCATTTATTCGCTACTAATGAAGCCCCATGGTATGCGGATATTGTCAATTACTTGGTCACGAATCAATTTCCTCCGGAGTCCACACGTTGGCAAAAAGACAAAATCAAGAAGGAAGCGAGGAGATACGTATGGGATGAGCCTTATCTTTTGAAGTATTGCGCGGACCAAATGATCTGAAGGTGTGTTGAGCAAAAAGAGGTATAATCCATCCTTAGTTTTTGTCATTCCTATGCTTGTGGAGGTCATTTCGGACCCCAAAGGACAGCTAGAAAAGTCTTAGATAGTGGATTCTATTTGCTTACCATTTTTCATGATTCTTATGTGTTATGTGCACATTGTGATAAGTGCCAAAGATCCGAGTCCTTAAGTTCTAGGAATCAAATGCCCCTTACCCCCATATTAGTTTGTGAAATATTCGATGTGTGGGGTATAGACTTTATGGGACCATTTCTGCCCTCCTTTGGTTGTTCATATATTCTATTGGCGGTGGACTATGTGTCCAAATGGATGGAGGCCAAGGCCACCCGTACTAGTGATTCCAAAGTTGGAAACTTTATCTTGTAAGACACATTTGGATAAGAGCTTTTGAGTTTTTTAAGCCTTAGATAAGAGCTTTTGAGCATTTGGGGTAGTCCCAAAGGATAAATTTGGAAACTTTATCCTTTAAGACACATTTGGAGTTCAGATCTGAGCCTTAGAGTCCCTGGAATCGAAGAATCATCCAAATGTGTTAAACAGGGGGGAAAACTCGTCGAGTGTCTAGGCATCTCAACGAGTTGGCTAGGGTTTTCCCGACTTTCCAAGTACTGGAGGAACTCGACGAGTGGCTAGGTTCAGTCGACAAGTTGGGTCAATATGGACTGTTGACTTTGACCATTGAATTTGACTTTGACCATGGTTGACCAAGTTTAGCTTTGACGGCATTTTGGGTATTTCGGGGTTTTGATAGAATTGGTCACATGTTGGTTGTAGGCATTCGAGTCAGGAACTGAGATTGAGAGTTGGATCTTATCATTCAGTGCTGCTTGTGAGGTGAGTTTCCTCACTGTACTATTGGGTCAAAGGCACCAATGCCGACCCTTTTGGATTGTTATCGTGGTTATCTTAGGATGTTATTATGTTGTTACGATCTGTTAGATTTGTATCTTGGTAGATAGGATGATGTTATGCTTATTGATCTGTATGATATGTGCTTGGCTGTTGATTGATTATGTGTTTATGAGTTATGTATATGTCGGCATGTGTGTGTGTGGCTGGGTTGAGGCGGTCCTGCTTTGTGCTGAAGACCAACAAACCCAGGGCGACCCGGATAGATTGCAGGCCTGCTAGGCGGTCCAATAGGGCCGAAGGCCCGGTGAGCGGTCCGGATAGGCTGTAGGCCCTGCGAGGCAGTCCAGTCATGCCGACGGCTCGGGAGCGGTCTAGATAGGTTGAAGGCCCCACGAGGCGGCCTAGTCAGGCTAAAGGCTTATATGTGCATGTTGTTGTTGGTTATGTTTATGTGGTGGTATTTTGGGGAAGACTCACTAAGCTATGGGCTTACAGTTTTTGGTTATGTTTCAGGTACTTAAGATGATCGCATAAAGGCAAAGGCTTGATTGTGCACCTCCTCGTATTTCATGTTATGATTTCTGGGAAAAACTCTGATGTGAAACGTATTTTGAAAACAATATGTAATAAATAATGGTTTTTGGATTTATGCAAAAGTTTTAAAATTTTCAAAATTTTATGGATGTTACACTGTTCCTCATTTAGGACAAAATTTCCTCTTTTGATGAATCGAGTCTAGGTAAATTGTTACTTTATACTAGATCTTGTGCTAATGATTTGTTAGTAAAGATTAATTATAAGCATGATGTTCTTTTGTTGTTTCTACATATATGCCCGTATGGCCGTATTTGAGTCCCCACCAAATTTAGATTAGTAGAAATATGTCCAGGTCAGTCATGATTCCTAAAAAGCTAACAAAGATCCAACCATATCGGTTCTAAAACAACAACTACCACAAAGATGATGTTGTCGATCAGGTTTATGCCCCTGAAGTTCATTTTATCCCGAAATCCAAAATTATATTTGAGTATGAAAGTGTATGTTGAAAATACTATTATCATGGATAATGTTGGCGACCATGAAGTGCAGTTATAAATATCAATGTATCTTAATTTATTTATTTGCTATAATGCCTTGCATTTATTTATTTGTATACAACTTTATACTTTCAGTTTCTTTATTTTTACTATTAGAGCATTATACTTCAAAAAATCAAACTTCTTATATGATTTGTATTTCAAATGAAAGGGGCATATAAATATAGCAAAAGAATTGCAACATGTTTCCATTTATTTATTTAACTTATGCTTAATATGTTCTTTATAAGTTGCAATGTCTACCTCTACCTATTCTAATATGCAAACATAAAAATGTCACATGTTCATTTTCTAGCATGCCTCTTTAACATGTCGTATTTTCTATGATTTCTACGATTTTTTTGTTGTTAACGAATCAACTTCAATTCAATTTTTGAAAATACAAAATCATATCTTAATAATATTTCGAAATATATGATAAAGTATTGTGTTTATTTTACTTAACAAATTAATTTAATTTAGAATTACTTGCAATTGACAATACCTGAATTTTTTTTTTAACATTTATTATTTTTTATCTAATATAAAAATTTTAAGCATACCGACCTTGGTTTTCACTTATAACCTAGTAACACTTATATATGACAAAAAGGATCAACTAAATTCTTCAAGAGTATAACCTTATCATCCACTTCCAGATAAAATGACAAGTCATCAAACATGATTGACACCACAACAACATAATCAGAGCATTCATCAGAAGTACCTTCATCTTCTACATTTTCATCTTCAATCCATGCATGTAATATTTTATTATGTTGATCAGTGTATACACCAATTCTTCCCTCATTGGCATAAGCAGTGTCAAAAAACCTAACATAATTATAATCATTTCTCAAATTTCTCAACTCGTCTCTCATCTCTCAGTAATAAACGTCCACAACAATAGTAAACATCATTACACCTCTCCCTGGTTATTCAAGAAAAGAGATGAAGTATTTTTTACCAATACTACTTAAATATATCTCCCTAACAAAAGTTTATGAGGGTTGAAGTACATGATAAACTTCAGTGCAAAGGCTCATTAATTTGGTGAATATACACAGTTAAAAATCTTGATTTTTAGGAGTTAGACGAACCTTTCAATGTCGTTTTTGTTGTAGGAAGATTTGAGTGTGTTTGAGAAAGAAACAAACCCTAATTTTGAAATGTAATTTTATTGAATTTTATACGGGAATAAGTTAACCTTCCAATTAGCTTTTTAATTAATATTGTTAATAATAATAATATATCAAATTATTGTAGATATGATGAGAAGTGGAAAAATATGTTCAAAGATTTTGGAGCTCCTATTATCATCTCAATCATATGTTTTGTCTAAAAGTAGGTATACCATATATATCTCTTAGCCCATGTGTTGCATAAATGAAAACATTTAAAGATGCCTGCCCTTGTCCCTACTCCGTATGCATTAAGGACCACTTGCTAATAAATAGGTTTTACACCTACCCATGTGTTGCCATTTAGGCCATGAATTGAAGTTTTTGTGTAAGGTCTGTTTCCATAATCCTATTGTTGTTGCAAACATAATGATGTCTAGCGCACCACATAAGTAATATGTTTACAACAAAACATCAAGTTTTTTGGTATGCATATTTGCTTCCACACATATTAGTCTCTTACAGTTTCATTTCAATCAACATTAATAAAAGTGTAATATAATGTTGTCCACTAACCAATTTACCACCTTATATATGATTTTATAGATCCATATGTATTGTTCTACTCAACGTGTCATGCTATGTTAAGCTAATAAATTAGTTATTTTATGATTTAAATAGATTTGTAGAAGTTCTGATATCCAAACAACTAAAACACATTTTATATATTAAATGAAATCTTTTTAATATTTTGCAACTCATTAGTCAAAAGACATCAACTTTTACATTAAAATTTCATAATAAAATTTTGATATTACATGGATTAAAATAAATCCCAAAACCATGACAACTTGAATTCCCAATATAAAAATAAGACAATCCAAAAATAAAATAAAAATGCAAAACAACGTGCTCTTGCTTTCAAACTGTTTCTTATTACGTTTTATATATTACGTCTCTAATGCATTCCTTACTTGACTAATCTCATTTATTTACACTTGCCTCTAGAAGTCATACAAGTACTTTTTGAAAAGAGACATGTGTTCGGAGTCTAAGCACACGGCAAGCTTCAAGGCCCGATCGTCATTAGGGTTCGGTATGATGTAAATTGTGCCCTCGTAAAGTATGCTTGCGGGTCCCATGAAAATGGGTTTACCCCATCCGAAGTCAGATTCATACAACGGTAAGCGAGTCCAACTATTTACATTCAGATTTGGACTCGCAAAATATGTCGGCCCTCGAATGAGAGTCGATAGATCTGACTGCAACTCCAAGTAGTCAATGGCCGATCTCATATAGTGATCGTCCATTCTAGACAGCTTACTGTGGATTCTTCTTGCAGTGTCTGCCAACGACTCTGATTTAAACTCGCCTGAATTAGCCATCGGGGTGGCCGTGAACACAACGTTTCCAAGGTAACCGGGAGGGAGTGGAGGGTTCAATCTCGATCGTCCGTCTGTGGCCACGTACAATTTGGTTGGTTGATCGTGTGAGAGTCCACGAGCTTTGCATGCACATCGCCATAGGTGAGCGGCTAGGATTACAAATGTGCTATGGTACACACTTCCATCACCCTTTCCTTTTGATTTAAGATCGTTGATTTGATCAAGCGTGAGCCGCAGGATCGTGGTGGAAGCAGGCGACTTGTGGTTTTCGGGTGGGGTTATTAATGATGGTGGTGGGTGGTACTCTACATGGTCAAACATGGGAGTGGGTGGGTCCCGCGCACGGAGGAGTGATCGGTCATTGAACGGTGGGATTGCAACGGGTAAGCCACGGGCTATATCGGCCCATGTGTTGATGAAATGGAGGGAGGAGAATCCATCGGATAAAGTATGGTGCACTCCACACCCTAGAGAAACCCCACCACACTTGAAACGTGTAACCTATGACCAAAGCAAAATTTAAACTTAAAAAACATGCATTGATCACAAGTTCTTATAATTGTCGTAAGAATCATGTGAAAAATGAAAATGCATTGTGTTTAAGAAGTAAATACGTGCATTAGCTAACGTTTGTGACGAAATTCAACTCCAAAAAAAAACTCAAATGTGCATTAATCACGTCTACATGCGAATGTCTTAATAGCATGCTAAACCTCTAAATAGGTATATAACACTAATATTTCATGTCATTTCATATAATTAGGAACCTACACAAACATTACATTTTATGAACTTATAACTACTACCCATAACCATTTTAAAGGTTTATATACTAGGTTTAATATTTCTACACTTAATTCATAATATAATCTTTATATCAAATCATAAGATAAAAACACAATATTCATATTTTTTTCAGTTTAAAGAAAAGATATTTAATATTGATTATTTTAGAAATAAAAGGAAATTCTATAAAGTTCAGTAAAAACAAATTCAATGTTATTTTTAGGGAAACCCCTAAAAAATCTCTTAACATATTATCTTTCAATCATAAAAAAGAACATTATATTATATTTTTGTTCATTAAAACCATTTTATGTATAATAGTCTATATTAATTTTTGATGGCTATTATAAAGCATTTTATCATATAATTATTATATCATAAAAATCATAGAGTAAAAAAATAAAAAATGTTAATATAATAAGAACAAAAATGAAACGACTTGTGTGGAGGAGGAAGAGGTTGTCCATCCCACGTACGCATGGACCAGAAGTCACCGTCATAGAAATAAACTAATTAATAATTGTACATTTATTACTTTTGTGCACCCTACAAAACGTTACAAAAAAATATTATAAAAGTTTTCTTGAAACAAATATTTTTCATAGAGTTTGTTAATTAATAAGTTCTATAGTTAGATTTTTCTATTAAATCAATATTAATTTATTTATTTATCTCATACATATTTTATACACTTGTTATTTTGGGATTACAAAAAATATTAAAATATACGTGAAAAAACTATTTTATAACCTTTTAGGATGATGACTGTTGATAAGAGTACAGTGATAACACGACTTTCCAGGAAAATGTTGCTGACTATGTCTACACATATTATTACAAAGAAACCAAGTTATTGTCACGTGAACTTGTCAATTTTGTTTTACATAAAGACCCTTCTATTTTATGAAATGGAAATTACGCCCTCAAGCTTTTGGATATTTCAATCCAACACCAAAATGTTATATACTATTATACTAAGATGTAAATTTTTAAATTAATGGCCTTTTTTTTTGACTAAATCAAAGCTATCCATGAATTTTTTTTGTTTTTTATTTAAGATAGAAACAACGGGGTTAATATAAAAAACTCCTAACTTTTTATTAATTTGTCTTTTTTACTTTTACTTTACATTTTTCCAAGTGTGCAATGTATTTGCCAAATAATTCTTATTTATGAAATTATGGGCTAATAAATTGATGTGGTTTGAAATAATGCATATCATGGCGGTTTTCCAAACTTAAAATATGGGAATCTTCTCATTATTTATATAAAATACTGTTTTGTATATCATTAATAAAATAATTATTTAAATTATATCATTTATTTCGTTAAATATTTTAGCCATGGTATAATTTAAAATTAAACTGTTTATAATAAAAATTATCAACTATGATATGATGCTAAAAGCACTAGAAATGAAACTTGATGAACTTATTTGCAAATAAGAAAAGACTTATCACCTGTGTGATGACTAGCGGATAAGAAGAGATGTCGCCGGAGTAATCCACAGTCGGCGCCAACCTCCGTAGCTCCGGCGACGGAGTAATCTCACCAAAATCATCAATCTTACAATCCGCTTCAGCTTCCACAAACAAAACACCCTCGCCGTTGCAGTTAATTTCAACTCTGCCATCGCCATCTGTACCCAGGCGTCCGGCCATCGGAAAAAAGGAACAGAGAACGTCGGAGAGAGCCTGTTTCAGAACCACCGAATCAAAGAAATCCGAAGACCCATTTGGCCTATAAAAGTATATGGTCAATAAATGGATCCGACCCACAATCAAATCAAGATTCGAGTTCCATAGTCGCTGATTCGGCGTCTGTTTCGATGGTTTCACCATCACTGATTCCTTCACAGTTAGGTTCATCTTCTCTGAATCAGTTCCGATAGTCATCGGAATATGAAGATTCTCCGGCAACCCTTTTCGGGAATTAAGTAATCAAAGATGGGTTTGGTATTGATTTTACGAAAAGAGTATACGAATTGAAGTTTCGAGACGTGTTTTACAGGTTTAGTGTGTGTATCTGAGACTTGACGACGTGGACAACTCATGGCAAATAATGGTGTACAAAGCTTTGTATTTATAGAAGGTATTGAGAAGAGAAAAACAAAAAAGTTTGGCCTTTTAAAGTAGAGTAAGTTGTGAAATTAATTAATAAAAAGTATGAAATTTGTTTTTATTAATTGGTATATAGTTATGTTAAATTATAATTTACGTGAGATTTAATGGTTTTTTAGCTATAGATTCGAGCTTAGTCAATTATAAAATATCAAAATTCAAATATAACAAGAAAAACGGAATTGATTTTTGTAGGTGCGAAACAAATTTGATTTGGATAAAACTAAAGAGCGTAATGAAAACCAAAACTAGATACATTCAATTGGGTTCTTGGTTATACGTATATAAAAAAGCAAATCTGAGTTTTAATATTCTTAAAAAATCTGGTTGCAAGTTGTCAACGGATTCAAATAATTTTCTATTAAGTTGAAAATGACATCATTTTAAATTTTTAATTTACATTTTTAAAATTATAAAAAGAATGAAGTTGCATTTGATTCTTGGTTAGGCTGGAGACGCGAAACTCTTTTAGTTTAACTATTTTAAGAAAAAAACATATATATCACATATCGGCAACCACTTTTAAAGGATTAGGGAAAAATTATTAAATTAGTTTAATTATCAAAACAGTAATCAACTTTGTAATTGTGATTTTGCAAATTGCTAGACAATCTGCGAAATAATGATGTCATATCACGTTTATTATTTAAGAGCGAAAAAACTAAGAGTTTTCTAATTTAAGTGAAGATTTTGCATATGACACATGCGGTATCCTCTAATACCCATTGTGAAAGTCATCTCAGAAATCTCTTTTCTCATATGTCATATGCAATACGATAAATGTCATTTGCGAAAAATATTTCTCATATATTATCTGTGATTTTGTTTATGTTATCTGAGAAATTGTAGTTTTTTCTGTCAAAAAGTTTGTATTTTTTTTTCATATGTACTCTGAAATCTACAATCATATTATAAAACCAACATCCGTACAACGAATTAAGAGAAAGAAAGTTATAACTTTTAAAAATATAAAAAAATCAACAAAAAGTTGTATGGTATCATTTCTATCCAAAAAAACATGACTTTAAATTTTTCCGGGTGCTATTATGTTGTTATGAGTATCAATAGTTTATGGTGGCCCATAAATGGTGAAACTGAGTATGTTAGCTATTTTTTAAAAAACTACTATGTATAATTTTCATTAAATATAGATTTTTATGATTTATTAAATTTGATCAAAGACATGTTTGAAATGCATGCATAATATCAGTTTGTCTTCCCATAATCAGAATTTTAAGATTCTCCGGCAACCCTTTTATAAAAACAAGATGTCAAATATGGGGATGGTGTTGGTTTTGCGAAAAGTGTATTTGAATTGAATTCAAGATTTGTTTTATTATTTGTATGACAAGAAGGTCATGTTAGACTTGACGACATAGACAACTCATGGCAAAGGATGGTATATGATGCTTGGATTTATAAAAGACATTTGTAAGAGAAAAACAAAAAGGTTATCACTTGCTAATATAGCTAACCTATTTTTTCGTGTAAATTGAATTCAATTAATTATAATGTTTGTGTTTAGTAAATGGTACCGAATTATAAAATTAATAAACCGCATCATTTATCCAATCCATGTTAATCCGTTCCATGACTCACATGAAACATCAATCACAGAGCACTAATAATATTTTAAAGTTGTTAGGATACATCAACTATTAGATTCTCATCACAAGTGTTTTTGGTATCGAGCACTATTAACACAAGTGCTTTAGTATCGAGTTGTGTTAACTTTAATAGTATCGAGTTATGTTAACTTTAATATATAGGAGCCTTTTCGTTGAATGTTTTTTATTATTGGTTTGAGCACAGTACGTTGAAACGAAATTATCAAATTAAAATATACATGGTTATAAAAGACAAAATAAGTTGGATTTTAATCTAAGGATAATATTAATAACCCCTTACGAATTTAATCATTTTGTTTTAAAAGGTCTTTGATATTTTTGACCTTTAAACCATTGTCGAAGGTTATTGATGTTTTTTTTTTTTTTTTTTGATAAAAACAATACTTTTTTCTTATAATGACAACATAAATAATTTTAAAATAACTATTATTATAAGACCATTTTAAACAAACCCATCAAGAAATCAATTACATGTGTTAATAATATTATAAAACAATTATAGGATTTTAGCATTGACAACACTTGAAGCCTTTGATACCGCTTGATATTAGGGAGTTGACGAAGATGACAAAAGAGCATAAAGGAGAGATCATCTATATTGTATCCACCAACAAGTATAAGCCACAAAGAATACAAGTTCCCACTTGTATTTAATACTTCTTAAACCTTTAAGAACTAAACATATTTTAATCTTAAAGAAGCAGTTAAAACAAAAACTTTTACTGGTCTTCAAAAGAGAGAAAGATGAGAGGGAAGAGTGGTACGTTTGGCCAAGGAAGAAAAAGAGAAGAAACAACCGACTACGAAGACTATGGCATCTTATTTATATACACCTATGCAATTATCGCGGTCCAAAATCTTATAGCGGTTACTTGCCACGATTTAAAAGCGGTTCCCACGGAGGGATAGTAGTTTATATATATATATATATATATATATATATATATATATATATATATATATATATATATATATATATATATATATATAATCACAAAGAGTCATATAAAATGTAAAAACACATAACATAAAGCAAATTAAAAGAGACCGATATCAAATTGTCAAACAAACATCAATCGCAATCCATTGGTTCAGCTTCCAAGCCAACATCGTCTAATGCATTCTCTTCTACATCAAGGTCCACATCCACATCATCTTCCCACTTCAACTCTAGTCTGATCGTTATCATCATCATCATCATCTCTAGAACGCTCCCTTTTGCTCCTCGTACTAGGCCCGATGTCTACAACTCCACCTATCGCTTCTCGCACATCGACCAAAGAATACCATCACGTGAATCCATAAAGTCTTGAAGTTCAGCCTTTGTTGGTATCTTCCAATCACCATTTTCCTCCACATCTCTCAACAAAATAGGATCGGTGTAACACCCTGTTGCGAACCGTTTCTTATGTGGGGGTGGTAACTCGAAGACCGAGTATCATCATGCTTAGGGCCTTTGAGGAAAAGATATTTATACCCATTTTGGTGTGGGTAATGTAATTTAGATGATCCAGGAGTTTGGTCTCTGTTTTGGCGCCAAGGGGTGTTTTGGTAAAGTGTCAGTTCGGGCTTTTATGAATTTTGGATTTTTGTTTGGAAATTTTTAAGGAAAGGATGAGTTGATAGAAGTTTAGAGCTTCTCGTTACCTTTCTATGGATATAAAGAGCGTCAAAATCGGAGTTAGAACGAAGAAGTTATGCCCGTGTGAAGTTTGGTCAGTTTTGGGTTATGCTGAGTACGTTGGGAGTACGAAGGGGTGTAGTTGGGCGTACTGAGGCCCTGAGTATGCTGGGTGTACGAGAAGTACGTTGTGCATATGCAATCAGTGCCTAAACCCTATTTTCATGGTTTGAGCCAATTTAAGCTCCTTAACTCCCCCAAACCCACTCCATTCTCAGCCTCCACCCCTCTGACACCCCTTCCATGAAACCTTAACCCTAGTTGAGCCTTGTGTGCTAAAAGAAGGTGGTTTTTAGTGCTTTGGAGTATGCATGGTGCACCTTGGAGAAAAAGGAACTTCTTGGAGAAGGGTCGGTTGCATTGGAGCTTGTAAATCTGGACTTTTTTTCACCTTGATCTATCTTCTAGAGGTATAAAGTTTGAATCTTGATGATGCATTTGTTAGATCTAACTAGTTTTGGATGTTATGAGTTTTTGGTCATTTTAGTGCATAAAGTTTAGATCTTGAAAGTTTGTGACCTTGTTATGGATAAAGTTGGAAACTTTATCCATCTAAACATCATTTTGATTCAGATCTGAAAGTTGGAGACTTATACTTAATGGATTAAGTTGAAAAAGATGAACTTTTGGGTCCTTTTGAGACTTACAGACTAGATCTTGTTTGTTGGGACCATTCTAATGGATAAAGTTGGAAACTTTATCCATTATAAAGCTATTATGAACTACAAAAATATGATCTTGGCCCTTCTATCCGTTTCATGCAAGAGTTGTGATGTCTTCTTGGGTTAAGAACTTTAAGGTTTTTGTAACGTCCCATTTTCACAATAAAATTTTTCATTTTCATTAAGGTAATATTCCCAATTTATTAATCCATTATTTAAGAAACCCATTTATTGAAAATTACATTTATTAATGTCAGAGTATTATTATAGGAAATGTGAAATCTTCAATTTGTTGATGAGTGTGTACAGTCCGCCTTTGCCTTCCCGCAATCACTGATGATACTTGAAACAATAAACAACTGGGTAAGCATAAAGCTTAGTGAGTTTCCCTTAAAATACTACATACAGAACAAACATACTGCCATGCATATCTGGGTGCATGGCCTACCCTTCGGTCTATTTCAACCGGCTACTGCCAAGCATATCTAAGTGTCTGACCTACCCCTGCCAGGCATATGTGGGTGCCTGACCTACCCCTGCCAGACATATCTGGGTGCCAATCCTACCCTTTCGGTCTATTTCAACCGGATATCGGGTCGATTTCACCCCTACCCCTACCACATAATATCATAAACAAATAATCACAAAAGATCAACAAATAGTGGCATACCAGACAATTATCACAAAGACAATCATCTTACTATGAACCTCAACTAGTGGCCGACATTGGTGCCTGCGGCCCACGGATACAGTGAAGGTAACTCACTACCGCCAACTAGTCCTCTAACAACATATAGTCCTGCCACCAACTAACATCTATAGATGCGTAACCCTAAGTAACCAAAGATGAGATAGCCACCCAAATAGATGATCCTACTCTAGAGCCACAACCAAACGTGGAACAGGAAAGAGAGCGTAGATCGAGAGTTCTTAGGCTATCCTACACGACCACAGACAGTCCCTAAGGGCACTCCATAGGTGATAACCAGCAAGGATAGATAACATACATTTCTACAGGTTATTACAACAAAGCAGCACACTCGATAGATAGATCTACCATATCACTATAACATAACAACATACTAAATATCAACAATCCAAGGAATGCATGGCCGAATATACTCAGAGGCGAGATAGTCACCCGGACAGGTGATCCTACTCTAGAACCACAACCAAACAAGGAACATGTAAGAGAGCTTAGCTCAAAAGTCCTCAGTCTATCCTACATGACTATATATAGTCCTTAGGGCATCCCTTTACTAGCAGATAACTAAAACTAGTGGGTCGGCATTGGTGCCTTCGACCCACAGGTACAGTAAGGCAAAACTCACGTCGATAACTATTATAGCAATGAAGGACTCTACCAGCCTCAACTCACTTCCAATCACCTACAGGAAGATATATGAGTCAATACCCGACCACAGGTCATAGTCACTTGCAATAATGACCACCTCACATGAAATGACGATTAGGGTTTTACATAAAATGACGATTAGGGTTAAGTAAGAACACTTAACCCGTGAAGGAATTAATCACCTAAGGTTCAAATATGTGTTCGGTCATTGTCTAACTAGAGCTCCTCGGTTCTAGGGTTTTTCATATAAAATGATAATTGGGGTTAGTGTTCCATACTTAACCCTTAAGGACTTAATCCATTAATTCCAATATTGCATTAAGTTAATTGTTGAGAATTATTAAGCATTATTTTAAGTTTAATTAATAGTTTTAACGCGGGTCCCAAACAACTCCAAAACTAGGGTTTTCTAAACCCTAATTAGGTTTTCCAACTCCTTAAGTTAGGTTATTCATTAATTAAATTAATATATAATTAATAAATCAGGCACCACCCACGGACACCCCGGGCAGTGGTGTTCGAATGTGGTCCAAGGTGGCAACCACCCACACACGGCGGCTGCGGCGGTTTCAAGTGATAAATCCAACAATCCAAGCATACATAAAAGTTCTTACATTACACACACACACTAACACCAAAATAACAAGGAAAATACCCAATACAGCCACCAAGATGGTGGTAGACGACGACAGAAGGTGGCAGCCACCACTTCACGGTGGTGGTGGTAGGTTTTCTTTAATTTCTTGCCAAGAACCAATCATAAAACCTTACACCATAAAAAATGCACACACGCATACCATATCACACACACAACCACCACTCATGGTGGTTGGTGGCGGTAAAAGATGGCAGCTGTAACATCCTAAGATTTTGCAGGTATTTCCGAATCCTCTCTTTTATTATTATTTTGTCATTTGTAGTCCCTGAGGATGGAAGAGTGAAGCCATGAGAAGCCTAAGGGCTAAAGTTGCAACTTTAGAATCAAGAAGAGTACGCTAAGCGTACTAGGCGCACTTGTGTACATTGGGCGTACTTACGTCAGATGAAAACCATAATATTTAGGGTTTGGGTGCTATATAAACGTCCTTATGAGCTAATAACCCTCCATCATCTCAGCCTCCATAGTTTTGAGCCATTTTCCCCAAACCCTAACCCTTCTCTTGAGTGTGTGAGCTAAAAGTGTGTCTTTTGAGTAGTTGGAGAAGAAGGCATTGCAACAAGAAGTTGGAGAAGGAAGGCAAGCTTGTAGATCTGAGGTTACTTTATGCTCTAGAAGCTCCAGGAGGTAAAAAGCTCCAACCTTTATGCTTGTATGATGTAGATCTTGCCTTATTAGCTTTATGACACCTTTCTTGTCCCAAAAAGTCTCAATATTGTGCATGTGGTGTTTTGGATGTGATAAGTTGTCCTTTCAGACCCTAGGAAGGGTCCTAAGTGATAAAAATGATGTCCTAATGACTAAAAGTGTCCCATGCATGTAATAGAAAGGTATTAATGGGTTAAGACCATGTATTAAAAACTTTCTGGACGTCCAAAGTCTTAGAGTTTGAGACTTTATGGTTCTAAGACACATTTGGTCAATGGATCTGCAATTTGGACTTAAGTGCTTAAGCCATTAAGCAATTATTAGAGTTTTAGTAAAACTTGTGTACGCCTTGCGTAAGTTCTGTACGCCCAGCGTAATGAGTCAACCACCCCGATGGTGGTCAATGCAAGGCGAAGTACACCCAGAGGAGTATGCCCCGTGTACGCCCTCTGTTGGGCTTTTGATGAGTTGGGCTTCAGGATTGGTCCACCTTTAGATCAGTTTGACTTGGGCCTTGTTGGACTTTCTGAATAGGTGTGTTCTTAGCCAGTTTTAGTAATGGATCTTAAAATGAGGCCCAATTAGGAAGTAGGACCCAATTTGGAAAATTGGGCCAATAATGGGCCTTGTATAAGTGGACTTTTGGATCATGGATTTAGTATTGAGCCCTGGCCCAAATTAGAGAAAAGGCAAAATGGACTATTATCATATGTGGGCCCCTTGGTTAAGATTGATATCCTAATTGTTGACTTAGTATTTGTTATTTTGGATAAATCGAGATTTTCAGTGAGATAGCGGTCGGAGACTTTCAGTCCAGTTCAACACTACTTGTGAGGTGAGTTTTCCTCACTATAATCAATGGTCGAAGGCACCAAGGCTGACCCTTTGGATTGTTATCCTGATTTATTGTTAGTGTGATCTGTTAGATCAGAATCCTAGTAGATATGATGTTTCTATGTATTTATGATTAGTTAGATCGGTATCCTGGTAGGTAGGATGGTTCTATATGGTGATGATCAGTTAGATCAGTATCCTCGTAGATAGGATGTTGCTATAATTAGTGATCTGTAGATCGGTTTGTCTGTTTGTAGAATGTTATGTGATTATCTGATATATCTACACATGATTGAGTGGTGGTTGAGGCTTATATACTTTGTGCGAGAGCCAACAGACCGGAGCATTCCAACCCGATGGTTGTGGGCCGAGAGTATTCCATCCCGAGGATGATTGGACTCATAGTATGTGGGCATTCCAACCCGATGGTTGTGGGCCAAGAGTATTCCATCCCGAGGATGATTGGACTCATAGTATGTGGGCATTCAAACCCGATGGTTGTGGGCCGAGGGTATACTATCCTGAGGATGATTCGACCCATAGTATGTTGGCATTCCAACCTGATGGTTGAGGTCCTGGAGCATTCCAACTCGATGGTTGATTGGGCCCATAGTATGCTGTTATTATATGCATGTTATTTGTTGTGCGGGTATTTTGGGGGAAATTACTAAGCTTAGGGCTTACAGTTTTGGATTTTGTTTCAGGTAGTTCAGATGATCGCGGGAAGGCGAAGGCGTGATCGTGCACCTCCTCACGTTTTATGATTTTGTTTTCTGGGATACTCTGATATGAACTATTTTGAAAACATTTTGTAATGAATAATGATTTCTGGATGTTTGAAAAAGTTTAAAATTTTTGTGAAATTTATGGATGTTACAAGTTGGTATCAGAGCCTTAGTTTGAGTGAGTTGGAGGAACACTCATGTGAATCCAGTCTCAGACTAAGGAAAGGATTTTCAAAATGGTTTTCAAAATAAGAAAAGAGGATGCAGAGTGTATGGTCAGTCGGAGACAGTAAGTAGACCCCAAAATACCATGCGATTATTTGATACTGTGATATGTTAGAATAGCATGCCAGTTATAGGTTAGGGAGCTTCAGGAATTGCATGATAAAATTGCTTGATTATATGATGCTTGATAGCCTAGGATTTCCTTATATGAAATTGACATCATTACTGTAATTGCTTAGTGTATGCATCATAGTTGTACATAATTAAGATCTTATAGCCTGAGAATGTTTGGTTTGACCTTATTTCATGTTCTTGTTTGATGAAGGGCTTAGGTCAGGATCGGATATTCAAATGTTTATAAGATCCAACATTATGTATGACTAGTATACACGAGTGTTGCAAGGTTGGTGCAAGTTTCATGGGTAAGTTGTGCGGGTTCATTTAGCCAGTTATGAGATAGTTAGCTTTCCTCTAGGAGTGAGGATTGAGCATTTTCCATGCTTATGTATATTGTTAGGGCGTTGTGATGATACTTGAGACAAATACGGGTAGGTGTGGAAGGTAGTATGGGCCCGTACTACTAAAATCACAGGACCCATATGCATCGCAAGGAAGTCACGACCCCTAGGGTTTAGTTGGGAGTTGGTTCCCGATTATTTATGTGGATTATTTGATATCTTCCTAGTGTATTTTCAATATGGTTGTTACGAGGCGATTTAAAACCAGAACCGGGTCAGGATCAGGAGTTGGCAACCAGGATAGGTCAACGTTGACGGAGGATCGTGTCAGGGAGATCATTCACGAGGAGGTGGTCGAGATTTTCCGAGGTCGGATTCCAGAGATGTTTGGGTCTATCAAGTCCTCCATGATGGAGTATTTTGATGACCGATACGTAGCTATTAATGAAACTGTAGCTGCTGCAGCCTCCGCAGCCGTGGCGGCTGCAGGTGCAGGGACAGGTCAGGCTTTTCAGTACCGGGACTTCGATAACACGAAGCCCCTAAATTTCGACGGGACTTAGGACCCGATCATAGCCATGAGGTGGTTCTCTGACGTGGAGGGATGTTTCTTCACATGCTCATGTCCTTCTGACCAAAAGGTCAGATGTGCTCTGAACCTGCTAAGGTACGCATCAAAGGACTAGTGGATATTGATGATGGGGTCATATTTTGATGAGCAGCGAGCGACAGTTACTTGGGATCATTTCAGGGAGATGTTCCGCGCTCGCTACATTCCATGGGTTGAGTGAGAGCAGCTGGCACAAGAGTTCTTGGATCTGAGACAGGGTACGGAGACGGTGACGAAGATCACTCGCATGTTCACTGAGAGGGTGATGTTTTGCCCTGATTTTGCATAAGAGCAGGATCATGTGACTTGTTATCTGAGCATGCTCAAGACTGACATCATACAGTTTGTTGCTACCCAGCGATGTGACACATTACTAGAGTTACAAGAGGTCGCTAGGTGGCGTGAGCTTGAGATTGAGTTGCATTTGAGAGAGCAGAGGCAGCCCCCGGAGGAATCACAACTGATGCCAAAGCGGTCCAAGACCACTGATTCTAGGTATGGAGGTCAGCCCAGCCGCACTTGTGGGAAGTGCAGGAAGGCTCATTCTGGGGTTTGCCGATCTGGTAGCGGGTGCCACAAGCATGGAAAGTAGGGCCACATTGCTAAGGATTGTAGGCAGCTGACTCCAGCTTCTGGGGTCAGACTTTGTTACCATTGTGAGTAGGTGGGCCATATGACGGCCCGATGTCCCCTATTAGTTACCAGGCCAGTGTAGGCTCCAACGCCGGCTACACTGAGGATTACTGATAGGAGTCAGGATAGAGCAAAGCCTCCAAAGGCTCAGTGACACGCCTTTCAGCTTACAATCGAGGAGGCCAGGATAGCACCAGATATGGTTGCTGGTATGTTTCTATCCCTTATTTTGTTGATTATATTTGTTTTATGCTTATATGTTTGTACCTATGATTACATACAGTTTTAGTGAACTCCTTACCTGCTCTGGTATTATTTGACTCGGGGGCAAGTAGGTTGTTTATCTCTCGATCGTTTAGTAAGGAGTTTGGTTTGTCGGTAAGAGAGCTAGAGTGTCCGTTGCGAGTCTTCATCGCCAACAAACACGAGATTTCTGCTTCTTTAGTCTATCGGGGTTGCATTTTGAAGATCTTCAGGGTATCCTTCCCGACAGACTTGATTCCAATTCCCATGGGGGATGTATGTGTGATTGTGGGTATGGACTGGTTGAGTCGCTTCGGTGCCATGTACACTTTGTAAAGTATAGAACTAAGTGGAAAAACTAGTTATACAAGACCTGTGAAACTCTTTATTCTTGGTCAACTTTCGCAACATGTTCAAAATTCTTCCATCGTTATATATATAAAAAACAATTGCTCTCGCATCAGTCAAAGCACCCTTTATCTTTTTTAATTTTTTCCCAAGATCTTTTTTAATTTCTTTGTTTTTCTTTTTGTTGCTTTTCTTTCTCTTGTATCGATACAATAACTTTTTTCATTATACCTGGTATATGAGCAAGGTGTTGCTTCAACCTAGTGATTCCTCCACATATTTTTTTTGTCACAAAGAGTGCACCAGATATTCGATTTTTTTGTGGGATCTTTCCTAACTCCCCACAACCAAGCCATATCTCCGTTGAAACATTTAGTTCCGACATCTGATGATGTAGTAGTAGCTGTTGGGTTTTTTGAAGCATGTGAAGAATGACCTTCCATGTTTACAAGTAAAAATGGTAACCTGTTGCACAAAAGAGTTACAAATTAAATGCATTAACTGAGGTTTGATTACAATTACAATTTAAATTCATTAGTTGAGGTTTTATTACAAATTAATTGATTTTTTATATCATTTGTCGGTTCTAACTTCCCCAAAAAAAATAGGTACCGATGAGAATTAATAGACAAGAACTAGCAACTAGCATTTAATAGGAATAAAATTGTCGATCAAGATCCAGTCATCGATCAACATACATGTACACCAACAAAATTAGGATATAATGGGTGAAAGAAGACTCAAAGTCTCTTAAAGGAATAAGATGCTTAACTCCTTGAGCCGTTGGTGGATTTGATTAATCTTCTCGTCACTTATTTTGATGGCAGAACAGATGATTTGGAATCAATTAATCGCATTAGCAAGAATAGTACAGGCTCGCAGCACGCAAGGATAGAAATGTTGTTCGTTGACTTGTTTCTAGTTTCTTCCAAGTTCTGATTAGGTCACGACATTAGGTAAGGAGATTGGGCTTATATTATTAGAAGATGTGGGCTGATCCATACAAATAACTTATTTTTTTAATAAATATGTATAAAGAGCCCAAATAATCAAATAGCAAAACAAACTGGGATATCAGTTTTTGAAATATCGGTCAGATAGCCGCTGATATCGGTGATAATCTCGGCTCCGATATTTTTGAACGATATTTGAAACCGCAATTTTCCAAACACCCACAAAATGATATCCTACCGAGATCCCACTGGGATCTCAGTGCTATTAACTGTCCATATACAAATTCATGACATCTAAGGACCATACATTCATAAAGGTTAAAGGTATGACAATTTAGAAGTATGATGTGTGTAAGAGGAAAACCAACAAGCAATCTCACACCCATACTAGATGGATTCGTTTAAGAGAAAGAAATAAAGGAGGGTGAAGGGTCTTACACTCCATCTCACTTCACACATGTACACTAGTTTATATAAATGAGCTCTAAAGAGTCCAAAACTTTGTACATGACATATTAATTCATTCCTTATGAGTTAATAATTTGTTACGCTCTTAGAACATATTATTTTCACAAAAATAATAATTTTTCTAATTAAATACAAAAGTTGGTAATAATTAACAATAATTGAATTATAATAAATATTCAATAATTGACTACTTGATAAATGTGTGACGCTATAAGATCCTATGTTATTAGCAATATCATTATAAAATAATTCCTGAGCATATAGATCCAAAAATTATAATATCACTTAAGCACGAAGTTAGTACATTAGGATCCTATGTGTACACCTATTCAAGATGAATTTTCGAGATAAGTCAAACCATTAATTTCTTAGTAGATGTGGCTAAACAGAAAATCTGGTCAACATTATGATTTCTCCAGCAAGGGTTGTGATTGACTCCTATAAGACAACATCCGCTATCTCTTCAAAATAAACAAAAAAAAAAACACTAAGATTCTTCATAAAAGCTCAAGAACACTAAGATGGTGGCTAAGGGTCGAGATTAGGGTTTAGGAGGTATGGAGGCTGAAGATGGGGAGGTTTACAAGGGTTTGAATCTGGCAGCCGTACGCCCAACATCCATCTAGTACGCCCATCATACCAGAGTGGATCCCCGTGATCACTTAAGCCTTGTACGCCCAACGTACATCCAATATGCCCATTGTACTCGGCTGACCCCAAATCCTTCCTAACTTTTTATGGCCATAAAATTTGTGTCCCAACTCCAATTTCGATGATCTTTATATACACATAAAGGTAACAAGAAGCTCTATAATCCTATCAACTCCGCTTTTCCTTAAAACCCTCCAAATTTAAATCCAAATTCATGAAAATCCCACACCATCACTTTCCATTATACCCATGGGCTCCCAAAACACAAATCGAACACTAGGTACCTACAACACACATTATCCACTACCAAATGGGTCTAAGCCACACCTTCCCAAGGCCCGAAGCCTTATGAAACTAATTTTTGGGTCATAGCCCCAAATTAAGAAACGATTCAAAACAGGGTGTTACCAACAAGCTCTTGGTCATGCCGTGGCCAACTAAAGACAAAATAGTCGCGAGGTCTTTAATCATCATGACGTGACAGGCACCTCGTCATATCGTGAGAACTGGTTCTTGGGTAGCTTAATGGATTATGCCCTTAATCCATTAAGTCACACACTCAACTCCTCTAGAAGGCTTCCTTACACCCCATAAGCAATAAAAATTGATGCTTTAAAATCTTGCATGCCCAATGCAAGTCTTGAGCTCAAATTAGGTCACTCATGATGAAAAAGGAGGTCAAACTCCACCAAACTTTAGATCTAGCACAACTAACCACTAAGGGACTCTAAGGAACCATAAAGTTGCCAACTTTATGGAATCCCAACACTCCAACTAACCTAACATGGATAATAATGCATAAAAGTCTAGATCTATCAACAAGGAATCATACACAAAAGATGATCCCAAATCTTTCAACTCACCAAGACACCATTAAAGGCTTAAGAACTCATAAATGGAGGCTAGGGTTTCGTTTGGATGGGGTGGGAGATGGAGAGGATATCCTAAGACATGAGTAAGGACTTTAAATATGGAAGAAACCTTAAAAATTTGTGGTTTTGGGCTGCAGATTTTGTCACTCCGTGACACTCTATAGTTGTCACATCGTGACAACCATTATGAACATGCAAACATTCAATTGCCTCATCATGTCGTGACATCCAGTATTCACCCAAAACCATGTTTTTGACTCCTTAATACCCTAAAACTATCAATTATGGAAAATGGGTGTTACATAATGAATTAAGTGGGGTGTTTTAGGATAATAAAACGCCTCCTAATCATGTGTGAGGACCCATACAAGTGGTGAAAGATAAATGGGAAAAGGGTCTTTAAGAACTATAAAAAGTAGAGTATTATATTAAGAAAAGTAAGGATTTTTTGTGTGTAAAGCTCATTACACGTCCGTGTAATGGCAAGGAAAATCATTATACAGGCCATGTAATAATCTGAACAATGATACATTAATTTTTCGTAACTTTTTCATACAGAATCGGATTTACGTGTGGTTTTCGCCTACATTCATATTTTCTCATGAGGAATAGGATGAATCAATAAAACTTAGTAATAGAACCTTTGATGGGAATTTTAGTCATTTTATTAACTTATGTCCATGTTGTATAGGTGATGTTTGAGAGTTTTTCTCTAAGGAAAGGAACTAGAAGAAGACTAGGTAACCTACAGGTGATTGAGGTGAGTACGTGTTGGTATTTTCCCACTTTGGGGTACATGGAAAAATGATTTTTATGTTAATGAAATACTAATATTTTGATATATGAAATGTTTTGAAATGAAAGTATAAAATTCTTATGGAAATAATGTTTTGAAAGAATGCCATGAAAGCAAGAATGCTTTTTAGAGTAAAGAACGTTTTGGAAGAATGAATGTTTTGATAATGTGATCGAAATGTTTTGAAATATAGATGATTTACTTTTGAAATGAGTATTTTGATACTGACATGGTGTAAATCATGGAAAGTAATGAAAGGAATATATTGCTCGAGCCATGACATCCATGTAACGAGATATAGAGGAATCTATCGGGGTGATGCCTCCCCTTCATGAGATAGATGTCCTAAGGGAAATGTTGCCTTGGTGGACTAATTTTGTTCTTTCCACCTTAGGATAGACTTGGGGATATTGCTAGGCCCTAAGTATAAAAGTGGCAAAGGCTTCACACCAGAATTATCCCTTAATGAAAGAAGGAATGGAATGTAAAAAGAAATGACTTTTAAATTATGTTATGACTAATGAAATGTTTTGATATGGAACGAAATGTGGAAATGCCTATTTGAAATATGTTTTGAAAATGAAATGTTTTTAATGAAAATGTGTTAAATGTTTTGGTTCACAAACCCGCATAGCTCACGAGACATTATTGTCTTACTGTAACACCGTGATTTTTCAAAAAAAAAAATTTCATGTTAAACTACAAAAATTCTCATAATACATTCCACAAAAATCCCAATAATCAATTAACAAAACACAATTCCATAATAGTTAAATTAATAATCCAGGATCCTCCAAATGATAACTCTTCATCTCGTGTGTACAATCGAACCGTCGCCTTCCCGTGATCCTGAGAAACACCTGAAACACATAACACACAACACGGTAAGCACGAAGCTTAGTGAGTTCCCCAAAATACCACAAATACACATTAGCCACTCGAGGCTGTAACTCTGTAGACCTTCCGGTCAATGTGTCTCAGTGGGACCCTCCAGTCCCACAACTCTAATGGACCCTCCGGTCCTAACTCTGTGGACCCTCCGGTCCTAACTCTATGGACCCTCTGGTCCTAACTCTGTGGACCCTCCGGTCCTAACTCTATAAGCTCATAATAAATACACAACATAATTCACGTAGACATAATGCAGGATATCGCAGTACTCTAATAAACACATAAGATCAATATATACACATATTACCATAACAGCATAAGTCACAAAGACATTATGCACGATAACACATAACACATAATAAACAAATAAGACCCTCCGGTCGATAGTGTACTAAGACCCTCCGGTCTATATGTACTGAAACCCTCTGGTCAATAATATACTAAGACCCTCCGGTCACACACAAATTATAACATAGATAATTATAGTGAGAAGACTCACCTCGGGTGGCGAACAGATCCTACAAATGCTGTTGCTACACTTCGACTTCTATCATTAAGCCAAAACCACAAATAACCCCATTAGGATCTAAGACCAACCTTCACATTATTAGGTCTAAACATGGTCCACCAACCTCGTCCATATATGACTCGAGTCCATTAGGCCCATCATGGCCTAATTTTCCAAATTGGGTCTAAACCCTTATATGGGCCTTACCCTAAAGCCCATCTAAATATTCTAGCCCACATGATTGCTCTTGGATGGCCCATCAATGGCCCAAATACTAAAACCCAATAGGAAGGCCCATCAATGGCCCAAATACTAAAACCCAATAGGAAGGCCCAATCACAAGGCCCAAGTAAAAAATTAGGGTTTTCACATAAAATGACGATTATGGTTAAGTATTTTTCACTTAACCCATTAAGTCCATTATTCCACTAATAGATCATATAATAAAATTGTCATGGGTTTTATCTTCAGTCCACTAGTCCAAACGCGGGTCCCAATAGGCCCAAATCAACAAACCCAAAATTAGGGTTTTCTAAACCCTAATTAGGGTTTGTAGCCCGAGCACGAGCCAACCCGGTCCAATATTAAGTAATTGGGCTAATAAGGGTTCCACTAGGTCAACACCACCCACTGTCACCTCGGGCAGTGGTGGTCGGTGGCGGCTCCCGGCGGCAGCCACCATTTCTAACGATGGTGGTGGTGGTTCCGGCCCAAAGAGTGCATAAACAAGCTCAAACATAAAATATACGCGCACACAACCACCTCCCATGGTGGCTGGTGGCAGCATAGTGCGGCAGAAGGCAAAGCTAGGTGGCAGCCACCACCTTGAGGTGGTGGTTGTCGATTTTCCGGTCCAATAAATCTCATATAACACCACAAATGTCGAGAATAGCTCATTTACTCGACCATACACAGCTCAGCCACCCTCACCGGCGACTGCCATAACCGAAATGAGCAGAAACGTAACCATAAGGTCATCGGAAGCAGGTGGCGACGTCCCACGATGTCCAGCCGGTAGAGACGAAGAAGAAGAAAGAAGGTGGGTGGCTGGTGGTCTTACCGAGGGCCTTCAGGTCACGCCAGACCTGTGTAGCGACAAACGCGGCTGAAGCCGCCTGTATCGGTGACTCCTCGGGCTCCTATACATCTCCGGTAGCAGCCGGAAGATGGTGCTCAACGACGCTTCAACGATGAGGCAGCAATCAGCGGTCTTGGAGCCTCTCACGGCGGCGGCTGAAGAGAGGTTACATGATGGTGGCGGCGACTTCCAGATTAGGTTTAGGGTTACCCTCCTCCAAGTGAGAGGGAAAAGAAACACGGAATTAATCCCGTGACATTTGAAACTTTGGACCTTTTGACAATTTCAGCCCTCCCCCACGAAACCTTCTTCAACTTTAACCCAATATTTACCTTTTTAGCCCATACTTCCATAATTCTCTTCAATTAAGGTCCAAAACTTACAAAATAGCCCCTGCCCTCCGAAATCTTTACAATTTAAATCATGAACTTGCACGTTTAACCCCCAAAAATCCAAAATTACATCAATTGGCTCCTCGACACCCTTACTCCGCTAAATATTATTTATTTTAGAGCTATAAATCTTTATCTGTTTATTTATTCAATAATCGGGATGTTACACTTACGTATCTTTTTTTTAATGTCATGTATCCTAGGTTGTACTTAAGGAGAGAATGTGATAGATTGAAGTTAGAAGTTAAGACATAGATAATGGAGTGGAACCAGTAAAGTTCCTTTTTAATGGTATTGATGTAATTCATATTTGCTTGCTATGGTTGTATTGATGCTTAATGGTAACACCCAAAGTTTTAATTTGTAAATGTTTTTTTGGGACCAGTTTTGTGTTAAATGTAGGTTAATACCAAAATGTTTTTAAAATCATAACATTTTTAAGTTTGAAAAATATTAGGGGTGTTACAGTTTGGTATCAGAGCCAGAGTTTTAGCGAATTAGGATTGGATCATTCCACTCTTAGGCTTAGAATTTGGCTATGGAAAGTGTGAATTAGTCATAAGATTGTTATACCGTAAGTTAGATAGGACTTTGTGGAACCATGAAGGGGTTTCTTGAAATGTGCTAAGGATTTGGGTGAGGTAGGGACTTACTGAACGCATATCTTGGGTCAAATAAGAGTCATGAAGGAGTAACACATGTTAATAGATGATGGAAAGTTTGACAACTTTGACTTTTCTGTCAAAGTCAAATGACTAGTATGAAAATGAAAGTTACTTGGTGTACATTTGATATATGTTTTGGAATTGAGTTTGTATCCATTAAGTACTATTGGGAGTGAGTTAGAAACACCAAAAAAATGAATCAAATTGGGCTATTAAATTTATTAATAGTCAATTAGCTAAAAAAGGAACATAGTTAACTTTTGGTAAAAGTATAAAATGGGACAAGAATTGTAACTCCAAATTTATGATTAAGAAAACTAATTGAAGTTGGTAATTAGGATGAGCTTATGTTACTACATAGGAGTCATAACTTCAAGTTACAACAAGTTGATTCAGAAAAGAATAGAATTGAATCATGAATTCCATCCCTATGTGAAAGATAATGCTTTGATGTGATTGACGACATTGGAAGGTGGGCCAATAACCTAATCGGTGAAATGGTGATATGATGATGAAAGTGAGAAGGTACAAGAAAGCGGGAATGAGACAACTTGGGAAGAAACATGATAATGTTGACTCAATGAGATCCTTTTGGGAATCATATGGAGTTGGCAACCAGATGACAACATTATCATATGTCAAGTGTGATGGTAGCTGTGGAAGAAGCGTGTTCTTATGACACCATGACACTAGTAAGAGACGGGCAATGGTGCATTAACCTAATACAATAAATTGGAAAGTGAAGTCATCACAAGGAAAGAAGAGAAGTGAAAAATACTTGAAGGTATTTATCGATCTTGAAAGGAATACAACCAATATGAAGACCATCTCGAAGTATGAAAAAAATGAAACTAAGAAGTAACTATGATAAGTTCATGAGAGTACCTTACTCTAGGATACTCTACTACCGCGGTGAACAATTTAACGAGAGGAACATCGTAAGCCCTACTTACAAGTTCTGTGATTTGTGGTGAAGAGTTAATATTACACAGAAAACATGACGAGGGCGTGAAGAGGGATAAGAATTCAAGATTTGATAACTCAATAATGAGGGAGAAATATCTAGGATATGTATTATGATCGATTAATGAGGAAGGCGATTTCACATGATGGAATATTGAAGACTAAAAAGTAACATCAAAGATCTTATAGTTCTAACAAGGTATGGATAGGAATAAACACTTGAAGTTTTCTAAAAAGGACCGTCAAGAAAACGATGATGAGTAAAGTAAATTTATGAAA